>NC_040903.2:9358667-9661697 GCF_004126475.2 Phyllostomus discolor
ATTCACCTAATATCCAAAGGAAACCTGGCCTTGAAAGGTGTGCAGGCTCTGAAAAGCAGGGGAAAGCACTTTCTAGGAAGGAGGACAGAACCCGGAGGCATCAGGCCGGAGCCAGTGGGCCTGGAGAAGAGAGAGAGGGAGGGAACAGTGGACGGGCTCATGTAGTGATTACTTACTGTGAGAACTTGTCAGTGGCTGGGAGAGGGAGGTATTTAGGTGACGGGGCCACTTCTGACAGGGACAGTCACATTGATGGAAAGTTTTAGTGGTTTACTTTGTATCTCTACTTTAAACTTTGAGAAGGTACACAGAAAATTTTAAACTATATTTTAAGCATGATTACTACGAGGTCTGTCTGGAAAAAGTCCAGCCATTGTTAATATAACGAGATCGGTTTGCATGACATCTCTGTAACCTGGCAGCCAAGGAGGGTGGACTGCAATGTGCATGCATGGACAATGACGGCTTCACTGTGCCAGTCAGTGGAGGCGGTAGATGCTGAAGAGGGAGCACGTGTACTGTGTGGCCATCGCATTCAAAATGACTGGGCAAGTAGAGCAAGGAATCTGCATCAGATTTTGCATCAAGCTTGAACTTCCCTTTGTGGAAACTATTCAGATGATTCAAAAGGCTGCAGCTATGGGCAACTGATGATTTGCAGCTTCATCATGACAATGCTCCTGCTTGTGCATCATGTCTCGTGTAGAGCTTTTTGGTGAAATATCAACTCACCGAGGTGATTCAGCCCCACAAAACTCAGATTTGATGTCTTGTGACTTCTGGCTTTTCCCAAAACTAAAATCACCTTTGAAAGAGAAGAGATTTCAGACTGTCAGTGGGATTCAGAAAAATACTATGGGGCAGCTGATGGATATTGGGAGAACTGTGTGAGGTCCCAAGGTGCCTACTTTGAAGGGGACTGAGGCATCATTGTCCTATGTACAATGTTTCTTGTATCTTGTGTCTTCTTCAATAAATGTCTCTATTTTTCATATTACATGGTTGGATACCTTCTGGGCAGTCCTTGTACATACTAGTCAGTAGGAGCTGTGCCTCCTTGAACTTGCTACACACACAGTAGTTATGTAATAAATGTTCAGAGGAAAAACGATTGAATATTTGATGTCATTCATCAGCAAGCAGAAAGAAAAACTACAGGAACCTCCCTCTTTGCTATATACTTTCTTTCCTCCTTTTGTTCCTTAAACTTGACTATGATGCTGCATGAAACGGAATGACCTAGTGGCTCAAGAAATGCCTGGATTGAATCTTGTAGAAATTAGTGGAGAGAACATAATTCAGAGAAGACCACGACAAGAAAGAGGGGACAGTGACAAGAAAGTAGTAGGTTCACGCCTCTCAGATATGCTCATTATTCAGGTTTGCCCAATAATTTAGCATCCTATCCTATTACTGAATGCATGCTGCCTGATTATTTTTCACCCCTGCAAAGAAGCGTAGGTATCAGGATGTTTATGACTTGTATGATGTTCTTATGTTTATTTCTGCCAGGACTGGAGGTTTGCTAGCCAGCCTCTCTTTCAGGCAGATGCCGCACCTCCCTCTCAATCAGAACATGTGGAAAGTACATCGAGGTTGCCTTGTTTCCCGCCAGGACTCACTGTTGCGTTTTCTCCTTCCTTGGCACACTGCTAGACCACAGTCTCAGCCCCCTTGCTTGTGGGAGCGGGTATACAACTAGCTCTCAGCAATGCAGTGGGACTGTAAGTGATGCAAGTCCTTTCTGGGTCAAGGTGAATAAGAGTCCGTGTGTTTTCTGTGTGTGTTCTCTTCTTACCCACTGCCTGGGGCAGAGATGGCACCCCGAAACATAGCAGAGCCATGTGATGAAAGTGATCATTATTGGCTCCATTTCACAGAAGAAGAAACTGAGGCTAGAGAGATCACATAATTTACATGGAGTAGGCAAGTGGCAACATCAGGATTTGATTAAGTAGTTTAATGTCTCCATAACCACTAAGTGGATAACTCTCTAAGTCTCAATTTCTTCAGTTACAAATGGAGTATTAAGACATTCTCATAGGCATGTTATGGAGATTAATGAGTTAACACGTCAAAAAACCTTGAGAGAACATAGCAGAAAATAACTCAGAATAATAGGAGTGTACATGTGCGTGTGTGTGTGTGTGTGTGTGAGTGCCTGCACGCCCATGAATGTATTTGGAATTTTGTCACAACAAGGCTGCTTTTTAAATAAATGATCCATGGCTGAAACCTGAGAATCTTCTCATCACTTGAGGATTTCTGTTCAGTGACATTTGCTGGATAGGATTTGACCTGTTACAAGAATTATGCCTTTCTTCAAAGGAGACTGTTTAGATACTAATTTGCTTTCTTGCTTCTAAGCAACCAGGAGCAGGGAGAGGGTCAGCAGCTCCTCCAGCAGTGTCAGGATAGCATCTGGTTCTGGGTCCTAAAGGAAGCTGTGTTCCTCCCTCCCGGAGAGAAGGAAGGGCAGCCAGCCAGCCTTGGGTGGCAGGGTCGGGGGCGAGCCAAGCACAGCCGTGCAGGACTCTCCTGAGCCTCAGGAAAACGCAGCCAAATGATAATTCAGAGATCAGAGTATTTCGGCTTTTATTTTGAATAAAAACATTTTGAGGCAGTGTGGTGTAGAGGACCAAGGGTCAGAATAGTCAGATTTGAGCCTTCCATTTAACTAATCTTTGGACTTCGGTGTGCTTAATAATTTCCATAAACTAGTTTTCCTGTGTGCAAAATGGGGATAGCGCTGGCTCTGACCACCTTCCTAGAACTGTTTTGAGGGTAAAACGCAGTTACGTGCTTGAATTGTACTAATGTAAGTCCTTGTAGTTGCTGTGTCATTTTTGCGATTCAGTTGCATTGAGAGCTTTCAGCATCTGAAGGAAAAAGCCTCGCATTTTCAATATGGAATAAATGCATCTTTTCACAAGCCCTTTCCGACTGCTCCCTGTGTGCTTATGGGAAAACCTCTTCTGTGTACATCGTAAATTGGTCTGCACTGGGGATAGGCCCATGGGTGTTTCCTGGGTTCAAGATGTTACCCTGTGAACTTAAATAGCAAGGACAGCAAAGGTAGACAGGATCGCCGATGAAGTTATTAATTGGTTTGATTGTTCATTAATTCAACATTTATTAAGAACCCGCTCAGTGTGTTGGGTACCAGGGACAGCAATGGAATAAGGCAGAGTCTGGGTCTTGCAGCCACGTTACTCACCGCAGAGTGGGAAGAACAGACACCTCAGTGGGTATTCTGTACGGCGATGCAGCAGGCGCAATGAGGGAATTAAGTGCAAGGGACTCTGGGAGGACAGAGGAGGGGCGCTCAATGTATCCTGCAGGTTGGACGTGGAGATCAGGGAAGGCTTCTTGCAAAGGGTGACATCTTGAGTCATGGAGCACAAACAGAAAATACTCAGACGAATTAACCTGGGGAAAGTAAGGAAGGAAGGACGTTCTGGGTAGAGAGATTATCATGCTCAGAGTTACAGGGATAAGAAGTAGCACAGTGTGGCGAGAGGGCTGGTGCTGCTGGAAGACAGCTGTGTGTGTGTGTGTGTGTGTGTGTGTGTGTGCGTGTGTTGGGGGTGGGCGGAACACAGTACGAAAATTTTATCCTGGGTGGTTGGGGATGGGGTGGGGTCGTTGGGAGCTGTGTCAGGAGAAATCCTATTGTAGTCATTTATGTGAGATGGTATTGCGCTGGCCCAAAGGTCCTTATAGTTTTTTCCATAGAATAAAAGACACATTTTTCATGTTCACCAACAATTTTATTGATTTGGATATTGGAGTATGTTGGCTATCTCCCTCATGGTATAATGCTGATCATTCTCAGTTAATGTCTGAATTTGATTGTGAACAACTTCAACTAGTCTACCTGACTGGGGAGAAATCTCCAGCACCAAACTCCGCAAACCACTTTAGACACGTTCAATCAGTCACAGCACCTTCTCCACACACTGCCCAAATCTTTTCTGCATTTCAGTGGTGTTTTTACCTTTCTTGAAATGATCAAGCGTACTGTGCTGAAAATGTTGTGTATTTTCTTCCACCTTCAATTTTAAAATGGCTACACAAAATTCACCAATTTTGATAGTTTTTTAAAAATGTACCCTGATATGACAGCTGTCACTATACAATCTAACAAAATTGTTTTAAATGAAAGTTAAAGATAACTAAGCACTACAAGAGCCTTTGTACAGAAAAAAAAAACAAAACTAAACAACCTTTTTGGCTAACCAATAGAAATCTGAACTATGGCTGTGGTAGTTGGTACCGAACTTTTTAAAAAGCTTGGGTAATAGGTTAATGATTCTACCACCAACTGAGCTGGAGACTGCAGGAAGCCATGTAGATTTGGGAGAAGTCAGTAAATTCAATATTGCACTTATTTAGTGTGGAAGGATCTGGGGGGCACCCGGGTGGGGTGGTAGCAGGCATTTGGAAGCCAGACAGCACCCAGCTGGAGAGAGGTTTGTCTCCATCCGCTATGCTGCTAGAACTTCCTGGGCATGCGCTGGGCGGGTTTCGTATGTTTAGGGGCAGGTTAGTGGTAACTAAGTGGGGTTTTCACTCTTTGCAGCAGACACTGCTCCTTGCTTCCCATGGCTGCTGTAACCTCGATTTGTCTTCTCTGAAATGCTCTACCCTTGATTCCAGGTGGTGTCCCTTAGACCCTCCTGGGTAAAAAGTAAAACATCAAATGTCAGATTCTGCATCTCATTGCAGCAAAGAGCTCTGGGCAGGGACTCGGGAATCTGGAGTTTGCGTCCCTGTCCTGTCTCTAGTTGGGTTGTCAGTTCATGTCTCGGGCCTCTCCTTCCTCTTCCTTTAACTCGAATTATTGCCCTGGAAATTTCATTCATAGCTTGAGGTTTCACAAACTATCCACACCGTTTTTCTGTTTTACAATGCTGACTTTTAATTCAGAAGTCTGTAAGATATTTAGCAATAGGCTATCTTAAGTTTGAAAAAAAGTAAAGGTACAAAAATCTCCTAAATTGCTGAGTTCCTGGAAATTGGTCATAAATCTGTACACAGCACCCTCTCTGCTACCTGGATTTCCATTAACCCAGAGCCCCATTAACCAGCCCTGCACACACAGTGCCTTTGCAGAAGTGGGGCTCTAAGTTTACGCCCTCCATGTGCCGGTGATTGATATTCATCGTGGGTGCCTTGAGGCAATGCAAGAATCCAGAGTCATCAAAGACAGAGGAAATTATGTCCAGCCTAGTTTCAAAGGTGAACTGTATAGCTTTCACGTGGCTCGAAAGTCATTAATCTATGTGTGGTGTATATCAGGGCTCCCTGACCTTTTTGTGGAAAGAATTTTTTAATTTCCGTTAGACAGATTCTTTGAATAACCAGAATTTCCTTTTTCCCTGAATATATCAGATAAGGGGGCTTCATATTTTCTTATGAGCTCCATCGCTATCTCCAGCTTAATTTTCTTCTCATTTGATGTTAAACTCAAGGGAAGATGAGTCTGTTCTTTGAGGTACCGTGGAGAGATCTCTGGATTAAAAGTCAGGAAACCCAAGCTTAAGTCTTAGCTCTGTCACTAATGAGCTGTGTGACCTTGGACAAACCACGTGTCATTCTCTGGGCTTCAGTTTCACCAGCGGTAAAATTAGAGGGTTGTAGCCGGTCCATTCTAAGGTCCTTCAGGTTCTAAATTGGCATGTGTATCTATTTTCCAAATGCTTTGGTTAGATGCGACATTGACTATACTGGAGTATGTTGCATAGATCTTATCTAATCAACATAACGTCAGCTCTGTTTTATAACTAAGGAAAGACACAAGCCTAAGACAGTTTCAACCCCAGTATTTGGCTCTGGAGCCCGGGGCTCTCTCCGTTCCCTGCTTCGCTGGGCTCTCCTGTGGGCAGAGCGGGGTGATGGCTGTGAGAGCAAACTGGACACTCTGAGGACCGGAGGCTTTACTTGTCATTGTGTCTTGAGAGGATGATGAACGTGCGTGTCCCTGTCTCTCGCAGTTTAAGAAACGCTCTGCACTGGGTTTCCTGAGCATCTGATTGCTGCTTTCCATCTTTCTTGGGTCGGATCGTGGCTCCTGGCACCTGTGATGCCGTAATAGGAGGATCAGTTCTGCCTGCCTGTCTCAACAGCTGGCAATTTATCTCTGGGTGTGTTTAGGTGCCTCAGATAAAGGTGCTACACACATAATGAAAGAATACATTTCTTTCTGACACTTTGTGCCCTTTGTATAAGAGAATTAAAATCTCCTTTAAAAATATTGTTTTTCTCCAAATGTGCGCTCTGGATGGAACTCGGTGTCACAAAACTATGAAAACATTTTAGTGGCTTTAGGAATTTAGGAAACCTTTCTCAATATAGTAAGAATTCTTCGAGTCTTTAAAACAATATTGTTAACTATGAATTTAAAGGAGAAAAAAGTATATGTTTTTTTCTCCAACCACTGTTAACTCCAGAAGCTCCCCCACCCCGTCTCCTGACCCCGACACCAGAACGGCACTGAGCTAGTTTTCCGAAGAAGTAACTTTGTAAAGAGCGTTCTCAAGCGCCGTGTGCCAAAAGGGAGGGCGATGATCATGCACTAAGCACCTACTATGTGCCCAGTACATTTGTAAATGTTAATTTATTTCCTTTTTCAACGCTGTGGGTGGTCTTTTCATCTGTGTTTATATGGTGAAGAACTCGAGGCCCAGATAGGGTAAGAAACACAGTTCACAGGAGCACAGCCTGGGTTCAAGCTCACACCTGCCTGTCAGGTCCCAGCTGCCCACACTCACTGTGAGGTTTGGGCCCGGGGCCGGAGTGACGGTGGAGACGCTGGTGCTCAGGGTGCACCATTCTCTGCTGTGAGGAGGTGGGGGAGGATGGCTCTGACCGCAGAGACCCACACAGGCCAGCTCGTGGGAACACAGTGGCTTATGGCCCATGACAGCTTCCCCAGATGTTGCTTTTTCCCCTCCCTCTTGGGATTTCTGCCATGGCCTCCTCAATATTCTGGAAAAAGGGTTGTTTCTGGGTGTATGGGGCTTCTGAATTTTTGGGAAGGCCTGATTCAGAACACCACAGTTTCCAAATATTTGGCTCCACCTTTGCGATGAGAAATTCCCCAGCAGAGAGAAAGCTTGAGAGTATGGTGAGTGTTAATAGGCAGTTGCTATTCACGTCCACATCTTGGATGCACATCCATGACGGCTGATTTATGTGGAGTGTTTGTTTATGTCGTGCGCTTTGTGACAGAGTCCGTGGGGCCGTCTGGAAAGATTGGGGGCACTGGAGTCCGGCAGTCCGAGGGGTGAATTCCAGCTCCAGCACTTAGGAGCTGTGCGGCCTCGGATGGGTCACTTTATGTTCCTGACCCTCACTGACCCCACAAGGTTCTTGGAGGATTAAATGAGGCCATGCACACAGGATCACCGACTGGCCGAAGTGCAAGTTCACTGGGTGGTGGCAGGTTTCACTATCGGTGGTATCATCTGCATTCCTGAGCCCTGTCTTTATATCTGGGGGTAGCTGTTGTTTGCTCTCCCCGGAGAAACGGAGATCAAAGGAACACTTGTGCCGATTGTTCATGGAGGAGAGTCACCTGGTGGCCCGTAATCTTCTCTGGACCATGTCTCTCCACCAGGGAGGACAAGTTCTTAACCAGCTGATGCAGAGCAGGAGGCTCTCCTGACGCTGTCCTGCCATGGACTGGGTGTACACCAAGTGTGGGGTGGTTTTAAGCTCTTCTCCTAAAGGATGCGAGTCAATAACCTATAATCAGTTTCTAGCACCAGAAGTTATGGCTTAACCTAGCTGATCTGTGTCCTGTACCTCGGATAACAGAGGGGGAAATCTGGAGGGCAGGGAGGTCAGGAAAAGATCTCATGGTTTAGGGTATCCCGTGTAAACTGTATCTCATTCTTTTAGTTTTTCATCTTAACATGCCCCCTTCTGTGCTCCCGAGGTGAAAAAGCAAAACAAGTGGGAAATGATAAAGAGACTTAAGGATAGATTTATGAGACTTGGGTTGACATTTCGGAAGAGGAGCAATGAAACAAACCGACACCTGAGAGGGATCACTGGGTTCTAGGGTGGATTGCTCAGACAAAAACCAATATTTTAAGCCAAGGGAAGATGAGGAGAGGAGTGAGAGTATAGCGTTAACCGTGATTTCTCTTTCTTTCTGAAAATTAGATCAAAGAGAGTAAGGACGGATTGGGAATACGTAATATAAATGCTAAACAATGTGTCTTCAAAGAGAAGGTACATACTGATTTCGTGTAAGGAAAAATCAAATTGTTATCTAGAATGAAAAAGAATAATCCGTTTCAGCAACTCTAAGATCCTGTGGTAGAGGAAGGGGAGGAAATAGGCTAATTGGGGTGGCAAACAGAGGGAATAAAATGTTTTGGTGGAGGAAATAGTTGGTATCTTGTTTTCTCAAAGCAAAAAAGGATTTTGTGATTATGAGAACAAGGAATAAGAAGGTGGTCACCATGAAATGCAAAATAGAACTTCCCAATTACTTCCAAATTAATAAGGTGAAAAATAGAATATCAATTTCAGCAAATCAGCAAACAAAGGAAAATGTGAAAATAGTAAGGTAAAATAAGGAGTAAAAACTTATCATGAAAAGAAGAAATCAAATCATACAGAATATGGACACTCTTAATTTTCTCCTTTAAAGGACAAAGATTTTTAGTTGTGTTAAAACATGAAACTCAAGTATATACCTTAAAAACTGTGTTTATGTCTATGTTTATATATATATGTCTATATGTATATCTATCCTAAAAAAGTGATAAAGATAGAAAATTAAAGTGGGTCAAAGAGATACAAAAGCAAAAAGGCAAGTGCAAACATAAAAAAGGCAGGCATTATTTTATGACATAGGTGACTTCAAGGTTAAATGCACTGACTAAAATAACAGGGGATGTTACATAAATGCAACAATTTATGAGACAAATATGTGTATTTTTATTTGCCCATCAAATATTTACAAAATCAGTCATTTACTTGACCATAAATTAAACCTTTGAAATTCAAACATTCGATTTTATAAGGTATCTTTTCTTATCATAATCCAATAAAAATTAAAAAAAATTAAAAGGTAACAAAAATTTCATCTTTTGGGGAACTATGAAAAACTCTACTAAACTTGAAACAAAAATAATTTTATTTTATTTTTTATTGCTTTTTTCACTGTCATGTATCCCCCATATCTTCTTTTACTTTCACTCACCCCCTCCCCACTGTGATCACATACTGTTGTCCATAAGCTAAAATACTTTTAAAAGATAAATTATAAACTACAAAAAATACTTAGCACCAAAAGCCATGGGACATAGATAGAACTATCTGTAGAGAAAATTTTAGAATTGTAAATACCTCCATTATGTCTTCATCAGTAGAGAAAAAAATTAGCATTCATTTTAATAAATTAATAAGATAAAACATAAACACAAAGAAATTAGGGAGAAGGAATTAGTCAAGGTTAATCAAGGAAAAAATTGAATTAAATAAAATAAAAATAAATATAGTAGAAATAATGAACCAATCCAAAAGCTGATTGTCAAAAAGTCCACTAAAAGGAGATAAACCGACTGTAAGTCTAATTGAGGAAAAAAAGAAATCAAACATTAAAGAGAAAGTAGTTATAAGCAAAGATGCAAAAGAGATGAAGAGACCAGTCAGAGAATACCACACCCAATCTCTAGTGGGCACTGTGGTGTGTTACCTGGCTACTCCCTTCAGGGCTGGAAGACTCATGCCCTCTTTGTGGTGAGTGTCGGTAGCTGATGGCCCACAGCTACCTCTTTCTTTAGGAATTGCTTTTTTGCCAAGGGCCTCTCTTGCTCGAGTTGCCACCCAGTGTAAATGGTCCACTGTGTTCGGGGGACAGCTCACATCTCAAAACTGGTTGATGCAGAAATACAAAATCCTTGCCCCGCTGTCTTGTTTCTGGACAGCTCTGAGGGGCGTTCGCTCCTAGCGGGGTAGCCATGGCCAGTGCCGCTTTGCAGTTCAATTGTTCCATCTGCCCCTGCACATCTCCTGTACTTTTTTCCCCTATACTTTTATTAAGGGTGTTTTCTGGAGTGCACTTTCCAGTGAACCTGTTTCACACAAATCTTCATCTCAGAGTCTGTTTGAAGGGGCCCTGATTTAAGATGCAGGCCTATGACAAGACAATGAAAATCTAGGGAACATGGACAGTTTCCTCTGAAAAATAAATTACTGGAGAGTGGTGGTTCTTTTCACCATTCTCATGTTCTCAAGTACTAAACATCACTGAGGTGTCATTTACATGAGAAAATTGTACCCATCTTAAGTGCACAGGTTGATGAGTTTTTTAAAATTGTATTGATTCCAGAGAGAGATGAAGGGAGGGAGGGAGGGAGGGAGGGAGGGAAAGAGAGAGAGAGAGAGAGAATGAGAATCATCGATTGCCTCTCGCACACACCCCAACCAGGGACTGAATCTGCAGCCCAGGTATGTGCCCTGACCTGGAATTGAACCCATGACCTTTTGGTGCATGGGACAATGCTCCAACACACTGAGCCATGCTGGCAGGGCCAGACTGCTGGGTTCTGACAAATGTGTACATTTGTGTAGCCATCACCACAGTCAAGAGATGCAGTATTTCTATCACCCCAAAAGGTTCCCTTGTGTTTCTTCCCAGCCGACTCCCACTTCTCGTGTCCAGGTCGCAATGACCACTGATGCCCTCTTTGTCATCACAGACCGGGTTTCCAGAATGTGCACCGTGTGTACTCATTAGCTTCACACACTTCAGTTGCTTGGCAAGTTTTTGATATGTGTCCCTATTTGTCATGGGGCTTTCTGTCTCTTTTTCCCTTCTTTCAAAAACTATAGCCCTGTACCGCTTATTGTCTACATACTGGAAACAGTTATGTCATGCATTTTGTTGATTTTGGAGTTCTTTGAAGATGAAGATGAATCTTGTGTCTGTGCCATTCATGGCCGGAAGTAAAAGCCCTCTCCATTTCATTATTTAATCTTTTCTTTATTTGTAGGCTAATTTTTTGAGTTTTACTAAAACTATTTACTTCATCACCTTTTAGAAATTGTATTGAATTTATTGGGAGTGACATTGGTTAACAAATATTTATGTAAGTTTCAGGTGTGCGAATCTATAACACACCATCTGTGCGTTATATTGTGTGTTCACACCCCAAGTCAAGTCTGCTTCCATCACCCATCACCCCCGCCCCCACTCCCTTCTATCTAGTATGTCCTTAAATGCTGTAGAAAATGCTCTATGAAAGAAAAGCAATTAAGCGATTTCAATACAGGCGAAAAGGAGATAAGGCTGTCTCCATATGCTGATATTTATTGTGTTTATCTACAAAACTCTAGGGACCTACTAATGATATTTTACAATAATAAGAGAATTTTGCATGACTATAAGATAAAAACATACCATTAATTAGTTTTTATTGGCCTAGTAATAAGCAATTAGACAGGGAAATGGGAAAATATACTGCTTTTAGTAGCAACAGAATGTATAAAAAATTTAAGAATGGATTTTATTTATATGCACAAAATTCTTATTAGTCGATTTTTAAAAAAATATAGCTAAGCCCTTGTTTTATTTTTATCACTATTCTAAGTGCTATACGTGTATTAACTCAATTGACCTTCCCAGAAGCCTTCCAAGGTTATTACCACTCTTCTCACTTCCTGGGTGAGGCCACTGAGTGTGGAGAGATTGAGCAGCTTGCCCAGGTCCACCCAGCCTGCAAGTTGTGAGCCAGTATTTGAAACCAGGGCTGACTACATGGAAAGGCCTACTCTGTTCACCTGTGAGGCCACTTAATATAAAATTATCTTTCCAAAATGTGTACACGGCCATGCCACTTCTCTACTTCAAGCTCTTTATTCACTGTCTGTGGCTCTTAGGGTGCTCCCTTAAACATGTCTAAACCTCCAAAATATTTCTGCAGTCCACCCCCTGCTATCCATCGCTACTATTTGCATTACTATTTGCATCCAGTATTTGCCACTGGAGCTCCTTTAATTCTTAAGTTTGCTCTTCAGTGATTGCTAGTATAGTCTTAGTTCAGATCCTCATTGTCCCTTTATCTGTCTACCCTTCATTCATTCATCCACTCATTAAAAAACTAGACGATTTTGCTGGCATCGCAGAGGGCAGATCTGAGGGTGCCGGGGGAGGGAAGAGTGAGCCTGGTTGTGAGATGGTCACAGAACAGGCAGAAAATGATGAGACATCTGGGAACCGGTGGAAGGAGGCATATTTGAAATATACTGTAAAAGAAAAAAATGGCAGCACTTACAGGCGAACTGGGTGTTGGCCTTTTCTGGGAATGCTGAGGGAGCTGTTCTGCTCCAGGGCAGTCCCCGGGATTTTCTGCCTTAGGTGATTGGTGGATACTTTCAAGGCCCTCACCTCGTTGGAGAAGATAAGCACAGTGATCGAACCCTCCTGTGGAGTCCTTTAGGCAAACGGATATTAACCTATCAGTACACACTCTTTGGCTTCATCTTGAACTGGCTGTTGCTGCAATAGGCCCAGCACTCCTTTATTAGCCTCAAGGCTCACACTTCGAAAGTCTAAGCAGTAGAAGAACATAATAGTTGAGAAATTTACAGTTCTGAGAAATCAGCCTGATGAGACTATTGGACTGGAGTTGCCTGGGCCTCGGTCAGACCTCAGGTCCCCACTTCCCAGCTCTGCCCAGCCTCTCAGTGACTCGGCGCGCCCCATCAGCAAAGTGTGGATGGGCCACATTATGGGGTGGGGTTTTATAAAGAAAACAATACATGTAAACCTCTTGGCAAAGTACCTGGTTCATAGTTTAAAATTCTTCAGTGGTTAGCTATCATTATTTATAACCAATAATATCATTTTTAAAACACTCCCAAAAATACAGCAACGGATCCAGATCACTATATAGACAGTCAGTGCAATTTAGCGTATGTTAAGCTGATAAACATGGCTACCGGATAGTTGGTTCCTGCCGGTTATTTCTTATTTCTAGAGATTTTTGTTATCGTGGTCAAGTGCACATAACACGGACTTTACCATGTCAGCCATTGGGAAGTACACAGCTCGCTGGCACGAAGCGCATCCACAGCTGTGCAACCACCACCACTACCCATCTGCAGCGCTTTTCCGTCGTCCCTGGGTGTCGGAGAGTTTTAACCGTCACTGTCCTCCTGAGTTTCAGAAAGGCACTTGCAGATGCATTTTGTCTTTCTGGAAATAAATGCAAGTACTAAAAGGCAACATGTTCTGAGTTTGGTCTGCCTTCCAAATGTTTGACGGCTTTCTTATTTTATGGTTCAAAAGTATTGCCTTTGACTTCCCAGTTCCCTTCGTGGTCCGAGAGACGTGGAGTGACCTGGATGTCTGATAGTTTTGGACAGATCATTTGGTTCACGTATCATAGGTGCGAAAGTGTTTCTCATACCTCCTCGTTAACACCTAGGGCTATCTAGCCCTAGCTTTTCCCACGGACACATACCTCTTCCCAAAGTAGTACAATCAGCCTATTTTATGGTCAGCTCTCTGTCTACCAGAAAAGGGCAGCCCCAAATGCTGTATCTGTTTTCCCTCAGTATTTTCTTTTGAAAAGATGTATTGTAAATTTTTTTGTCTTTTGCTTTGCCTACATTTTTTCATTTCTTACCTCAATTGCTCTTTATGGGATTACCCTCAAAGTGATATGTCCATAACAGGACTCATATTCTTCCATCAAATCTGTTCCTCCTCTGATGTTTGCTATCCCCACAAACAGTAAAATCATTTAGCATCCCACCACTCTTGCCAGATATCTGGATATAATGGGCAAAGGGTAATTCCATCTCTCTTGGCAGTGACTGGTTCAGAAACTGGCATACGACCTAATTTGGATAACCTGATGTAAAGAGAGGTCTAGTAGGGTGGAGTGTGAGCCCTAATAATTGTTTTTTTTTCTTTTTTCTTTTGTAATGCAAGTGCATGATTTAAGCTTTGATTTCACTTCAATAAAAACTATTTTCAATAGATACATTGCCAATTATAGGACTAAAGAGCCAGGCTACCTTCTCCCACTTTGGCTCCCTGTGTTTTAGAGAACTAGATTGATTTCAATAACTGACCATTGGGACCATTGTGCCAGTTGTCTTTTCTCTTCCCATGCTTTAAATTATCACTGTTACATTTTAAATTCACCAACGAAGAGTAAACCCATAACTCCCTAGTCCCTCATCCAACCCTTGGCCTGTATGTGCGCATGTTCTCTCTCTCTCTCTCTCTCTCTCTCTCTCTCCCTTTCCCCTCCACTCCCTGCCCAGCTCCAGTAACCTCACTGTGTAGCCCCAGGTGGGCTGTGTAATTTCAAGGTCCTGTAGTAAAACGCCTTTATTTATTTATTTTTTCAATCTGTCCTCGGTGGTTGCTGCTGAAGGGCATCTTGCATCACGATAGGAACCATAGGGCTGGTCCAGCCACAGCATCGGTTATTGATAACCTGAGGCCAGCACAGAACACAGGAGTCTCTAGGAGAGTTGTCCCTGTTTCTGGGAATCCCTTTGCACGTAATCCCCCTCCTGTTATCCCCGAGTGCTGTTGCATGTAAAAGTCCAGAACTTCAGTAGCATCTCCCTGCAGCCTGAGATGAGGCTGACATGGGTGGATTTAGGCTCCCCTTGAGGGAGCTTTCAGTTGAGCCAATGCGTTTCCTTGCTAGTCCAAGCTGGATTCTCTTTTATTTGTTGTGGAAGTCACCCTAATGTACATAACTTCTAGAAGTTGAATTTTCAAAAAGTTTTGTCACTGCATGGGGGAAAAAGTAAATGTCCGAAAAATTCAATTATGTCAATCTATGTGATATTTTCTATGATTTTTTTCATTTTAGGCCTTTTGAGTTACCCTAAATCAAAATGATAATGTAGTGACTTAGTCTTGTTGGCACTAATTTGAGAAAACCACCTCTTTCTGTCCTTCATACAGTTCTCAGTCAGGGAGCAGTTGAATGCATTGTTTAATCTCCCACCTAGAACATTCTAAGATGAGCTGTGGCTGTCTCCCTTCCTTAGTACCGGGGGACAGATTTTTCTGAGGTCTCGATGCCTGCTTTTCAGGGAAATTTAATTGTGCTGCATCTGGCTTCTCACAACTTAGCTTTGTGACTCTTCATCCCGTTTTTTTCCCTTAACAGTGGTGTGTCTGTCCCTCCCACCTCACCAGTAGTTCCCTTACCCCAGGGGGAAGGAGCTACTGGGACCATGGCGTCTAATCCTAGACCCTTCCTTAATAGAGAAAGTGGGCTTTAACTTTAGGGGCCAATTCAGGAAAATTCTCGGTTATTATTTTTTCAAATATTTTTCTCTCCTATTCTCTCTGTTCTTGTCATTGGAACTCCAGTTGGGTCTTTGTGGACTTTGTCACTCTTTTTTCAAAACCTTTCTATAGTTTTTCATATTTCTGTCTCTCTCTGTGCTGTATTTTGGTGACTCCTTCTGACCTTACAGCTCACTGTTTCTGTCTTCTCTTACGACCAAGCTGCTGAACTTCTTTTCCATTTCTAGCTCTCTTCTGTTTTTTTTTTTTTTTTTATCAATTTAGCCTGACATCTTCAATCTTCTGATGCATTTTAATACTTTCTATACTTATTTTATTACTTTAAATCTTTTATATTCTGGTTTGATAATTCCACTATCTTTGATTTTGCGGGTATGATTCTGCCATCTCTTGCTTCTGCTGATTATTCACACTCTCAGTGGCTTGTTCTCTCATGGTTTGCCTCTTCTAACATAGGTTCACATTCCCTGGAGCATTGTCAGTAAGAATTATTAGAGTATGTTCGTTGGAGAAGACGTGGGTCCTTTTCTACCTGACTCCTGATAAGGCAAAAAGCAGGTAGTATGGTTTATTTTGTTTTGTTTTGTTTTACGTTCATACAAGAAATGTGAATTCTAGCCCTAAATCCCTGAGTGTGGATTTGTGATGAAAACTTTTTCTTTACTTTCTGTTCTTTCAACCTGAGATTGTTTTAGGTGATATACTTGCTCTCTGTATCTATATGAAAGACTGAGTATGCATATTCCTTTTTCAGGGTCCCAGCTTTTCTCTCTACTTGACTGAACTCAGCTTCTATGATTCCTTTTGTCGGTGTTAGGGTTTTTAGAGATTCACTCACTTTTTCACCCATTCAAACATTTATTGCATCCCCATGTGTCTATGCCAGGTGGTGTGGGCGTAAAGAAGACTAAGACCCTATCCTATCTGCCAGCAAGGATCTTGCCATTTGCTGGTAGCTATGGGTCAGAGTTCCTTCCTCATAGGAAGAAATCTAGTGGCCAGCCCTTGTTCTGCGTTGGGATAGAAGGATGCACTCCCTTGGCCACCATGCCCTAGCTCACATTGTATTTCTAAAATACTTGAAGTCGTTTAAATATTGCTACATTTTTTGATGCAACATGCATTTATCTGTGCATTAATTTTGTGTCCCCAGATAGGCTGTAAGCAGCTTGCAGGTGGGGGGAATGTTATTTGAGTTCTCTAAAACACAACTCAATGAAGATATGATGTGTTGATTTATTCATTTCTGTTAATAAGAGATTGATTGTTCATGAAACTTGGCTCATGGTCCTGAATGATTTGACTTGTCTTTTGCTGCTTTGCATATCTCACTTCCCTCTCTACTTAGGTTCTACTCCAGGGCTCGTGAATTTGAGCCCTTTCTTTCAGTACCTTTCACTCTTTTGATTTGCTCAGCAGACATCCAATCTCGGATCTAGCCAACAACCAACTTTCCCTGCTGTTACACCCTAGTGGCAGAGTGCTTTGGAGAAAAATCATCTATTGGTAGGTGTGAGGATCTAACAGACTCTTGATCTCTATCTTCAGTGGGGCCCTAACTAGGCCTGACACACTTCTCTTATGGATGTTTCCTCAGTGCTTTCTCCTGTCCCCAGAGAAGCTCTTCCACCTGCACAGTTCTTTCCTGAGGCCCTCTTCCTCACCACCCCTCTGTTTCTGAGGATGATGATAAACTGCACACAGAGAAGAGAGGATAAGGAGCTTATGAGCACAGTCCCCACCTCCCTGCCTCTTTTTTCTCTGTTAACTCCATCTTCAATTTTTCCCTCTTGTTTGGAAATGAAATGACTCCTAGCCCTGCTGGTGTAGCTCAGTGGACTGAGCGCGGGCTGTGAACCAAAGCATCACAAGTTCAATTCCCAGTCAGGGCACATGCCTGGGTTGCAGGCCATGGTCCCCAGCAACCACACATTGATGTTTCTCTCTCTCTCTCTCTCTTTCTCCCTCCTTTCCCTCTCTAAAAATAAATAAATAAATAAATAAAATCTTGAAAAAAAACAAAAGAAAGGAAATGACTCCTTGCTCCTTCTCTTTTCTCCTGTTTAAGACCAGTATTTCCACCTATGCCCTTGATCTTCTCTCTTCTTGCCTATTCAGACTCTTGGTTCATCGATCAATTCATTTCTTTCCCAATTCATTAACCCATCTCTCTCTTTACTGGCTGTTGCCCTTCAGCATAAAATAGGATGCAAATATCTTCTACTCTGGAAAACCAGTTCTGTTTTTCTCTCTTGCCGTAGTATAATGGATTGGACATTTTGACTGAGACAACCTGATAGATGTGAAATCCCAGGGTGAACTGTGAGACAGACCTAAAAATGGTGAGGTGACTGAACTTCACCCAATGTACAAAGATGGTACCAGCAAAAGTGGGGAGAGCTTCCATGGAGCTCACAGGAGTACAAACATCAGGTCAAAGTGAATGAACAGTGTGGAGGAACCCTGACTCCAACCCTCAGACAGGCTCCTGGATCCCACAAGGTCAGCTTGGCCTGGGCAATTTTCAGATGGACTAGAGACCTATGAGCAAGAAGTAAAGCTTGATAGCTTGGGATGTTTGGACATGCACTGTTATTGCAGAAATAGCTGATTAATATAAGCTGGCACTTAAAAGGTGGAGAAACAAGAGTCAAAGGGTGGAGAAGAGATAGGCTCTTCTTCCACCCATGCCCAGAAGGTCACATTTCTGCAGCACTTCTAGTTGCCAAGGGAAGAAATTCCTTGACCACAATCATGTTTATCTTAATGCCTTGAAATCCTTTCTAGTTTGTTTTCTTTCCTCCATCTTCCTTCCTTTGTTCTTTCATTCTTTTCTCCTTCTATTTTCTTTCACTATTGAACCCGTACATTTTATTGGGCACTAGGAATACAAACTAAATAAGATCTATCTTCTGGTTTAAATGGGGGGATGAACCGTAACCAATAATTGATCTGTAAGCAAATAGCTCTGTGATGACGTGGTCTGTAGAAGGTGGTTGCACATAGAAGGGAGAAGAGAAGAGAGAGGTCAGCTCTGAGAACTGCTGCTGACAGTCGCCGAACACTTGTGCCAACCCTGTACTAGGAGCAGAGCTGAACAAGGCCACGGTCGCAGGTCTTGCTTCTTCCCAGCTTTTTGGAGTGTAGCAGGTTGCTTCTGTGGCTGCACCATACTCTCTGTACTCTGGGTTCCTCACACATGTTACTCCTTCTCCTGGAAATCTCTTCTTCTTCACCTAGCCACCAACTTTGGGTCCCTTTCCAAGGGAGGCCTTCTCTACATGCAGGAGTAGGTTGATTTCCTTTCCAGATGTATTCATAGCATTCGACATGTTTATTATTGTACTATGTATCATACTTAAATTACTAGGTACGTGTCTGTTTTCACTGCTAGCCATAGTCAAAATAAATTGGTCTGGTTGACTGCAATTTCTCCAACAACTAGCGTAGTGTAGGACACTAGGGGCAATTCAGTAAATGCAAAGTGAATTAGGTGGAACCGAATCTCTAAAGGTCTATTCTGTGCAGGAGACAATGGGCACAGGGGCAGGAAGAGGGTTCACAGGAAGTACTTAAATGACCAGTTCACTTCTCAGGCCCCCCAGCGAACACTCACATTGCTACCCAAGTTGACCCTTAAAGTTGGGGAGAAACAAGAAAAAAGAGAAATCCAATTTGGGTCTCCAAGGAGCTGAACAGCACTTTGCATTGCCGCAAACTCTTCAACAGATAGAAAATTCCACTCCTCAGCAGCTGGCCTTGCTCATGGCTCGTGACGCAGGCAGTGTTTGGCGGTAACATTTCCTGGAATTGATGTGTATCTGTAGCATGTGCTGCCGGGAGACTTTGTCTTATTCACAGGAGTACAAACCCCTGAACCCAGGCGAGGCAGTGGGAGGCTGTGTGGGAGGCTGCGTGGGAGGCCACAATGGGAGGCCACAATGGGAGGCCACACTCGCTCCTCCCAAGCCACTTGCCCCCAGGCTGGGGGCGCAGGAGCCCAGCAGGTCCCGCCTGCTCTGACCCTGACCTTTGTCTTACTGTTGGGAGGCTGTGCCTATGCTCTGTTCTTTATTTGGTGAAATAATTCAATTCCTTCTCCTCTTTGTTTGTTGCAAACAATAAAAATACAAAAACCTTTACCTCCTGGCAACCAGACTTCCTGCAGTATCCATCCAACAATTTGAAAAGATTTCTCAGTAGAAAAGGGAGCTTTTGTACACACAAATCCATCTCCATAGCCTCCAGAAGTTTTTAGTCCTCGTGGCCACGTGGCTGCGTAGACTCAGGGCTGATGCGGCACACGGTGGCAGGGTGTTCTTCAGACCCACTTGTTGCCACGGGACTGCAGAGCAGAACTTTGCTAAGACCAGGGGCGTGGGTGAGCCCGGCCTGCACGGGTGCAGCCCTCAAGCTGAGAACCGTGTTTTACATTTTTAAATGGTTGGGGGCAGGGTGGGGGAAAGTCAAAAGAATGATAGTATTTCTCGAAAGGAAAAGTTAGATGAACTACAAGTTTCCATGTCCATCAGAGAGTTTTCCGGAGCCCGGCTTCGCCCACTCGTGGAGGGCTTCCTTGGGGCTGCTTTCCGGCGACAAGGGCAGAGGCAAAGAGTTTTGATACAGACTGGGCGTGGTGGACAGAGCCTCAAACATTTACCGTCGAGCCTGTGACGGAAAAAGTCAGCTGACCTGTGCACTGCAGGGATGGGGGTTTTTAACTGACCCACCCTAAGTGTCCCAGAGACTTGCTCAAGGGCCCGTTTTGTGTTTCCAGTCGACTGAGCTTGGTATTCACCCTCTGAGGAAGGGGTGGGGTCACAGCTGTTCTGTTGGCTCTTCGGCGACCCTCCCGTGCCCTCCCTCAAGTTACGGGATGTGTGTGCGACATCACAACCGGGAGAAACGGCTGCCCGAGCAGGGGCCGTCCTGACTCAGCAGTGAAGGTGGACCCGGGGCGCAGGTCTCTGCCTACACGCCCACCGAGGCGCTCTGCCTTTCTCAGGGGGTCCTGGCGTGGGAGAAAACCCTTCTCCTTCCTTTAAAGGGGGTCACACCCTCAGGAAGACTGTTAGGCAGAGACCCGTGTCCAGATTATCTCAGCACCTTCCAAGGTCCTCGCTGCCCTCCGCTGTGGTCCCTCGCACCCTGTCCTTCCCTCCTCTGAGGCACATCCGTGCACAGAGTCATGCTGCCTCTCTGTGCCTGTGAGGCTGTGGGTCCCTTGCAGGCAGGCTGCTGTATTTCTGTGCCAGGAGCACTGGCGAGGGCTGTGCACATGGTGGGCGTCCACAAGGTGTCCGAGGAGCCCACCAAGTCTGTCACGCTTCTCACATGGAGTTCCAAATCTGCAGGGTCCACGTGACAGGAAGTTCCTGAATCCATGGGGCAATCACGACCTAGCTTTCTGGATGTCGAGGTATTGATAGTGTTTTAGATCTGCGGTAAAAATCATGATTTCTGTATTTGAACATGCATGGCCAGATGACAGAGTAAAAACCCCGAATGTTTAAAGATGGAGCACAACCTTCAAAGAACTTGATCGGACTACGGTGGCCATTTGGGGGTCCGCCTCAGGTTTTTGGATGGAGGGAGAAGGTGACAGGTAATCTTATTTGCTGCCAGGTCGGGGGACTTGACCCATTTAGGATTATTCCCTGGGGATGTGACTAAGGCCTTTGTAATACCGGGGAGGGTGAGAAGTGAGTTCATGTGACCCTAGATGACATGGTCCTCGATTGCTTCTGGTCTTCAGTGGCTTTTCCAGCAGATCACTCACATGTTGTCCCTCACAAGCAGCTTCTCACTTCTGTCTGTCCTTCTGTTCTCTATTCTAACCCTTCAGTTCCTTTTAGGTTCCTTTTGCTCCTTGTCTAATCCCGGATGTACTGGGCCACGTGGGACCTGGATGGAGCCAGCCAGGTCCTGTTACTTCCTCGCTTCCCTGCTACTCTTGGGGGACCTTGGGGGCTATGTGCCCCACACCACACTTTTGTATACAATTCCATTATGTTCACAGACCTCAGGTTAATAACTCCTGTCCAAGCTTGAAGTTTAAAAAAATCTACCCTGAAGATCCACTATTTTCAGGGTAAATGGAAGCAGGGAAAAGAGGATGAGATGAACAGGAAGGAGGTTTTCTCTTGTCTGAATTCCCAGTGGAGGGGAAGGAAGGGAGACAAGGTCACGGGCACCAGCGTGTATAGCCTCCCCTGGGCAGCGTGCAGCAGGCAGCAGCTCGCGTCCACCCTCAGCCACATGCCTCCCGCACTGTGTAACTCTATAGCTCTTTTGGCAGTGCTTACGGGCACGCTCTCTCTGAGTGCTATTGATTTCTTGGGGGAAGGAGATCAAAAACAAGTGTTACACTTGGTGCCGCGTGTTTTCTGGGGGAAGTAAACAGATTAGTGGAACGGGGCAGACAAGATCAGGGCAAAGAGAGAGAAGGCTCCCTGGAACTGCCTTCCCTGAAATGGGATCTCTCCAAGTGACTCACCAGGGGGAGAAGCGATTAGGCAGGGCAGGGGTGTGTCCTGTACCCAGCTCCAATGTCACGTTCTGCTTCCGTCTCAGCTCCGTGTCCTGGGACTGAAAGCCCTCTGTTGGATGGACTGCTGGCTGATACCCCTAGCTCTCCTCGCCTGGGTCCTGACCATTCCCACCCCTGAAGCCGCCAGGGCTAACTGTCACCTTATGTTTCTGGATATCGTTCTAAAACGGCACGTTCCACTGAAACTTTTTGGCAGTGATGTGAATGTTTGAAGAGTTCTCTGCTGTTAAACCCAGAGCCACAGGCCTGGCATGGCTTTGGAGCACATGAAGTGTGGCTGGTATGATTGTGGAACTAAATTTTAAATTCTATTTGATGTTAGTGAATTGAAATTGAAATAGCCACATGTTAGATATTTGCTCTCATCTCAGGCAGTGTAGCTTTAGGCTCTTGCAGTGTTGCGAGTGTGAACCAGCAGCACCCAGACCCCCCAGGACTGGGAGATTGCCGGAAATGTGGGATTTGGGCTTCACCCCAGATCTACTGAATCAGAGTCTATATTTTAATCATGTCTCCAGGTATTAGAGGGCACACTGAAGTCTGAGGAGCGGTGCTTGCAATGACTGAGTCTCAGGAAGTGTTGTGCTGTCTATCAGGTGGGGAAAACTGGGTTATTCCATGGTAACAAACAAGCCCCAAACCCTAGTGGCTTAAAACGATGAGTTTTACTTCTCACTGATAATGCTTTTTGTTCATGGTGGACCAGAGCGGATGCTGTTCTATATCATCGTCACGCCGGCTCCCGGGCACACGGGCCCGTGCTCTCTGGATCAGTTTGTCTTGCTGCGGCTGAAGGGAGATCAGACCAGGTGATTCCTGTCATTTCTACTCGCATTCCATTGGCCAAAGCAAGTCATGCGACCTCACCTAACTCTAAGGGGGCAAGGAATATGCCCAGGGGAAGGGGAGACGGAATATTTGATGAACAGCACTGATGACTGCCACCCACAACAAGCATAACGAGAGCACTATTTTTTTAAAACAGCCCCTTCTGAGCATCATCCTTTCAAGCCTGG
Source organism: Phyllostomus discolor (assembly GCF_004126475.2). Classification (NCBI taxonomy): domain Eukaryota; kingdom Metazoa; phylum Chordata; class Mammalia; order Chiroptera; family Phyllostomidae; genus Phyllostomus; species Phyllostomus discolor. The sequence goes on from NC_040903.2 coordinate 9,381,541, forward strand.
ACCTGCAGGAGCTTTCTAATGGCCTTTCTGCCCTCCTTCCATCCTTTGCATCACGGCCCCATTAATCTTCCTAAGGCATTGCTCCAAATATGTCATTTCTCCGCTCAGAGCCCTTCCAGGACACCTCATTGTCCACCAAGTTAAGTAAACCTCCTTTAGAATGATGTAGTGGAAAGAATGCTACTATTTTATCTGTGTGACCTTGGACAGGGTCCAACTCAAGCAAATTCTATGAATCTCAGTTTTCTCATCATTTAACTTGGAGATAAAAATACCTGCCTTCCAGGGATGTGATGAATCCGAAGTGAAATAATGTTTGTAAGGAGCCCAGTGCATTAGACATTTGGTAAATAAGAGAGTGGTCAGCATCGTGAGCCCCCAGAGCACGCTGTGCGTGTCTGTATCACGATACTCACCCCAAACATGCTGCGTGCCCGTTCCCCTCGGTAGACTTGAATTCCTGAAGGGTGGGGACTGTATCTTTGACTTGACAACTACCGAGTCTAGTGTAACCTTCTGCATGTCCTCAGTAAATGATTTACATTTCTTTATTTTTAATTTTGTATTGAATTTATTGGGGTGACATTTCTTATTAAAATGATATAGGTTCCTGACGTATACAGTTATATAATGTATCATTTGTATATTGTTTTGTGGGTTCACCACCCCAAATCCAGTCCCCTCCCATCCCCATGTATTCCCCTCTTGTCCTCTTCTACTTCCCTGCACCCCTCTTTTAAAGGGTTCTTAACCGTGTGTCATTAGTCAGACATTTCGAGCTCCCCCTAGCAAGGCTGTCTTATGGGTGTCCCTGCTGCTAAAGCCAAGCGGGAGCACCTGCTGTTCCCTGAATGCACAGCACGTCTCTCACCTCTGGGCCTTTGCTCCCGAGGTTGCTGTTTCTGGCAAATACTTTTTCTTTCCTTGGCTTTAGCCTTTCCGAAGTTTACTCATCACTCAAGCCCCATCACACATGGCACCTCTGCAACTAGTGTTTTCCCAACTCCTGCACCTGAAAGCAACATCTCTCCTCCTGGAACATCCTTAGAGCTCAGAGCAGACTTCACATAGGAGGTCATGATCTGGGAGTCCTGGGGGAGGCAATGACAGGGATGCCTGTGGGCGAGGCAAGGTTGAGAGCAGGAGGTGGGGGACGTTCCAGACCGGTCGGGGTGGGCTCACCCGTCTGCAGATGGCTGCAGGTGGCTGCAGGTGGTGACGTTCCAGACCGGTCGGGGGGGAAAGGCAGAGACGAGGCCAGAGAGACAGGCAGGAGTGAGAGGGCACTGGCTGAGAGTGCAGGCCACGGTGAAGCAGTTACAGTTTGTCCTGAGCCAGCGGAGGTGGCTCGAAGCAGGGAAGTGACGTGGGTCTATTTGTGACCTATGAGAACCAGTTCATGGAGGATGAGAGTCTGACATAAAAAGAGATATTTAATAATTGCTCTCCAATTCTCTCTGTTAAGCCAGTTAATGTTATCTGTTGTCTGGCCATGCTCTGATCTTCCCAATGCCCCTCCTTTACTGATGCCATTTATTTATTCCAATTACCTATCAATCCCCTGCAGGCATTGGTATTTTCAGCCCCTTTCTTAGGCTTGAATTCTAAGAAAGTATCATCTGATAGTTTTAATCATCTGTCAATTCGGAATTGCATTTGGCTGTTTATAACAAAGACCTTCCTTGTAGTTGTGGCTTTAATTATTTAGAAGCTGACTTCTCTCTCATGTAAAAGAAGTCCTAAGGTAGCTTTTACAATTTTATCATGGACTAAGACTCCTATTAATTCCCTCTGCCATCCTTGGCCTATGGCTTCCGTTCTTAAGATTACCTGGTACAAAATGGCTGTTGGAGCTCCTGCCATCACACCTGCATTTCAAGCAGTAGGAAGGAGGAAGTGGAAAAGAATGCATTCTTTCTGAGAGTTCCATACGATGCATCTGCTTATAATCATTGGTGAACATTTAGTGATAGGGCTACTAGGGGGCTGTGTAGGAAATGTTGAATTATATTTTAAGTGGCAATGTGCCTGGATAATTTTTTTTTAATTAGAAGGAAAAAGAGACCTGTGAGAGGAGGAAACTGGCAGCTTGTGCTGTGCTGTGTGACTCCAGCCTTCACTGTAATATCAGTGTTTGGAAGACTCCATGCCTCCAGCGGTGCATCCTTGCCAAGAGTTCCATCCCACCAAGTCCCCGGTACCTGTTTGTCTTCTTGGACTTACGTGTCAGTTTCAATTTATGCATCACTTACACTTTCTGTCTTGATGCGTATCTGCTTGTCCTTTGACAGTCTTTGGTCAGATCCCATCCTCTGTAACCTTAACAAGGTGACGTTCGTCGTCTCAACAGGGGAGAGAAGAACCGGGAGACACCGCGCGCACTGAGGCGGAGCCCGGAGGTGCGTGAACCCACGTGCCTCAGCAGCGCCCCTGCAGACGAGGAAGGCAGCATTTCCCGTGCCCGCATTTACTTGTTCTGGAGGTGCCCCTGTCTGATTGCTTGTTGTCAGCTCTGCGTCTCTGCGACTCCGAAGGCAGAGGAGAAGTCAATGACGGCATTTATCCCTGTTCCCATTCCTGGATCGCTCCAGTCTAGGATTTGCTAATGAAAAAAAGGTTATGTAAGGTTCGCAAGGCAGAAGAGCAGGCGCAGATGGTGTTCTCCGGAGGCCACTGCAGACCCAGAATTTCCTCCTGGGGCACTTCGTGCCTCACGTGCTTGGCTGTTTCCGGCAGAGCTCCCCCTGCTGACCGAGCTGCCCTCGGGTGGCCCTGACCTGATGTCACAGTCAGATTTCCTCAGCTGTGTCCCCTAAACCTTCCCTGGCTGTGGAAACCCCCGATTCCGGCATTAATGGCTTCATACTGAAATAATTAGTGGCTTCTTTTTTCCTTAACAAACCTTAACTGACATATCTCCTCTTTCTTGAGTTGTTTGGCTACAAAAATTTGGGAGGCTCTTTTCATATGGTATTATTTATATAGACAAGGCATATTATTTTTACATTGCAAACATCCTGTAAAACTACCTATATGAATATTAAAATATATAGTATACTTACATATTATATACTTATACATTGTAATTGACCATGCATTATGTCTTACATTATAAGTGTGTTTCTCTCACCCTCCCAAAGGGTTGATTTCTAAGAGTACCAGGTACTTGACACCTGCCACCGTAATAACATTGGGATGAGAAGGCCTCTCGCTGTGCTCTGTAAAGCTGCCTCAGAAGCCAATGGGTGGGCCAGGTGGGCTGGGAGCAGGGCGGTAATAGAACAAAAAAGTGAGGGTGGGGTGCCCCAAGCCCTATGGGTCTCCGGCCTGAGCTCCCAGCACCTACTATAGCTACAGGACTCAGCTTCCATTCATTGACATGTCCGTGGCATGCCTGAGTGTTTATTTGAACAGAAGTGTTTCACTCCTTAAAAATAAGGGTGAGAGGTTCGATGTTAAAACTCCGGATTTGAGATAGGCATTAAAAGTCTCCTCTCTTTCACTTATTAGCCATGTGGTGGAAAGTCTCTGACTTCAGCTTCCGGGGGTGGGGGGCGGTGCCGTAACCCCGGTGTAAAGAAAGCCCCGCCCAGAAGGTGAAAAGAATCAATGCCCATATGTGGAGGGGCCTAGCAGTCCAGGGTCGTCCTCTCAAATGCCTGCAGGGCCCGGCGAGAGACAGAAATGAGTGATGAGGCCAGCCTGAATGAAGAAGGGTCCGTCCCAATGACAAGGGCATCCTCGACTTACTGTATTTGTGAACGTTTGGGAATGTGAGTAGTAGTCATGAAATTTCATGATCCATTACTTACTTTCGCACAAGGCAAAGTAAATTTTGGGGTCTTGAAGAGCTGTCCTGGAATGAAATTCCTTTTGAAGCGGTTAAGAGCTGTAGGCGGAGACTCGGTATTGGAATGGTGGGAGGGAAAACACGAAGTGGGACCTTTTCTCTGCGCTGGCCTGGGTACGCCCTGACCCTTTGTGTATTCTCTGTCTTCGTAGGCTCTTCTTGGAGAGCTTCCCGGTGCGGTCGTGTGAACGGCTCAGTAGATTCTTATTCTCCCAGGGCAAACCCAAGAGCACAGCCCTGGAGGAAAAGACTCAGCAGGCACGGCCACTCTCTGTCTGAGATAAGAACCGATTTGCTGAGAAAATGAAAAATAATGCCTCCAACAGAGCACTTCCCTTAAGGGGATGTGTGATGTGTACAGCTAAACAGGCACGCTTGTTCTTCTGCTAAATATAACTTCATAGCACCTAAAACCAAGCCAGCCATGAAGGGGGGAGATACGGGAGACGCAGAATAACATGCAGAATTCATACCTGAGATTAATATAAAGGCAAGAGCTGAAATGCCCTTGCCTTTTAGTGTAATGAGAGTTTATGCCTGGGAGGTGCAAGAGTCAGTACTGGTGGCGGGAGAAATCGTGTACTCACTGTATGAAACCCAGGAAAGAGGGAGTGGTTTCTAAATGCATGTGGTTAGTTTTGCTCTAACTGCTGTCAGAGTGATCCGAGGTCGCACGGAGAAAACACCTGCTCCGGAGAGAGGCGAGCGTCCCACGGGGAGCACGGTTCCGAGCTGGCGCAGGTCTCGGCAGTGGGCTTCCTGAGCATCCTTCGAGGAGCACCCTTCGAGGTGCTCCCCCTCCCCCTGCGTTCCAGCCCGCGGTTTCTGAAATCCCGAGCCTTTCCTGGGGGGGGGGGGGGGGAATTTTTGATGTCAAAACAGAGTTGGAACAGTGAATTCTGCGGGGTTTGGGGGTTAAAAACAATAACCTCTCCAGATACAGCTCCCTAATTGGGATTGTTTTTGTGAGTTTAGTCCTGTAAATGCCCGTCTCAAATAATTATGCAATAACGTTTACAGTGCCCGAAGGCAAATTTGCAGTGTTTTGCTCCAACTTTTCCTGAAAATGTGTCGTTCCACTCCAAAAACAGTGCCAGGATTATTAACTGTAAATTGAATTTAGGGCGCGGGTCAGAATTCTTGAGCCGGCTGTACATCACGTTAGAATAGTGGGGGCAGGAGGCCGTCCCTGCCTTTCTACCCATTCACGATCCTAGACTGAATTTGCTAATAGAGTTTCAGATTGTGCCTGCGGACTTCACTGGTGAAAACGTTCCTTTACTCTTGCCTGTGAGAGAGAGAGATCTAAGCATTTCAGCCCGGGATCAAATACTCTCGTCTCACCGCCGGAGACGAGGCATCGTGCTGGGCCGGTGACCCCTGCGATGCTGCTGAAGGAAGTTCGATAAACGCACATTGGAAGGTGTGCAGTCTAGGCTACACAGTGAGGTTTTTCACTTCACTGAGATGTGAGTGGCCAAGTGGAGGGTTGAAGTATTTTCTTTTTTTTTTTTTTCAGTTTCCAAGTCTTTGGCCTCTGAGTCTTGAGATTATTGGTTATGTAAGATTAAACGATAGCCAAACATTCCCCCAAAGCTGCTGGTTATTTTCTGCACCATTAATTAAAACTCCACAAGTTTCTATGATTAATATATTTTGATTTGTCCTAACTTTGAGAATCAGATGATTGCATCTGGGAGGAGGAAAATCATTTAACCCCTTCAGCCTCCAATCCAAGGCATGGATCTCCTCGGACGTGTCTTGAATGCATTCACTCAGCTGGGAAATACTTATTACATGCCTACATTGAGTCTGTAACTGTGCCAGGTTTTGCGAAGGGCTCGGAGATTAGTACAATATTCTCTGTCCTCAGGGGGCTACAGTCTCATAGCAGTTATGCTACATGTTTGTAAGTATAGCAGCTGACAGCCTGGGAGAGCCGGCGCTAGAGCACTGGGGAGTGTCAGGGTAGGGGAGGTTAATTTCGGCTTGTGGGATACAAAGAAACGTGGGAGGAAGGGAAGTGGCTCTTCAGCCAAGGCATAAAGAAGCACAGTAAGGTTTGAATTCACGGGGATGGGAGAGAACGAAATTGGAGTTGGCGCTGTCATGGGGGACAAGGAGGTTATAGAAGCGGGGCATGGAGGGTTCGGTGTGGCTGCCCCACAGGACGGGGTCAGCAGGGTGACGGTCGGAGGCGTGGTTAGAAGGATACCCAAAGGGCGGTGAGTTTCTGCCAGGTCACTGAGCCTCTTGAAAGGCGTCTGTTGTGTGTTGCTCTGCAGGAACCAAAGAGGCACGGGCAGTGTTCAAGCAAGTTTTCAAGCAGGGAAACGACACGATCAAGCTGTACTGCGGTCAGGTGACAGTGGGGGCTGAGTGTCGGGTCGCTCGGGGAGCAAAGGGACTAGAGGCGGGGGAATGAGCTTGGACACACGGTTCACGTAGGAGGTCACTGGAGTTTAAACTGGAGAAGTAGCTGGAGCAACCTCCAACCTGCGGGATTTCACGATTGGCTCCAGGTCGGAGGGCAGGGAAAGAAAGAAGTAGAAGCTGCCCTAGCAGCGTTTATCCGAGTACCTGGGAAAGTGGTGGTGCCGAGGGGGGAGAACGGATCTGGCGGAGGCAACAGTGGGACCTGGGGAGAGGTGGGGCGCTGGCCGTGGAGAGGTAGGGGGGAATGGGTGTGAGGCTAGGGGGCCGCTTCAGCAGTATGCGCGGAGGCCTGGGAGGCAGTCCCGTGGGACGGCTTGCCGCCTGATGCCATGAAAGTTCAGGAGCTCGCCGGAGAAAAGAGTGCAGAGAGGAAAAAAATAGGGACAAAGTCAGAGATTTGTTTGAGGGGAATTCATGCATTGAAGGAGTGGGAGGTCAAGGAGAGTGTGGCCCAGAGAAGGAAGGGTTACAGAGGAAGGAAGATGATCAGGAAGACACAGGATGATGGAGTGAGGTGAGGTGGGGGGTTCTTAGACCCAGGGGTGTGTTCGCTGTGAAATGTCCCAAGGTCAACAAGGGTCAAGACGGAGAGAAAGCCTGTATTTCCTAGATAGAGTAACTAGATGATCTTTTAAAAGAACTCTTTTCGGAGACCATTTTTGCCTTAAATCAGCTTGTAAGCACTGAAGAAAATAGTCGAGACATTTCTTCAAGATGGGGCAAGTTCGTGCTGGGTAAATACCCTTTTTTTCCATTTCAGTGCACAATAATAGATTTTAAAAAGTAAAAAAGGCAATCAAGGACGTAGCGGGAGGTTCTAGTCTCCAGGCCAGTGAAAGCACACAGTGCTGGAGACAGCTGCTGCACGGACCTCCCGGGCTCTCTGCTCCAACTCGGGGCGTGGGTCTGAGGGCTTAGCTCCTGCCAACTGCTCCTCGTGGGCTGGGGGCAGGGCCACACCCTCCACGAAGGCTGCATAGGCTCCACCTCTGTGAATGGAGAGTAGAATAAAAAGGGCCTCGTGATGTCTCGTTGGTGATTGGCTTAAAAACCACTGTGGGCCGTGAGGCGGGGAGGAGTTTGGAAAGTGGAGGTGGGTTAGCAAAAAACAAAGGGGTACCTTCTATTAAACACGGCAGTGTTGCAGACAAGATGAGCCACAGAATCAATCTCTCTCTCTCTCTCTCTCTCTCTCACACACACACACACACACACACACACACAACTGTACCATTATAATTTCCCCTTTATAAAGTTTAGAAGCTGCTAAGACTCATGGTTTTAGAAGTTAAGAAGATAAGGATGGTGTTATTTTGGGAGGAAGCAGAGATAGGGTGGAAGGGGGCATGAGGGAACATTTGAGGGACTTTTGTGATGATGATGATATTGTATTCATGACTAGGTTGTAACACTTCATGAAAGTACTGTATTTTGCCATGTGTAAGGTCCATGTTTTTGCCCAAGTTTTTAAGGGAAAAGTAGTGATGTGCATTATGCCTGGGTATAATGATTACACACCATGAATATAATAATGGGTATGAGGTACGCATTATACACAGAAAAATACATATATGTACCTATGATTTATGTTGCTTTCTACATGTATATGATAAGAAAAAGACTTTATTTAAAAATGGGAAAAGAATAAAGCAAGGCAGAAAGAAGAACAAGGGACTTTATAAGTAACTCTTGGGAATTAAAAGCACAGTCACTGAAACTAAGAAGTCAGAACTTACATGGGTTCTGTGATTCCCAAAATAATGCCCCTTTGTACACCACCGAATGTGAAACCAGCCCAGAGCGACCCCGATAGCGAAGAGTGAGGTGTACTCAGGGGAAGGAGCCAGACAAGCACAGCCCATACAAGGCGTGGCTCCACGTGCGTGAAATGACCAGGACAGACAAATCCACGGAGACAGAAAGGAGATTTGTGGTTTCCAGGGGCCGGGGGTGTGACTGCTGGTGGGTACAAGGGTTGCCTTTGGTGTAACGAAAATGTTTGGGAATAAACAACATGGTCACACAACGTTGTGGCTCTACTAAAAGTGAACAAATAGTACACTTAACTGGGATGAATTTTATGGTATGTGGATTACATCTCAATCGTTAAAAAGTAAAAACGGCCCTGGCTGGCATAGCTCAGTGTATTGAGTGCAGGCTGCGAACCAAAGTGTCGCAGGTTCGATTCCCAGTCAGGGCACATGCCTTGGTTGCAGGCCACGGCCCCCAGCAACCGCACGTTGATGTTTCTCTTTCTCTCTTTCTCCCTCCCTTCCCTTTCTAGAAATAAATAAGTAAAATCTTTAAAAAAAATACTGGAAATGGAAAAGGTTTCCTTTTTAAAAAATAAATAAAAAATAAAAAATAAAAAGTAAAGACGTGAGTTTGATCCCTGATCCAAAAGCCGTGCTGGAGGATGAGGCCGAACTGTCCCACCACGTGCTAAACGAGTCTGCCGATGTTCGCTGCTGCCTGTCCTCCAGCTGACCCTACACTCCAGTCCGGAGCCCACCCGTGGGAATTGGGGAGGGGGCAGACACACACAGAATTGCTGCCTCACACCGGTTCAGAATGCAAAAGGAGAAAGAGATGGAGCTCCAGGTCAACAGCTTTTGTAGTGGATTAGTTCCTTTTGGTCAAAGAATTCGAAGTAAAAGCTGTCACCCAGCCATCAGGTGGAGCAGCAAAGAGGGGTGGAACTAGAAAAAGGGATTTCACTTTCTCATGGATGTTCCTCCGTACAGATGCCTGCTGAGTGGGGCAAGCCTTACTGTCTAAGAAAGTCATCTCTAGACTGGGCACAAAGCAAGGATTTGTGAATTAAAGCTAGCACGGGGAATTCACTCTGTGTTGAATGCTACTTGCTTATTGCACAGAAACTGCAAAATATCAGAGAGAAAGGGAAAGTTTAAAGCCCTGAAAGAAAAGACGAACTACCTACAAAGAAACAGCAATTAAACTTCCAATAGATTTTCCAACAGCAAAAATAGAGGCCAAGACTCATAAGTGCAATTGAAAATTGTCAACCAACAATAACAGTTCAGATGAATTATTATTCAAGAAGGAAGGCAAGTAAGTACATTTCAGCTGTACAAAATTACAAGAGTTTACCACACAGAGATCATCAGTGTTAGGATTATTAAGATATGTAGAAAAGGGATGCAGACATAAGTGTTCCTAGGGAAAGCACTGAAGTCAATACATTGTTTTGAACATTTTATTAAGAGTTGATGTAAAAGAAACAAAATAAAAACTCTATGTTGTGTTCTTCTTGAAGATGAAACTAAGGGGGAGGGATATGTGATGGATAAAGAGTGCAGAAATCCTTATTGTTTCTAAGAGGGAGATAAAATACTGACTGTATCGTTACAGTGTTAGAATAATATATAGCTAATCGTGTGTGCAACAAAGTAAGTAAAACTACAGAATAAAATCTACAGATAGATAAAAAAGGCACGTAGAAAACATTATGCACCTAATGGAAACAAGAGAAGGAAAAATAGAAAGAAGCAAAGAAAAAGGTTGATAAACTCCAAACACAAAGTAAGATGCAGAAATAATTCCAAATATATCAGGTATTACAATATGTGTAAGTAGAATAAGCCTTCAAAGACAGAGATGATTAGATACAAAAGCAGCATCGAGCCCTATGTTGCTGATGGAGGACACCACAAAACAAAGCCACAGAGAGGTTGAAAGCAAAGAGATGGGAAAAATGAACTAATTACTGTAGCAATATTATATAAAATGGACCTAAAGTGTTGCATAGAAAAAGAGGACAATTTGTAAAGAACTATCTTTTGAGAAGATGTAGCAATCACAATCCATGTGTACCTAATAGCATATCCTGGGAAAATTTAAAGTAAAAGTGGACCGAAATGCAAGGAGAGATGGTCAGATCAATAATTTTAGCAGACGAGCTAACCTCTGACAGATGCTCACAGAAGCTGAGGAGACATCAGCAAGAACAGCAGCCCCAGAAACACTGTGAAAGAGCAAACCCAGACAACACAGAACTCCGAGTTGGAGAAATAGGGACCACTCCATGCCTTTCCGCTCCACGTGGAGCACTCACACTGTGATCAGATGGGGACACCGAAGTCTCGATAAACTGCAGAGAATCAGTGTGATAAACTCCATGTTCTGCAATCAAAAGGAAATTAGAAATCAGTAATAAATATTTAAAACGTCTCCATATGTTTAGAAAAAAGAAATTAGATTTAAAATCAATACGTTAGAGAGTAAACCCAATGAAGATTACAAAATATTGGAAGAAAGCACCCACATCAGTAGCTTACATGTATTTTTAAACAAATAAACAGTTGAACATAAATGAACTAAGTGTTTGGTTCAAGAAGCTAAAAAAAAGGGGTAAATCTAAAGATTATAGGAAAAAGGGAGTAATTAATGACCAAAAACCTAAACAGAGAATAAAGAAACTATACAAAGAACCAAGAATCTCTAAATATTATTTTTTGATAAAAATGGATAATAGGTAATGCCTTAGCAAAACTGACTAAAGACAAAAATGGAATAAACTGATTAAAGATGTAATGGAATAAAAAAAGTATGTGCTATGTATACAATACAGATATAGAAAATCACAAAGAATATAATAATTATATTTATGCTATAAAATGACTTCAAAACTTAGATAAAATTAACAATTTTCTAGAAAAAAAATGTGTTTAAGTACCAACTTTAGTAAAGAAGATGCACAGAACTGAAAAGAATAACCATCCGAGAGGTGTAGACAGTGACATAAGTTCTCCCTCTCTTTACTTATGAACCCTGAGCCCCAGCGCCCCACCCCTCAGCATCAAAGCCAGCTGTCCTCTGTCCCATCCCGCCTGGTTCCAACAAGCGAGTTTCACCAGAGGAGCTATGAGTGTGCAGATCTCTTTTGAGGAACCGAAGATCCTCATTTTATAAAAACGTCTCAAAGAATTAAAGCAGATGGAAAACCACTCAGCTTATTTTGTGGCAATGTTGTAGTCTTGATGTTTAAACTGGTCCAAGAAAGTAAAATAAAATTATTGTTAGTTTCACCTAGGAAAACAGATATGGAAACCCGAAATAAAATGTAAACAAATTAAAGTCAGCACGTGTGTGGGGTACATAAACACTTTCAGGTACATAAATGTCAAGTAGGAGTTATTCCAGTGATGTAAAATAGCTTTTATATTAGAAAATTGAATCACATTATGCATCATATTAACAGATTAAAAGAGAATACCCTATGATTATCTCAACAGATGGAGAAAAAAGTTGGTAAAACTCAAGACTCAGCCATCATTATATATTAAATAATACTGTATAATAGTTATACACACACACACACATTTTTAAAACTCTCAGCCAGTTGAAAGAAGGACACTTCCTTAAGTTGATTATTTCTATTAATAGTACATAGCAAACATAATAATGGTAATACTTGATAAATATTCTTGCCAATGTCAGGAAAAAGTAAAGTAGGCAAATTTAATCATTTCTATTATTATATTAGAAGCCATATCCAATGTAATAAATCAAAGATAGAGACTAGGGTGTGAAAGGAGTAGAACAAATGTTCTTAATTGCAGATAATATAATTGTTTATGTAGAAAAATCCAGCAGGATCAATAAACTAAGATGTACTAGAGTTCGACATGGTTATTAGACATGAGATCAATGTACAAACATTAATAGCTATTTTAAACACCAGAAAGAGCAAAGTGAAATATGTAATAAAATAACGCATTACTAGAAGGTAAGTTTAGCAAACGGCGTTTAAAATCCCTATGGAGAAAATTATAAAATATTTTTGAGGGTTACAGAATGGACACAAATAAATTGAGAGATGTACTATGTTCATGAGTAGAAAGATTTTATCATAAAGATATCAATCCTTCCTAAGTATCCTAAACATTCAGTGACATTCTAATTGAATACTAATTTTTCATGGAATTGGACAAGCTTTTCCTGAAACTCATATGGAAGAAAAAAGAGACAGAGTAGTTAAAGTTTTAGAAAAAGAAGATGGCGAATTGCCTTACACATATCAAGAATTACTATTAAAACCACAGTAATTAAGACATGTGGCTTTAGTTAAGGGATAGAAAAATGGACCAACACAACAAAAGAAGTGTATGAGTAGATGGAAAATCCGTAAATAACACAGCTGGCATTAAAAATTAGTGGCAAAAAATTATTCAGCAGAAAACTATTTGGAAAAAAAAATGGTTGAAATCAAATCCCTACCTCACACCATACACAAAATGACTAAAGACAAAAATATGTTAAACAAATATTTAAATCTTTAGAAGAAAATATAAGAAAACATCCTTATGTCCTTGGGTTAGGAAAATATTTTATTTTCACAAAAAGAAACAAAAAGCACAAGTCTATAAAGGAAAAGATAAATACATGTGAGCATATGAAAAATTTTTTCAGTATAAGATGGCATACCTTGAAAGACAAGCCACAGACTGGTTGCAGGTATTTGTGACCATGTAAACCACAGAGGGTTAGCTTCCCGCATTGAAGAACTCCTCCGTATCAGTGAGAAAAGGCAAACACGTCGATGGGACAATGGAAAAAGGGAATGGATAGGCAACCTGCAGAAGAGGAAATGGCTAGGGCCAGCAGACTTAAGGAGGTCAGCCCTCATTCGTCATCAGAGAAATGCAAAAAGCAGCAGTGAGCTATCTTCCTCTCAGTTATCAGAATGAAGAGATAAAGTTCATGGTGGCTAACTCCAGAGCTTGAAGGTGGTGTGGAGACTCGGCAAGTCAGCCCTGCCGGTAAGGGTAGCCACAAGGTCAAGCAGTTTGGTGAGTAAATCGGCAATATTTGGTCCATTTGAAATGTGCCTGAATTGTGGTCAGGGCTGCAGAAGCGGACCCTGAGGTGAGATTTGGGGGCAAGCGCTCTACTTAGAAGTTGCCGTCAGGGGAGACGAACAAGGGAATGGGGAAATGGGACACGGAAGGAGAGGTAGACAATCCAGGGTGAAATCTCAGGCGAAGCCCCACGGAGCTTGCTTCACCTCCTTCCTTCCTTCCTTCCTTCCTTACTGCTCACAGCAGCCTTCACTCAAGGGCAGATGACATGCAGAAGAGATGCTGCATAGTTCAGGGTCAACTTCCGGTGCCCCGTGTTGGATTTCACTTCTGACTCCTGGAGCGGGGATTATTGAACACGATAAATGGGGCAAGAGATTTGGGTTGAACATCAACAGAGCAGCACGTGCCCGCATCGCCGTCCAGCCACTTCCTTCGCGCTCATCGCGCACCGGGGGACGCCGAAGACAGGAACAGATGGCAGGTTGCTGATAGTATCGGAACACCAGAGGCAATCTGGATTAAGCAGGATGAAGTCAAATAAACTGTGCTGTGTAAATGCTAGAGGCACTTTATTGCCAGTTAAAATGAGACTGTATTTTCCTTTATGGATACAGGTTGAAAACACAAAGTAGTCTAGTTAAAAAAAACCTTTCAAAATGAAAAAATACCTATGACAGACACCATATGTATTTGGTGAAGAAAAACTACCAAGTTCTAGTTTGTATGGATGCATACATATACAACAGTAGCAGAAGACATGCAAAGGAAAGGTAATTACCACTGAGGAGGGCAGAGGGTAACATGTCTGGACAAGTGTACAAATCAAGTACTTCAACTGTAATGTTTTGATCTTTACAAAATCTGAAGCAAAATAGACATAATTTAATTAAGTCAGGGTGTTGAGTACGTGGTGGTTATTTGGGGAGGAGGCACATTGCTTTTCAGAAGTTTGGAGCAATGATAGCCTAAGCAAGTGATTGGATTGAAGGAAGTATATTATTATTATTATTATTATTATTTTTATTTAGAGTAGAGAAGTAATCTCTTGGAGAATGAGACATTGAAGATGTACTAGAAAAAGGGTAATTGGTGAGTTTGTTTCAAGTATTTCCACGTCCTTGGTCTTCACTTGGCTTGAATACTCTCTGTCATGCAGTCAGATTCATCTCAGCTGCCACCTTCTGCGAAAGACGTCTCTGCCACCCGCAGCATGAGGCGCTCTCAGATGCGATCCTGCAAGAACCTGTACATACTCCTTCACTGCCGCGGTATTTTATAATTGTATTATATGTGCATGCACACATGACTTTCGCTTGAGGACAGTGACTATATATGCTTCTGTATTTCCAGTGCCAACCATGTGCCTGGCACATGGAGCCATTGAATATACACTTAATGTAATAATCTATTTTAGAATCTTCCATTATTGATGTTGAACCCCAATAAATATTGGTCGGCACTTAGATAAGTGGGTATGTAGGAAATAGGATCTCTAAATAGGTGTCTTTATCGGGCTCTTAAGATGTTCGGTTTGGAGGTGTGAGAGAAGTGAAGGCACAGGAGACTTGGAGGGCAAGAAGGCAAAACCCAGAGTTTCAATATAGGATAAATAATTACATATTATGAATAATAAATAATGAGAATTACATGATTTGCTCAGGTCACACGACTAGAAAATGAAGGGACCCGAATAAGCCCAGGGCTTCCTCCCCTTAAATGTATACTAGCTACAATACTGTTTTTCCAGGAAACAGCCATCAGTGTTTTCAGCTCCATTCTTTAACCACGCTTAGCTGCTGCTTAGCTGGGGGAGTAAGGGTAGAGCGTCAGTGCTGGGGCCCGCATGCGCTCTCCTGTGTTTGGAGAAACACTGTGCGCTGGGTTTTCCAGCTGGTGACTTCCGGCTGTGCGCCCCGTCCGTGTTCGACGTCACGCTGTTGCGCTGCGTGGGACTTTGTAGATTTCAGCTCTGCTTTGCCAGCTGGACCCCTGTCAGGTTCTACCCTTGCAGGACCGAGAAGCGGCTGGAAGGATGGAGAAAGGAAAGGGACACACCTCTTAGTGTTTGCATTCCCTTCTGGTTAGCGTTGCCCCCAAAAGGCACTTTGGCCCCAGTCCATGGCTTCATCCAGCCACCCCGAAGCAGCCTCAGTGGTCCTTCTCAGGGGTCTCAGTGCCCGCGGGCAGCACCTGCTCCTCGGAGACTGAGCTCGCACTTCACCGAGTGTCCCGCCTGAGCTCCTGGGGGCCCGCTCTGGCAGCAGCACCTCCTCTGAGGTCTGAGTCCCAGCTGGCGCGGCTCCTCCTCCGAGCTGCGACATGCCGAACTTGTGGACTTCTTTCCTTTCACCCCCCAGTCCTGCCCCTGGCATCCCTGTGCTCTTAGTGGTTCCTTCCGCATCTCCAGTCCTGCACCCCGTTTCAGCACTTCCCTACCTTCAGTTCTCTTTGTTGGAGTATCTAGGCGGCTGTTTCCCCATCTGGGCCCTGGCCCATGCAAATCACCTGCTGGGTTTTCTCTCTCTAGGATGCTGCATAGAGCAGAAGCCTCCTGGCTCCAGTAACTGCTGAGAAGATGGAGTTTTACATGTGGAGAGACGGAGGCTCAGGGACATTCAGAAAACTGCCCAAGGTGGAATTCCGGAGATGAGGTTTTAACTCAGAGACATGTGATTCCAGTTTGTCTTCTCTCCTTGTCTCATACTGACTCTCCCGAATGTAATACATGCTGTGCTTTCCCACTCTTGGTTTTTCTTTTCTTTTTTTTTAGAAATATATTCCTTTTTTAAAGATTTTATTTATTTATTTTTAGAGAGGGAAGGGAGGGAGAAAGAGAGAGAGAGAGAAACATCAATGTGCGGTTGCTGGGGGCCGTGGCCTGCAACACAGGCTTGTGCCCTGACTGGGAATCGAACCTGCGATGCTTTGGTTCGCAGCCCGCGCTCAATCCACTGAGCTACACCAGCCAGGGCTCCACTCTTGGATTTTCTTTACTGTGACATTCTAGTACATATTCATTTGGTTCTGCATACTTTTTCCTAACCTGCAAGAATTTTGAGGTCTGTATAAATTTCCGGGCTTTCAGCAGAGCAGAAAGAAAGGTTTTATGATAATGAAGCTCTGGGAGGAAGCCACAGTAAAATAAATGCAGGCTTTGGAATGACACTGGTCACTGGTGGGGAGGAGGAAGTGGAGGTGGCCCTGGGTGGCTGACGGAGCCAAGCCTCTGTCTTCAACACCAGCGGCCATCCTTGAACACCTGGGAAAGCACCAGGCCCTGGGATACCGTCTTTATACATTTTGTCACATTTAATACTATGATGCAAGGTAGGTGTCTCAGAATTGGGTCATGCAAGCCTACATGCATTTAACTTGGGTGCATTTATGCTTGCATGGGAAGAGGAGAAGAGGGAGAAGTGGAAGAGGAAAAGAGAAAGAAGGAGGAAACCGAGGAAGAAGTAAGGGGAGAAAGGAAGGAGTCGGCACAGCTTCCGTTTAAATAGTGCATTCAGTCCTGGCCGGCCCTCTACTAATCGGTGTTTGGCTTGAAGTGACCTGAGATGGGCACATGAAATCATTATTCCCTGGTTTCAAATGCTCTGTTTCAAATGCTCCTCCTTTTGTATCAGCTGGGCTGAGTGCAATTCTAATGTTGACCTATAAACAGCTCCCATTTGACAGGAAGGAGGAGACATTTTTTCCAACACTAGAAGAAAAGCTGGTTCTGCTGGTTTTCCAGAAATACACAGGCACATGGACTCCC
Organism: Phyllostomus discolor; assembly: GCF_004126475.2. Lineage (NCBI taxonomy): Eukaryota > Metazoa > Chordata > Mammalia > Chiroptera > Phyllostomidae > Phyllostomus > Phyllostomus discolor. Next base: position 9,398,414 of record NC_040903.2, read on the forward strand.
AAAGAGCAGCCTTCATAGAGATTTAAAAAAATGGATATAATTTTTGCCTTGCGATCTGACTGGAGTCAAACTGCTGGATGTCCCTCATAAGGATTGTTTTCCCCAATCCTAAAATGCTGCAGCCGCTGCCTAGAAAGGGGTATGCATTTCCCTGACGTCATCCAGAGAATAAGGGCGGAGCTGGGCTGGGTTGGGATTTGAGTCTAAGCTTCTCTCCTTCCAAAGCTCTGCTCCTGTTTTATCTGCTGCCTCTTGCAGACTGTAGAAGAGCAGAGGGTGGCAGGTGCATTTTGAGTGCTGGAGAGAGGAGAGGTTTCCCAGGATCTGAGTGCAGCAAGGTGCAGGAATGGCCTAAGAATCCTGGCTTCAAAACCACCAATCCCTGCACGTAAAGCTCTGAGCTTTCGTTTCTGCAAAACAGTCCATTTCCTTAGATAATGCTATTCTTTTGATAAAATTGCCTCTAAGGGCATGCTATGTTTCTCTTCCCTTTAGGGAGGGTAGGTGTATTCCCTAGAAATAAAACGGGTCTACTTGTCACTTGCAATAACCTGGTGGCTTAGAAGAGCGGTGCTTATTTCTGTAGTTTGTCTTGCCCTTGCCCTTGCCCTCACCGCGGTCATCTGGGTCCATGTCCTGGGTGGCAGGAAATGAAAGGCAGTGTGTATTTTTCCTTGGGATGTTCAAACCTGAATTTCCTGCTGCTGCTGCTGAGTTGAAATGAGAGCAGGATGAACTTCTTGAACTGTCACCAACATGGCCACAGGCTGACTCCGGGAGCTCCAGTGGGGAGGTGCCCCGAGGGGACACCTTGAAATGTCTCGACAGGAGAGATTCAATGGTTTAATAATGTCCTATTAAACCCACAGCTTCCAAACAAAATAGAGCCTTTCAATACTGCTTGTCACCCCAAAGCTCCTAGTGAAGTGATTTTCATCTCAGATAAGTGTTTTACTATTAGAAAGGCAGACATTGGCAACACGATTACTTCCTAGTCTTTTTGGGTGTGGCAGAGGGTGAGCTTTTGCCAAGATCTCATGAGGCATGGTAGAGTGGTTGCTTTGTGTGGGTCGGAGGAGAAAAAGGTGAAAGTTTTATACATAAACAAGAATAAACACCAATGAAATGTAATAGAGGGGTGAATCAAGCACTGATGATGACCAGTATACCAGAAACCGACAAGTTGGATTGCCTCAACTCCGTCCAGAAAGAGACCAACCACACCCCACTGAAACAGAGCCTATCTGTGTTGTTTCCATTCCCAGCGAACGACGGAAGTTCCCGGAGTAAGTGTGTCGTCCCATCAGGGGAATCAGCGCACTCCAAATAGATTTCCAATGCTCGTTACTCCTACTTTCTTAGAGTAATTAATTGGATAGCACAGTCTTCTCTAAAGTACCATTTTTGTTCTCACTGCAGTCAAGTGACTTTTAAAAATAAATCTTCAATGTAGAACAGGGTTAGGTTTATAAAAGAATGTCAAAAATAGTACAGAGACTCCCCATACACCCCGCCCCCTGGTTCCCCTGTTATTAATAGCTTACATTAGTATGGCCCATTTGTTACACCGCATGAACCAATATCGACACATGATTGTTAAATGAAGGCCATCCTTTATCCACATTGCCTTCCGTTCCCCCTCGTGTCCTTTCCTGCTCCTGCGTCTCACCTTGGGCACTGCGTCACATCTGGTTGTCACGTCTTCTTAACTCCTTTCGGCTGTGACGGTTTCTCAGCCTTTCTTGTTACTGATACCTTTGATAGATTTGAGGGGTGTTATTTATATGTAAAGCCCCTCAGTTGGAATTTGTATGATATTTTTCTTGTGAGTAGATTGAGGTTATGTGCCTTTTGGGTAAGATCACAGAGGTAAAGGGCCACTTTTCCCACTTCTGTAGCTATATTTCTATCTTTATATATTGATCTACCTGTGCGTGTCATAGATGTGTGTATATATATATGAGAGAGAGATTTTTAAGGACTTGGCTCACGCTATTGTGAAGCTATAAGCTGGAAATCTGAAGGGCAGGCTGGACCCAGGGGGGAACTGTATTTTGAGTCCGGAAGCAGTGTGCTGGCAAATTCCTTCTTGCTCAGGGAAGCCCGTCTCTGTTCTACTAAAGCTTCAACGGATTAGATGAGACCTACGGCATTACAGAGGGTAAGCTGTTTTACTCAAAGTTCCTTGATTTAAATGTTAATCTCACCCCAAATCACCTTCACAGAAATGTCTAGAATAATATTGAGCAGATATAGGGGTGCTTGTGGACCAGCCGCGATGACCCCTAAAATTAACCGTCAGAAGCAGACTCATGAAAAGATGCTAATACTTTCCTCTTACACCCATCCTCTACCCTCAGCCTTGCATTCTAAGGGCCCGGGGAGGATTCAGGGGGCTTCGTTTTCATTAAGGAATAGAGGCTGATTATTTGATGAGGGGCAGCAGGAGGTCGACGGGTGTAGAGCTGGGAGTTTCCCGGGTTCCTTGGGTTCCCCAAGACCGAGGATTTGAAGAGACGGCAGGTTTCTCCGTGAGGCACGGCTCTGTGCCCCGCTCCCGTGAGACCCCTGGCGGCGGCCTGACAGGGGCTGACACAGAAGGAGGTGAGGGCCGGCGCCAGGGCGCCAGGGCTCCCACGCCTCTGGGGAACCCTGAGAGACCGGACCCCACACCCTTCCACGGGAGCCTGGGAGCAGGGGCGCTGAGCATCTGGGGCGCCGTCAGGAGAGGCTGAAAGCCCGAGGCCTGTCTCCTTGTCAGTGCCGCTCACACCCCAGGATTTTTTGGGGAACCTCAGGACAGAAGAAGAAAATAAAATAGGTAATACGATGGTGAGTGACTTTCTTGTTATCCCGGCGAGAGGAACTTCGGACTAGGCAGGTTAGCCATCGTTTGGAACCAAGTGATGGGCTGGGCTTTGTCTCTCAGTGTGGAGCGGCTCATTCCACCATCCTAACTTCTGTCTCTGTAATTGTTTCTCACTGGTTTTTGGCCATGAATTTCTTTGGAAACAACTACAGTTGTGCGCCGTAAGGTATCTGAGGAATCCCCACACTCCAGGGCCTCTCCTCAGTGGGGAGGAAAGTGACGCGCTCCAGGTCACTAGTGGGGAGCAAGGGCAAGGCCAGGACCCAGGCCACACCCTGAACCTCTTCCCACACGCTTTCCCCCTTTCCCACGTTCACATACAGTTGCTCCCTCCTCTACATTATGTGGCTCAATGATTTCATCTTTAATGTAAGTTAGTTTTTCACTCTTAGAAACTCAGGTGGACTAAATTGTGTTTCCCCCAAATTCATGTGTTGAGGCCCTGACCCCCCAACTGATGACCAATTTAGAGAGGGGGATTTTGGAGAGGCGATTCAGTGAAGTCGTGGGGTGGGGACTGGTTCCCAGCAGAACCGGCCCTGAGATTAGAGGGCGTCGGCTTGCAGCTTCGGCAGTTCCCCCAGTGAAATCTGAAACTGGCTCTCTGCGCCCTGAGGGCAGGGAGAGACTGAACACGGAGCAGATCGCTCCAGACTGCGGGGTGGCAGTTTTCACGAGCAAGGCTTGTTTTGGGTAGCCACAGACAAGTTAAGTTCCACACCTACCTGCCAGAATCTTTACAGTTTATATAGAAGTCCTAACTGATGCGGTCACCTATCCAGTCCAGACGGTCTCAGCAATACCTCACTTTCCTGAGGCTGAATCCTTGAAATGACTCCTAGTGTGAGAATGGTGGGCGGAACCCACATTCCAAGGACGAGAGAGGAGGTGATGAGCCTCTGATTGGGGCTCAACTGGTGACTGTGTCCTTTCAATGACCTCCTCCAACAGAAGGCTGGAACCTTCAGTCCCACCCCCTGACCTCAAGGGAGGGAGAGGGGCTGGAGACCGAATCAGTTGCCAATGGCCAATGATCTCATCAATCATGCTTAAGTCATGAAGCCTTCAGAAAAGCCCCACAGGACAGCATGCGTGAGCTTCTGGGTGGTGAGCAGGTGGAGGTGCTGGAGGAGGGGCGCACCTGGGGAGGGCGGGGAGGGTCTGCGTCCTTCTCACATATCCTGCCACCTCCTTTTCATGCTGTGGTTCCTAAGTTACAGCCTTTCACAGCAAAGTGAAAGTGCTTACCAGTGATCTAGTAAGCACAGTGTGTCTCTGAGGTCTGTGAGTTGCTCCAGCAAAGTAATTAAACCTGAAGAGGGGTTTATGTAAACCTGTGATGTCAGTCAGAAGTACAGGTGAGAGTTTGGGCTTGCCACTGCTGTTTGAAGTGGGCAGTGTGTGTGCCCTTAGTACTGACCCCTTAACCTGTGGGGTCTGATGCCGTTTCTGGGTGGATAAAGTCAGAGTTGTGTCGAATTGTGGGAAATCTAGCTGAGATCTAGAGAATTGCTTGTTGTGGGGGAATATCCTCTTTTCTACATCAGTATTGGATCCAGAAATACACGAAGGACGTGGGAAGGAGATTTCAGGGCAGGGAAAACACAGGAGCAAAGGTAGGGAAGAGTCAAAGGTATGTCCTGGGACTAGGGAATGAATAACTTTGGCCATGACCAAGGCTCCTATGGCCATAAAATCATAGCCCATCTGGTACAAAGAATACATCACAAGGGACAGCTACTTTGAAAAATTCTTATGTATTGCCTAATTATAAACATATAAACATATAAACATGTATCTGTTATACACACAAATTTATGTTTTATATGAAGGTGGCCATAAAGTTGTTGTGCAGTTTGAATTGGTAATAAGTTTACTCCTACATAGGATTCTGCAAAAGAATCTCCTACAAGCAATCTGCAAAATGTGACAGAGAGAGGATTTACACAGACTTAAAATATTGAAATGTCAACTCTCAACAAGTCTGTCATTATCTTGGATGCATTTGAATCTAGCCATTGTTATACACAGGGTTTTGTTACCTAGAAAACAGAACAAGGATATTAAACCAAATTAACAATTTATTTAAATCTTGAATATTCTCTACTTTGCACATTGCTTTATATGTTACAGGAACATAACTTATTTACTATTCAAACTGAACCAGGACTGTGTATACACCTTGTATTTATAGGATACATGCATACACACACATTAGTTCTCAAATATGAGTATGAATCAGAATTACTTAGATGGCTTGTGAGAACGTGGGTTGCTGGGTCCCACTATCAGCAAGAGATTCTGATTTAGTTGAACTTGGGTAGGACCCAAGAACTTGTCTTTTTAACAGGCTTCTCGATGAGGCTTATACTGCTAGTAGTGAGCCACATCCAGAGGACCACTGGTGTGTTGCACAACAATACGCTAGTGGTGATTGGAAAAAAGAAAGGATTCTTCCTTCCTTCTTTCCTTCCTTCCACCCTTTCTCCCTTCCTCCCTTCCTTCCCTCCCTCCCTCCCTTCTTTCTTCCTTCTCCCCTCCCCATTGCTCTCGTGCTCTCCTACATATGTATGTATGTATGTATGTATGTGTGTGTGTATGTGTTTCAACCTTCCCTGGGTAGGACTGCTTTGGCAAACCAATTGTTGCCAATATTTGGATCCTACCTAACAGGAAAGAATATGATCCCTCGCCCTGCCTGTTGCCATGGTCTCTTTACCTGTTTCCTTGCCTCCCAACTCCGTTTGTCTGAGTCTTTCCCTTCGCCGCTACCAGGCGCTGTCTGAAAACAGGTCACTCCTCAAAGCTTGCAGCAACTCCCACTGGTACTCAGGATGAAGTGGGAATTCAGGCTCAACTTTGGCTGCTAAGAAGCAAGCAGTGCGTTTAACTACGACAATAGCCCTTCTCACTGTTGTGAATGGAGTGCTTAATTAAAACCTAAGTCTTCCCATCTTTGGTAACAATCTCTATATTATTCCTTATTAAGTGCTTAAATTTTAACTGCCATAGAAATGATTTGGTTCAAGGCCACCAACATTAATAAACCTCTGTTTAGGACCTGCCACTGTGTGCCTGGGAGTACCTTTCCTGTTCCCTGTACTTGCCTTTGGGTTTGAACGATGGCATGGTCAAATGAACAACAAAATCCAGGCACAACCCTCCCCACCACAAGCCGCACTGAAAGCCAGCAGGCAGAGTGCGAGGAGATAGGACAATCGTCCTCTGACACCGCAAGGAGTGAACTCTTTCCAAAGAAAAATCTCATGCATTCTGTTTCTGAAAACCCAGGCATACGTATCCAAGCAGAAACCCAGGAAAACTAGACATTGTATTATTATAGAAATAACCTGGGTTATAGTGCCCACTCTTACAAAAATAGTCCATGTCTTTGATCGATTCACTTCATTTCTCTGCTCCGTCCCCTGTAAACTGGGGGGCGGGGCCCAGGTGACCTGCGGAGTCCCTTTTAGTGCCAAGACTCTAGGACTGCAACGTTCTGTGGACACACACGCTGAGCGGGCTTTAATTGTACGTTTGCAAAGGCATCCAGGAGGCCGGCTCCATCTGCTCCTGGGGTCTTCAGCCTTTATTAATTGCTGTTGGGAGGGGGCAGAGAAGCAGAGAGATCCCTTGGACCACAAGCCTTCCGGTTCTGGCGCCTCGCTGCACAGTATCCCCAGGACTTGGGGGCCAGATGGCCGCATTTTTGAAGACGCACTAAGGATTTGGATTCTGGTTTGTATTAAATATCACGTGTTAATTATTAATCTGTAGCAGATGTAAATGTATATTATTACACCCCATTAAACATTGATGTTGCAAAGACTGGGCTGTGGACCACGTGGAGCTGCTCGGGAAACACGCTGGTCCTCTGACTAAAATCCAGATTTAAAATCGCGGTAAGTTAGGTAAAGCTCTTCAGAAGGAACAGTTATTAGTAATGTGATATACAGAGGACCTGAGCACTGTTTCAGAATAACTGATAATAGCTAGCATTTACTGAGGTCTTATGATGTGCCGAGTTGTCTTCTGAGTACTTAATACACACCGATAAATGTAATCTCCCTAACTCCCCTGCAAGGTGGGAATCGCTACTTACCGTTAGGGTGCCACCTTGATTAAGCCTCGGGTGTGTACTAGGGACTGTTCTCGGTAGTGGGGGCACAGTGGTGGAGTAAGACGTTGTCACGGTTTTTGTGGAACTTACTTTCTTGTGAGATGAGACAGACAATGTATCCCCAAACCAATGAATGAACAAAGTAATTTCAGGGAGGCATGAGCACTGTGAAATACACACGACAGAGTTGTGGGGTTGCCGGGGGCTGGGGGTGGGTTCCTGTAGGTCAGCTGAGCTGGAGAGTCCTCTCTGAGAGGGGACATTTGGGCAGAGGGTTCTAGGTCAAAGGGCCTAACAGCAATTCCCTAAAAACAACTGGGCAAACATCAATTCTTCCCAGGACCAGTGTGTTAAAATATCAACTTGCTTGTTTTAATCAACCACATGTCAGTTTGATAGCGTTTCATGTTTCTCCGAGGTTATTTAATAGACAGTATATTTCAGGGAAGACAGCGTCCTGAGCATTGTGAATGTGAGCTGTTGCTCATGCCATCGAAGCCAGACGTTATAAACGGTGGCGTACGTCTCTGTTTCCCAAAGCACTTTCCGTCTAGTCTACAGTTCTGCTCTTCACTAAGTGTGCATCTCCGTTTGGGTTTTCCATTTTTTAATGTTGCCTCAGCTTCTCTAGGAATGGCTAGACATAGTTTGCAGGGAGACAAGCCGGGCTGCTGCCGTGTAAAAATGGACATAAATTAGGCAGGTGTACTGACTAGACATGGTTACTCTCCCTCCAGCCTGTCTTCAAGTTCACGCCTCCTCTCCTCTCCCAGGGTGCTGCCGTCGGGAGAACGGCCCCACTGTTCTCTGCTGGATGGTGCCATCTGGGGAGCCCTCTGCTCTCTTTGCCAGGAGTCCTTTTCTTTCACCCCTTTGCCTGCCTCGGAAGCCAGTCAAGCCTCTATTTCAGATCTCCTCAATTTATATCTCTGTTGACTTCATAACTGCTAAAGATAAAAACTGCATGTTTGTTGCCTCAAAACACACAATGCAATATATAGATGGCGTATCATAGAATTGTACACTTCAATCCTGTTTAGTTCTATTAGCCAATGTCACCCTAATACATTTAATTAAAAATAAAAAGGAAAACTCATTCGAGCCCACTGGAAATGGCTTTCTTTTATTATATACAGAGCTTAGAGAGCCCAAACGACTTTGCTTCGACTACTTTGTAGCTAGAATGTAGGCACGTGACCTCAGATCTGGCAGTGGAGAGGCCCCCGGGTGGGGAGGGGAAATAAGCCAAAAGAAGTGCAGGGCTCGGGAGAAACCAACATTTCTCACCAGTGGTAGTGGGGGGGGAGGTGTCGGGCCGCCCTGGTGGTATTTCTGGCATCTTGTCTGGCTGGTGACACATGCAGGAGAGCAGTGGTGGTTCCTCAGGGTGGTCCCATGGTGGGCTTGAATGCTTTCTCTAGATGCATTTTACCTGGCTGCATCTGTCCTACATTATATAGCATAAATCTGGTAATTTGCATCTCAGAGGTGGTCTGAACTGCATGATATGTTTGATGAAATGGCTTTACGCTCTCTGAAGTAACTGAAGGAGATTCAGTTGTCTGTGACTAGAAACCCTGATCGACACACCTGACCTACTTGTGTTTTATGGAAGTACTTGGTGATAGTGTCTTAGTCTGTCTGGGCTGCTATAACAAAATACCACAAACTGGGAGGTTAAAAAATAACACTGACTTCTCATGGTTCTGGAGGCTAGAAAGTCAAGTTCATGATGCCAGCAGATTTGTGTCTGGTAAGGTCTTCCTTCCTAGATGGCTGTCTTCTTGCTATGTCCTCAAAAGGTGGTAGAGGCAAGGGAGTTTTCTGGGTCCTTTCTTTATAAGGGCACTAATCCCATTCATAATCATTAGGTTATAGCTTTGTCATAACCTAATCACTTCCGAAAGACCTGATTTCCTAATGTCTGTACCTTGGGGGTATGGGTTGGGATTCAGCATATCAGTTCTGGGGAGACACAAATGTTCAGAACATGGCTCCTTTCTCTTCATACATCTAGTTGTCTTTTCCTTCTTCAGTTCCCTCGTCTATAAAAAGAGAATCATAACAATAATTATCTCATGGGTCTGTTGTTCTAGGTTAAATAAAATTATTAGAATATAATTCTAATAGTAAATATTGACTAGCATTTTTACAAGACTTTATTTATTCATTTTAGACAGAGGGAAAGGGAGGGAGAAAGAGAGGGAGAGAAACATCAGTGTGTAGTTGCCTCTACCATGCCCCCTACTGGGGACTTGGCCCACAACCCAGGCATGTGCCCTAACTGGGAATCGAACTGGTGACCCTTTGGTTCTCAGGCCAATACTCAATTCAGTGAGGCATACCAGCCAGGGCCATTGGCTAGCATTTTTGTTAGTATTAGCATGGACTGATTCATTTTGTCTAGGACAGCACTGGAGTTGATGTCTTCAAACAAGGAATAGCAGGTCTGGGACAAAGGAACAGGGGGAGGGAACATATTCAGAGTCAGAGGCACAGAAGAGCATGGCACATCCGGGTAGCTGGAAGGGGTTCTGCCTGAGTAAATCCCCCTGGGGTAGGAGGGGACGGTAGGAAGACACCGCGGGACAGAGGGGTGGGACTAGAGAGTAAGGTGGGGGCTGGGTCAGAGAAGACAGGATAGGCCCCTTTCATAATGGGCAGCCCCAGTCTCAGCCCCTTCGACCCAGTCCAGGTGGAAGGACTTCCTCCTTCCCCAACATGAACCCACTCGGTCGCCTGCAATTTTCAGCCCCGTGCAGGTGTGCATACCCCCCTAATTGCTCCCTGTGGGCAGGGTCCTGATCTAAATCCATTCAGTCCATCTCTCCAAAACACCCAGGAGACTGAGCTCAGTGTGTGCTAAGGCTATGGCAGAAACAGGAAGAATTATTTAAAAAACTGTGTGACAAATATATGCTTGAAAAATTATGGTTAACTGGGGGTCCGGGTCACTCTGTGTCCTGGTAAACTGCCTCACACCTTTGTGCTCTGGTGAGAAAATGCCGACACGCTTTGGGGAAACTATGAGTTCAGTAACCAAACTGAACATTTATGATACCAGGATCTCAAGGGCTAATTTTCCACTTAATAATGCATTGATTTAGTATAATATTATTATTTTTTATTTTTTAATTGTATTTATGTTTAGGGAAAACAAGGGAGAAAGAGAGGGAGAGAAGCAATGATGTGGGAGAGAAATGATCGGCTGCCTCCTGCTCGCCCCCAGTCGGGGCCCCGGCCAGCCATCCATGCGTGCGTCTGACCCCGAATCTCATTGGGCACCTTCCGGCCTGCGGGATGACACTCAACCCCAGGGCCACACCAGTCGGGGTGTAGTTTCAGGTTCTTTTTCTTATTTTTTCTTTGTTATCTTCTTTTTCCTTCTCCTTCTCTGACCCCACCCTTGTTCGTTAAACTGAAATTCTCTATCCATGTTCAGAGATGACACCTTGGTGCTTTATCCAGAAGGACCTCTGGAAACAGCCTCTATTTCAGATGATTGACCAGGACCTGTTGGTTTTTTTCTGAGGCTTGCCTTGTCACATCAGCCCATTTCCTGCAGCTGCTCAAGCGCTATTAGTACAAGGAATTATGATTTCACAGAAAAGAACCAGAAAAACGTTAGTAATCATAGATCAGTGATAGGAAAAATGGTTATTATTATGGGCCAGGGCAAATCCAGCCATTATTTTTTGTTTTCTCAAAAAAATGTGTTAAACGGAAAACATATTTTGCCAGCCACCTCCTCCCTTGCCTTTTTGAAAGTCCGTATGTTCTTCAGGGGGAGATTGAATTCAGCTTCACTGGAGTCTTTGTGAAATTTTAAAAGAACCATTTGATGGGCAAGATTTCTAGGTCTTTAGAAATCAGACCTAAAGTCCATTGCTTGGGTTAAATTGAACTTGCATTTTCCCAATACTTTGAAAAAAAATATTTGGGTCAGATTCCAACGTTCCATTTTCTCCCGCTACTTGGAACTAGATTTATACACTGCCAGGACGTATCTACACATCGCTTCTTTTCTGGTAGACTTTAGAAGGTCATGCATTTTGTCCACATTCTCCATTCAATTGTCCGCATGCACATTCCGTAAACATGGTTTGCTTTGAACTAGCATCTGGCTGCAGTAGCTTTTGTGATTTTCCTCTCTCCCAGGTGGGGTGGGCTCGTTTTCTCAGCAGAAGAAAATGTTGCTCTATGTGTGTCAAGCAACTCTGAGGGAAAATAACCAACTGGTTATTTGAAAACCAATTCTTTGAAACTCATTGCCTAGAATCTTCTGTTCTGTCTCCTGAGACAGAAGGGTCTGAGACCCCTAAAATCTATTTACACCTGCTTTGGACCGGGCAGGAACCTGATTCTCACGGTGTCCGAGGTCCGATTAGGATCTCATTCCACAGGGTGAGGCAAGGAGGAAGTCGGGTTCTGAGACTTGGCTTTCTCACCGCCTGGCTGTGTGACCCTGTAAAGGCATTTGTTTTCCCCTTGGACATAAGTTTCCTCCTTCTGAAGCAGAAGGCGATGGAGCATAGCAGTGTTTTCAAACTGGGCTCTTCAAAGCCCTGTGGTTCCCAAGAGCTGTCTCCGGAGCTGCCTGGCTTGTGTAGGTTTTATATGTTAAGATTTGCAGAAGGCTGTTTTAGATTAAAAGGAGTTTGTTGTTGCAAAACAAAAATGGAACGACCCTCAACTCGAGCGTTTTAGATTTTAAATTTATTCTCAGTAATTTAACTTGTGTCCTGTCACGGGCTTTCAACGATTTTAAGGAAATGATACCTGCGTCTGAGCTGAGGAAATGTCAATTTGGTTTTGTTTGTTGACATGGGTATCTCATATCCCAGGGTACACATGCCGAGAGTTGTTTGCTTGCTGTTCGAAACAGCCAGATGGCTTTTAAAAGTGGACTTGGAAAAACTGGGTGGCCATACCTCTTACAGCTAAATAAACGCTTAACCTGTGGCCAGAATCCCCACTCCGAGGTATATGCCCAACAGAAATGTATACAGCTGTTCCCTGAAGGACGTGCACAGGATGTTCACAGCAGGGAGGGGTACTTGCAATAACGCTCCGTTGGAGCCTCTGAAATGGTCGTCAACAACGGGAAGGATTAATAGATTTCTGTTGCATTGTCACAATGGAAGATTACTCAGCGACGAGAACGATGGCTCCACAAATACACACGACAATGCAAATGAATCTCACAAGCACAAAAGGATACATAGTTACCAGTTCATTTATTAGACACAAAAACACGGAGCACCAACCTGTGGTAGAAGTCAGGATCGTGCGTGCCATTGTCGGGGAGAGAGACAGTTGGGGGGGGATAATGAGTGAGGGCTTCTGGGATGCTGATCACTGGCTCTTGGTTAACCTGGGGCTGGGATGTGCGTGTTCAGTTCGTGAGCATGTGTGACACTACAATCATGGCATGTGCACGTTTTCGTGTGCAGATGGCACCTATTAAACATTTTTTTATAGATTCTTCTAGATTGTCTTTTCAAACCCACTTCCTAAGATTAGTTACTGCAAACCAAAATGACACGATCAATTCTGGCAGTACGTTCAATCATGACAAAAGGGAATGTTTTCGACTTTAAGGAGTCAGGTTGAATAATGCTGCACTGAAGGGATTACCTCATCGCGGATGTGATTGCCTGTCACTCTTGCACCTGGAGGTGCTGGTCTTGGTGCTTCTGGCAGCTGTAAGCTTGGAAGGTGCTGGTTTGAACTCTTATGTCGTGTGACAAGCCTTTGTCTAACTGACTGTTGAAAACCCAGCTCCTAGAGTCTTCTGTTTCCTCTCCTGAAAGGTGAACTGAATCAGACATTTCTCTCCCGCTATAAACAACTGTAACGGGGAAAGGTGAACGAACTACTGATTTCCAAACGCTGGACAGCAGGCAGTGCCAGGCTGCGGTGCCGAACAGGAGTGGGGCAGATATGGGGGGCTGGGGGGTCGTCCCAGTTTGTTCCGTGAAAGGGGACCTGAAACGGGATCAGTGGCTTTGGTGATGCAGAGACTGGAGTTCAGGAAGGCTGAGACAGCCCAAATCTGAGGGACACACAGGAGGGAGCTGCAGAGAGAGGGGGGCGGGGGGGGGAGAGAGAGAGACCACCCCTGAGTTCTGCAGTGATGCCCCTCTGATCTTGGACTAAGTACTAAAGGGTGCATGCATGACAGGCTAGGGGAAGAGCCGCCGAAAAGCAATAGGTTGAAACACTTCTGAGGCTCACACAAGGCTGAGAACCGTTTGTGTTCCCACAAGGCACAACTCGTCATCCTAGGGCGTTGCACAGAATCAGCCCCACTCTCGACACAAGTGGTGGACAGGAGGCACGATGGCTCCCTGTCCCTTCGGCAGGCAGGGAGGTGGACAGCAGGCTGAGACAGCCCAGGGACAAGTGGGAAAGGCCACACCTGGATAGTGTGTCTGAAACAAAGTCTCCAAACATCACACGTGACCCAGGTAGACAGGAGCTGACGAGAGTGCAGGTTCAGAACGGGACTTCACTGTGGGGCTCAGAAGGACCGCTGTTTGGCAGAGTAGGTAGCTATGGTGACTCCGTATGGTTCCTGTGCTCTCCCTCGGTGCCAGCAGAATTTAGAAGCACGCCTTCAATTCTAGAAGATGCAAACTAACTTCTGGTGACGCCAATGGCTGCCCGGGGGTGTTGGTGGTTGGGCAGGGAGAGATCAGAGGGAGGGATTTTGAAGGGGCGTAAGAAACTTTGGGGGCAGATGAATACATTCATTATCTTGATCGTGGTTATGGTTTTACAGCTGTATACACAGGTCAAAACTTCTCAAGTTGTGCACTTGAACTGTGCAGTGTAATATATTAAGTCCACCTCAGCGAAGCTGTTTGCTTTCTTATGCTGCTTTAACTAATTCCCATTACAGAGCTGGCTGTTTATACTTTCATTTGATCTTAGTACAAGGTTCACTCTTCTGTAGTTAGAGTTGCTATCATATTGAAAGTTGCAGGCATGTGAGATGGTTTAATGGACTTAAGAGGCAACTCAGTAATTCAATTCAGCGATGCTAGCAAGTTCCAAAAGGTGAGTTTGGTTTTAGATGAGTATGAGGAGAGAGATAGCTTCTTCTGTCCAATTTTCTGCTCAGGACAGTTTGCAGACTCACATTCTCATGTTTCCAGCATCTTGCTTACTAGACCTCACATCCCAGTTTCTACCCCTTTTTGACCTAGAATGAACACATGTAAATCACATGCAAATTAAGGATATTCACACATTTAATTATTTTCTAGTGAAATATGAATCTGTTTAATTTTTGACAAGACTCTGTTTATTGCAGTGATAAAAATTCTCAGATTTGAATTTGAAATTTGTTATTTGCCAGACTAATATCTTATTATTGAAGCATTTATTCAAAGAAGGATGCAAGTTTTTAAAAATTAATATTCCTTAATCCCTTTAGAATGTGAAGCAATGGAAAAGGCGGTGACTTTTAAATCAAATGAGATAGACCTGAGTTCAAATCCCTCACAGATGAAATCTATAACAGTAAGTTTGAATTTTCTATGCAAGTTCCTTCAGTGTAAAATGGAGATGATGACAGATTTCTTGTAGGATTTGTTGGGGGGTGTGTGTGTGGATTGAGATGGTGTTTGCAAAGTTCCTAGACCAATGCTTGAATAGGCACTTAACAAATAACAGTAGACCTTTTGTTTGTAAACACCAGATTTCACAATTTTTAAAAATCACCTTTTTTTAGATTTTATTTATTTATCTTTAGTGAGAGGGCATGGGTGGGAGAAAGAGAGAGAGAGAAACATTGATTGGCTGCTTCTCATGTGCACCCTGACCAGGGACCAGCCTGCCACCCAGGTGTGTGTCCTGAAGGGGAATCAAACCGGTGACCTTCCAGTTTGTGGGGTGATGCCCAGGCACCTGAGCCCACTGGTCAGGACTAGAATCACTTTTTAATGATGAGATTAGGGCCCACTACTTTAATTCTGTCCCCCACACTGCACACACACACACACACACACACACACTTACATACACACCTATCAGAATTTCCTCAATTCTTTGTCACTTGACACATACAACGTTAATTTTAACTTTCCTGAAGTTAGTCCCTTCGTGGTGAATTCTTCCCCTGCCTTCCTCCCCCACACTAATCTCCTTTTCCTTTGTTTCCAAGACAAAAATGTTAGGTATGGGAAATATTTATTGGGTGCCATTTAGACAAATATAAGAATCTGACTGGATCCTCTACACAACTGTCGTTGGAAACTAAACACGAAGTTGCCATGGATACGGGTTGCTTGGCCTCTGCTCTAACACATTAGAGCCTTTTTAGCTCAACAATGTGCAAACCACAGATGCTGCCATGCATTGTATTCAGAATCAGCCTGGATCTGCGAGCAGAGGGATAGCTTGAGTTTGCTTCTGAGGAGAGGGGTGTAAATCCCCAGGAGGAAGACAGAATGCCCCGTGCCCTCGGTAGTGCCCCCAGCACAGGTCGCGACCTCTGCAGACGCCATTTCTACCTTTTTTTCTCGGCTTCATTTAATTTGGGTAAACTGCTCCTCTTTTGATATTTATTTGGAAATACGAATCTCTACTGCATATTTGGGGAAAGACCCCAGGGGCATCTGCTAGGAGAGTTGCACACAGCTTTGGGTCTAGGGCTTAAACCAAGGCATCGTCAAAGGAGAGAGAATACAAGAGAATCCCAGGCTGTATTTGAGAGCCGGACGGGAGTCACAGCAGCTCTGTGTCCTTGGGAAAATCAAACAACGTGGGCCTGAGATTCCTCGTTCCGCCGGCTTGTCCATTTGTAAGGACCCGTGATTACACTGGGCCCACCTTAATGATTCAGAGTGATGTCAGTGTCTTAAGGCCCTTGATTGTCAGCCTTAGTTCCATCTACAACATTACATTTTTGTTGTTGTTGTTCCACTTACTTATGCATTCATTGGTTGATCCTTGTGTGTGTCTTGGCCAGGGATTGAACCTGCGATCTGGGCATATCAGGATGATGCTCTCACCGACCAAGCTACCTGGCGAGGGCCTACAACCTTAGTTGCTCTTTGCCATGTAGCATTCCCATGTTCTGGGAACCAAAGACGTATGTGGACATCTTTGGGAGGGAGCATTATTCTGTGATGCAGTCGTGCAAAAAGGAAATTTTGCTTTCTTTATTGCCTGTAAATGTCTACCTATTGTTCATGAATTTCCTTTCCACGGTTAGGAAAAGGTGGCAGTGGTAGCTATTCGTTTTAGGTTTCTCGGCCCCTTTTGCAAACTGCTCTTCATTCCCTTGTAGGACTGCTTAGCTCCCTTCAAAGGTACAGTCCTTTCTCTTCTCCCTCTCCAGTTGGTACCTGGGCACTTAAAAGCTTCTGTGGCTCTGTGATGATGGTGTGGGCGTGAGAGTCTGAGGGAGACCGGGAGCCCTCCCTCCCACCCCTCCTCTCTACGCACGCTCGGCGCTACTATCTTTACCCTGCCGAGGCTGCCTAGATTTATTGCAAGCGAGAAGCATTCTTTCTCCTAATGCACGTGGTGTGTAAAAGCTACATTATATTACTGGGCAGCAACTCCTCAAAAATGCTTCCAAAAATAATACACTCTTATCAGCAAGTCATTGAACTCAGAAATATTTTGTGGAAGACATATTTTCTTGCCCACTCCCATCCAGTAGGAGTTTAATGCCTAGAGTCCACAATCGCAGCCTTGTTGCCCTCAACCTGCTCGGAACCACTGGCTACTCCATGGCCAAAGCAGTGATACCGCCTTCTACCTTGTCACTACAGAAGGCAATTAGGCAAACAAGATTCTAAATTAAACAGTGTTTACAGGAAAAGCTGATTGTGCTCCTAAAGAAATATTTGTGGTTCTTACAAAAAGAAGGGACATCCAATCCCCTTCACTGAGGTTGAGTGATCACAAAGCCTGCTGGAAAGAACATAATTCAAACGTCTTCTCTTTCTGCAAATTTCTGGTTGTCAAGAATAATTACAAGTGAGAGAGCTGCCTCAATAGCCCTGTGAACAGCTCTCCTGTGATTACTCATCCCCATGGAGCCGCTTTCCGGCGCCGCGTGCATCCTTTATTGTTACCCATCGGCGCCGCTCCTTGTCGTGGGGCCGGGGTGGGGTGGGGGGGCGGGGGGGAGGGAAGTAAACACAAATTGAATTTGTGAGCCAGCTCAGGGGAAGATAAGTGGTGGACCAAGTTCTGTGACTGGTGACTCAGGCTCTTCTACTCTGGTCCCCACAGTGGTGGGACAGCGGTATGATCAGAAGAGGAGAATGTAATTGTTGATTTTGGCCCCAGAACAGGGCGGCAGTGGTGATGGTGGAGGTGGAGGGGACGGGGGGATGGGAAGGCACCTGCCCGGACTCTGAGAGGGCAATGTGTTAAGGATCTTTCACAAATCCTACTTTTATGGGCCCTCTCTAGATTTCTGAGCTGGTAGAAGGATTATGAATGCAGAGATAGGAACTGACTCTCTTTCTCATACTTCCCACGTTCATCTACTGGAAGTCACAAAGATTTCTGTGGACTTCTACTTACCTTTATGGTTGAGTCCCTGGTAACCCTGAACACCTGCGACGGCTCTTTGAACAGTTCCCTTCCCTCTGCTGCTGTTCTTTCAGGCCGTTCACACGCATTCAAAAGCAAGCTACGTCAGGCCGTGCCCCTGATGACGTGTTCCCGATCGGTCTTTTCAAAGAACGTAGAAGAGAATAGCACATCAATCAAGATGGGCTAATTTCTTGTGGGATGACAAAAATGATGTTTTGTGGTTTTTTTGCATGTTGCATATTCATTGAATCTGTATTATAGACTCAATTGTGTCCTCTTAACATTCATGTACTGCAGCCCTAACCCCAAAGTGATGGTGTTCGGAATGGGGCCTTTGAGAGGTGATTAGGTTCAGATGAGATCCTGAATTGGGGGTCTCCATGATAAGACTTGTAATTTTATCAGAAGCAATATCAGAGGGCTCGCTTCCTCTCTCTCCCCACTACGTGAGCACACAGTGAGAAAGTCGCCCTCTCCAAGCCCAGAAGGGGGCTCTCACAAGGACCGAATCAGTGGGAACCTTGACTTTAGACTCTGCAGCCTCCAGAACAATGAGAAATCACCATCTATGGTTTAGGTCACTGAGCCCGTGGTATTTTGTGTACAGCAGCTGGATTGGGTCCCTGTAGTCTGCCTCGGACTCCTGCCATCATAGCCATGGAAGGACCTAGGCTGATGGAGGCTGTGATTTATACTCGGCTTCCATAATCCCCGAGGCAGGGCGAGCAGAGGCAGTGCATCCAAGGCTGGCCCTTTAAGCTTCTGTGACTCGTTTTCTGGGAAGTGACCCATTTCTTTGACTCCCCAACTTCTGTTGGTCGGAGCAAGTGACATGACCTTACTTGCATTCATGTGGGCAGGAAACAGCTGTCGTGTCACAGTTCGTTAAATGAGAGAACCGAAACATTGTGAACAGTCTCCATGCCCACCACGGATGTAAGCCTCTATCAGTGTGGGCTACGTGTTTGGTTTGATGTCCTTTGCTGCTTGGATCTTGTCTCTGTTCGTCGTGCACGTCGCTTGCTTTACGATGTTAAGCATTTGCACCAGCCGTTCCCCTCTTCGAATGCCCTTCCCCGCTCAGTTCTTTTCTTAGCTCCCTACCACTGCTTATCGGAAGCTCAGCCCAAAGTTGACATCTCTAGATGGTTCAGTCCTAACAGAGATTTCTCTCTTTTGTCTAAATCACTTCCATTGTATCACCTATTTCTTCCTTTATTTTTTTCCTATTTAACTTTTTATTATTCATTGCAAATGTGGCCTTTTGGAATTCCTCAAGTCTTCTGTTGTTCTGTTAGCTGGTCCCCTTATTCATTCATGTGTTCATGTTAGTTTCTGGAGATGCAGAGAAGTGGCGCCATGTCTACTCCTATGGAACTCAGAGTCTGATGGTCAGACAGACGTAAAAACAAACAATTATAACCCGGTAACATAAGCACGAAGCATAGATGCATAAAATGATGCTACATTACTAGTCACTGGGAAAATGCAAATCCAAACCACAAAGTACCACGTCACACCTCCTATGGTGGCTACAGGAAAAGGGATGGACAATGACAAGTGTAGGTGAGAATGTGGAGAAGTTGGAACCTTCTCGTGTTGCTTGGGGAACAGTAAAATGACCCAGCCATTTCAGAAAACAGCTTGTCAGTTTCTTAAAAAGTTAGACATAGACTGACCATATGATCCAGGAATTCTCTTAGGGAAGCATATCCAAGACACGTCAAAACATATATTCACACAAAAATGTTGTACCTATGTGTTCATAGCAGCGTAATAGCCAGAAAGTGGGAGCAAACCAAATGTCTATGCACTGATGAGTGGAAAAGCAGAGCGTGGCCTGCCTACGCCTTGGAACACTACTGAGCCACGTGAAGATGGAGTGCTGACCCCTGCCGGGCGTGGGCGAGTCTTGAGAGCTTCCTGCTGAGTGGAAGAAGTCGGACACACAAGGCCATGTGTTACAGGATCCCACTGATACGAAATGTCCAGGAAAGGCAAATTCATAGGAACGGAAAACAGGGTAGCAGTTGCCAGGAGCTGGGGTGAGGTGGGAGTAGGGAGAGACTGCTGATGGGCACAGGGGGTCTTTTGGACACGATGAAAATGTTCTGGAACTATATAGCGTGGTGGTGGTGGCTGTTAGGGGAGGTCGTGGAGAGGACGTGACTGCTGGTTGTCCTGTGAAGTAGACCCTGGCCATCAGAGGCTCCTCGCCCCCTGCCCCATCTTTGGACTAGACATTTGGCCCACCGTTCCTACAGTGAGAGCCGCTTTGGAGGACGCAGCCTCTAGAGAGCGATGTCCTGTTGAAATCTCCTGGATAGCACATGTGACTGAGCCTAGTTAAAGCCCCTGTTCCAAACGTTTAAGATTCTGTGGGCGGATGCCGAGATTTGCTGGTCTTGGGGTTGCCCAAGACAAGCCTCGTAGGTAGCTCCCCTGGCTTCGTACACCTGCCATCTGCTCACCTGGAGTGGCCTGGCCCTTCCTTCGGCATGTCCCTGCCTCCGTGTACCCGTGGACGGGGGCCGGTTTGTGAACCATCAGTTGCACCGTTTGTGAAAACACTAAGAATCATTGAATTATACACTGTAAAAAAGTGAATTTTTATGATATGTAAATGACAACTCACAAGTAAATAAAATCTTGAAGAAGTGTGGGAAGAGGCAGGAGCCCAGACCCTTCTCCCCTGCAGGCTGCAGTGTCAGCGTCTTGCATTTTGGGAGGCTACTTGGACCTGCGTGTTCTCGCAGTATTTCCTCTCCTGGGAATCTGTCCTACAGCAGTGATCTGTAACGCGGGAAATAGTCCGATGCAAAAATATGTTCACCTCCCTGTAATTTAAAGAAAGCAGCATTAGCATTAGAATAGTAGGCAGTTTATATATCTATTTTTTCATTTTCCAATATTTTTATGAGGTCATAAGGTGTTGTTTTTAATAAAAATGAACACAATTAAAATTCAAAATCTCAAAGGGCAGAATGGGGTAATTGGGCCTCAGAGGATCAGGGCAGAAATGGCATTTTGTCAGAGTTGCAGGGGACAGGACTTGCCCAATGGGACAGAAGAGGCAGGCGGCAGGGTGGTCCTCCAGGCGGTGGGAACAGCGTGTGTAAAGACCCGGAGAGGAGAGAGGCCGCCGTGTAAGCAAGAACTGAGTGTATGTAGCCTTGTGTACCTGAGAGGCAGAGTGTGAGAGAGAAGGGCCAGCCAGCTGAGGTGGGAGATCAGGTGACTTGGTCCCTCACTGGCTGGCTCACCCCGCCCTGTGAGCGGTGGAGCTTGGAGGGAAAGGAGGGTGACTGTGGTCAGGAGGTCATTGTAAAACACACGAAAAACTTCTGCCTGAGAGCCGCCAGGGACGTCTCGTTATCCTTAGAGGAAAATCCCAGCTTTTCTTACTCTGCCTGCAGGCTTGGGAGTGGGGGCAGTTGCACCACTTTGTGAAAACACTCAAACCCACTGAGCCGTACCCTTGAAAGGGTGAATGATTTTTAAGGGCCAGTGAATGATTTTACTGTATGCTTGGAAATGACAAAGATCAAAACAATGCAAAATTGTGCCCTTTGTTTGTGAACTTTCACCAAAAGAACTTGAAACTATATATAATGAGGCATCAGTATTTGGGTTAAATGCAGTGATATAAAAATTCTGTTTAGCCCTGACTGGTATGGTTCAGTGCGTTGGGCATCACCCCACAAACCCAAAGGTTGCAGGTTCGATTCCCAGTCAGGGCACACTCCTGGGCTGTGAGCTGGGTCCCTGGTTGGGGACATGTGAGAGGCAACCAGTCAATGTTTCTCTTGTGCATCGGTGTTTCTCTGCCTCTCTTTCTCCCTCCCTTCCTCTCTCTCTAGAACTAAATACATAAAATCTTTTTAAAGATCTATTTAATACATTTGTAAATTAAAGCAAGGTGACAGAGGTGTTAGCTAACCCTGTGATGATAACCATATTGCAATATGTAAGTATCAAATCAGCATGTTGTAGTCCTTAAAGTTACACAATATTACATGTCAGTTATCTCTCAGTAGGGTTGGGGGGAAAAGCAAGGGGATAGTTACTCAAATTGTTTTTTAAATTTTAACTGTTGTTCAAGTACAGTTTTCTGCCTCCCCCCCCTTAGTTACTCAAATTTGTAATAGCCCCCACTTACCTAATAGATTAACCAAAAAACTGATTTCTAATGTTGAAGTGGAATTTTTTTTCTATCTAGATATAAAAAGTGACAATCATTATATTGCTATTCAGGCTAAATCTTTCCTTTATAAGGTGTCTGATGGAAATATCTTTAACCTGTTCACTCCGGGCCGTGTTTGCATCAGGACAGTGGGATTTCACGTTCCTGTTTTGTTTCTAACACGGCTGGACGGCGTGTGGTCATCGGCTTCAGTCCCACCTGCCTCCACCCGCAGCCCCTGCTCACACTCTCCCCTGCTCACACTGCCGCCCTGGCTGCCCTGCCCTGGCTCCCCTTCTGGCCCTCGGACCTCCCAGCAGGTGTCCTGGCAGGGCTTCTTGTAACTCTCTGCCTTCGGCGGCCCCCTCCCCCCCGTCAGAAGACTCCTTGCGGTTCCGGACCTGGTTCCAGTGTCACCTCCCCAGGGAGGCCATCCAGAGCTGTGCCTGGGATTTGTCAGCTGCCTCTCTCTCTGGCTCTTTGGCTCATCATTCTGTTCTTTACAGCACTTACACCATCTGTAACGATCTTGTTCATTAGTTCATGTATTGATTTTCCATCTGCTCTCAAAGAACGTTTGGGGAGGGCAGAGGTTTTGCCTTTCTCGCTTACTCCTGCATCACCAGCCTCTTCAAATTCGCGCCGCCCTTCAGAGGTTTCAACAAATACTGGTGGATGAAATTACTGACCGAGTTCAGTTAAGAGTTTGTGCTCTTTAAAATAGTCGGAGAAATGTGAGTTTCAGTCCCCTGTTCCCACGTTAATGTGAGACGTCCCTTAACCAATAACTTAACCTCTCCGTGACTCAGTTTCTTCTACTAAAATGGGCACAAGAATAGTGCTATTGTGCATTTTAAAAAATGTATTTGCTTACTCATTATTGTGCATTTTAAAAAGAACAGTACTTAGTACTGCACCTTGCAAAAAACGAACCTTTAATAAGTATTATCTATATGGTAAATAGTATTATCATTATGTCATTTCCTTATAACTTTTTTTTTAGCTGTGACCAATGAGACATCTTGTTCAGCTTTGGAAAGAGCCATAGCTCACGTATATTTAGTAATTTTGCCAAAAGTCCATCTGAGGGCTTAGATACATGATTAGAAAATTGCCTTTTAAAATATTCCCTTAAACCATAAAAAGTTTTACTTTAGTTTCGATTAGAGTTGTTAAATTTGATTACTAGTTGGTAAAATAAAAAGCAATTTAAAAGTGCTAGATATATATGCTTACTAATTGGGTTTATCAAAGTTTTTTAACACCTAAAATTTTTCAGTTTGAAATAAATCTCTTAGAGCAGACCCATGCCAAGATAGTGATAAATACCTTCTAACATATGGTTTTTTTAGTTGTACTTATTTTTAATACTTGAAACATTCCTTGGAAGGAATTGTGAGATGGAAGATATTTTGAGCGGAAATAGGAGTTCCTATTAACACTTATATTAATCATTTCCCTCTAAATAAGTAATGGAGAGGAGGTAATATGTGCGCTGAGAAGAATCAAGTTGTTGTGAATGACAAAGAGAAAACGGAAGAGAAGACAAGTGGGACCTGAGTACCCGGGAGGTTTGTCTGGGTGGGATCATGTTCAAGTTCAACACCAGGAAGACTTACAGGGTCCTGAAGGGAGGATAGACAGGGCATCCATCAAAGGACGTGAATCTAGCTCAGCTTTGTCAGCTGGGTTGTCACCTTGGGCAGCTCTGAATAACCCTTCTGTCATCATTATCCCACACTCGATAGGCTCGATTTTATTTAGTTTGTCTGCTCCCTGGGGTTGTGAGGATAAAATAAAATAGTAATAATGAAAAGACTTGGGGAAAGATAATGAACTTCATAGATGCAAAATACAGCCACTACAAGGTCTAATATATGGAGTGAAACTAACATTTATGGATTCAAAGTTGATTTCTGCTCCTTTAATCCCTGCAATCCTGTGAATAGGCGTAACAATCTCCCTTTTACAGATGGAAAACTGAGGCTCTGGCAGAAAAAGCAACCTGTAGCAGCTGCTAAATGCAAAGTCAGGACTTAAGCGAGGTCTGTTTGACCTCAGGCTCATCCTGCGCTTCCCTTGACATTATTCTACCTCACAAAAGGACGGATCCGTGGGGGCAGAGCTGCCCATCTGCATCAGAGCTCCAGCCCTACGTGGGCGGGCATCCACGCTCCGTTCCATAGGGACAGTACAGTCACATGATGAACTTATTTTCCACATTTATATTTTAAAAAACCATTAGAATCAATGATCTAATAATTCTTCTTTAAGCAGATTTTTAAAAAGATTTTATTTATTTATTTTTAGAGAGGGAAGGGAAGGAGAAAGAGAGAGAGAGAGAGAAACATCAATGTGTGGTTGCTGGGGCCATGGCCTGCAACCTAGGCATGTGCCCTGACTGGGAATCGAACCTATGCCACTTTGGTTCGCAGCCCGCGCTCAATCCACTGAGCTACGCCAGCCAGGACGATCTAATAATTCTTGACATTTTAATAAAGTCACCTTCTAGTTTTCTCAGGGCTCACAGCGAAAGTAGCTGCATTCCAGCGTGGTGTACACAAGGAGAATAAGATCTTATTCCTTTATTTATAAACTCCTTTGCTTCTAAATTCTTCCTGATGCTACCTTGAAATGACCCATCGATTGAGCTTTTGGGTAACTGGATTTTCTCCTACAGGAAGATATCAGCATCTTTCATTTCTCACATGTTGCATTTGCATCTCTTTTCTGAGCTTCGTTCCCTATTTTCTCGAATCTACTGGACCATGGTTACATTTTGCACTTGGATAAAGAATCCTGTATTGAACAACAGTACCCCTCGGGCCAGGGAGTCCTACTTCGCCCAGTGGGGAGTAAATGTGAAGGGTGCATTAGCAACGCCACACAAAAATAGAAATTTGGGAATTTCTTGATTGCAAATGCGGGCAACATGTTATTGCTAGAAAACGAGGGGAAATGCGAGGTGCTGGAGATGTGCCCGGCTCAGGGGGCTCTCGACAGGAGACAGCACCTACATTCAGAGGGTGCAAACCTGTTAGGCCCAGAGCAGAACCTCTTATTTTCTGGAATAATCATAGTGGACACAAGAATAAACATGAATCGGCAAGGCACTGTGTGTTTAAAGTCCAGCAGGAAGCTGGCCAGGAAAGAGAAGATAGAGAGATACGGTGGGAAATGTCCTGTGTTTGGAATTCAAGGACAAGGTTCCAGCCTTTGTTGCTCTCTGTGATCCTGGCAAATCACTGCATTTCTCCAAGTTCTCATGTGTAAAATAAAGATGCTAGCAACTCCATGTAGTGATTACTACAGGGCAGGTGCAGTGCAAAGTTCTCATAACATCCCTATGAAGCCCATACTTTTACTTTTCCAGTTTTACAGATGGAGTCAAGAGGCTTGGTAAATAGGCAGCCAAGCAAAGATTCTAGCCTGGCTTTTGTTTTTAATCCTTATGCTTCACTATTTTACCCTGCTCAGAGGGTTGGAGGAAAAAAAAATTATAATTGTGTATGAAAGATTTTTAGATGTGAAATTCAAACTATGATTGACATTATTGTCTAGCTCCGTATGAGTAAAAATGGTTAAAACATTAAGAAATAACACTCACAGTTGGTAATTTCCATGATTGTTCTGAATGCCATCAGCTGGCAGGAAAGAAAACACTCCCGGGAGGGGACAGAGCCTTTTCAGAGCTGCGTCACCCTCAGGTCAAAGCGATCTCCACTGGTGCCTGGCAAATAGGAATCATAAATATTCATGGTGCACGGAACTTCAGCATCTCCAGGCCAGTGAGGTGCACACGGCACAGCGACCACGAGGCCCAGCCTCCTTATTCAGGGGCAGGGTACAGCTGTGGGGAGTGAGCGGCCGGAGTGTGCATGCCCACAAGAGACAATGCTGTTTTCTACCATCCACTGTGTATGAGCACGCACAAGCAGACAGAGCGCCTTGCCTTGTAATCACAGAAGAAAAATCAGACCCTGATTTTACTTCTCACCATTCTCTTTTCCTCTTGTGTTTGTCCACAAGGTTCTTTTCTGATCAGCTGTTCCATGCAGCCCTGGGCCCAACATTCAACTTACATGGGAGCCAGGTGAATTGCATGGAAACATCAAGCCAGACAAGTGTCTCACCCCTTAGCAGATGCTTAATCTTTGAAAAAGGCACTGATTTTATTGGAGCCCCAGTTTTCTCATCTGTAGTATGGGTGTAATAACACCTCATCTTCCCAGGTGCTTGTGAGGATCAAGTGAAATGAGATACAAAAAATGCCCAACACGTAGGCTACATGCCAGAGCTAGTCACAGTAGAGAACTGATATTTCTGCTGCACAGAATCTAATCCCCCTTTCTATTTTGGGAAACACCCCACCGACTTGATCTCTGTCCATGGAATCTGGAGGGAAAGCCATCCCTCTTCCCACCACCTGGCAACCAGCGCTTGGGCAGGCAAACCTAGTCCGAGACAACCTGATGCTTCCCTCCAGTGCACTGAGTCAGGGGCAAGTGCTGCAAAGGCCAGGAGAACTTGGGAGGCATCCCAGGTGCCGTGGTGGAACTTGGGTGGGAGAACAGATGATTCTTGAGGAAAGGTATTTGTGTTCTTGATCCTGGGAAGCCTCCTTCTTTCACATGGTAAAAATAAAATGTCCTGATACTTGTTGAAGGATAAGGAAAACTCTATTCAAGATTATCACATTGGGGGTCACGACTCTTGCAACAGGGGAGAGGCATGAGGCTCAACCCTGAATACAAGGACAGCTGGGGATTTAGAGCCAAGAGCAGAATCAGAAGGAGCCAGTGGAGAGAATAATAGTAGGAGGTGACATTAAGGGCAGGGAATTTTTTTGCTAAACTGACCCAGCAGGATTCTTGCTAAAGGCATGCCAAAAACTGATACATGAAAGGTGAAGGGTGAGAAAATTATGTCAAGGGTGATCAGATATCAAGGCAGGAGGTTCTCACAAACTGACTTAGCAGGGCTTTTGCCTGAACTGGGCTAAGCAGGCCAGAGGCAGGCCAGACATCAAGGTGGAGGTCTAGTTGATGAGCAGGCTCAGAGGAGCCTTATAAGGTGAGTCAAGGAGACAGTCTTTGTCCCTCGCCTGCCACGTCTCAAGCCTGGTTTGTAAGCCTCTTTTCAATTTTGTGTTCTTTTGATAAAGTTCTAATACATCTTTTTCTTTTGAAGATAGCCAGTCGCTTTCTGCCAAGAATACAGATTAGATACACTCTACTCACTAACAGTATTATATAGAGGGAACTGCAGCCCGACCAGTGGGGCTGTTTAATGAATCAAAAATACATTTTCTCCACTAGGTAGTTTGGTTCATTTGGAAGGAAAGATTAATCGATGATACAAAAATTCCGTTCCGTGATTTTACTTAATTATGGTTGTTAGTTTTTAAGGAACTACTGTCAGGGTAATCTTGGTTTGATAGTCCGTTCCGTGAAATGCTCCTTCGTCCGATTATCTTCCCGTGTGTTTGAAATGCAGATCCGAGGCTGGTGCAGATCTTCGGCCTACGACGTGGGTCCTCTCTTATTGTCTCGGTTATCGAGAGTTGGGGTTCCGGTGGTGGGTGATTGGCCCGGAGTCATGCCGTTTGTGGTGGAGCTACGAGTCAAACCCAGGTGTCGTGACAGCACACCCCAATGCCAAACCCATGACTCTGCAACAGTGAAACCGGAGCTTGAAATTTTATTGAATCGTGACCCTTGGCTCCCCTCAGCATGCTGGCTCATGGAAACACCTGTTTCTCTTTAATGCTGATGCATGTGTCTTGAGTCTCACAAAGGTTGCACCCAGGCTTAGATAAGGACCACTTAAGACTGGAGTTTGGACGTGGTCGCGTCCTAAGCTGTGTGGCTGTTTCGGACCAAATCAGAAGCTAAGAGCTGTTTGCCGAAGCTAAGAGCTGGCTGACGGCTTTCCAACCCCCACCCCAACCAGTCACACTGCCTAGGGCAATCTGCTCCTGGAGCTACAGATCAGTGACAGGCAGGCCTGGGAATAAAATGGAGACATCTATGGAAGCAGGCGCCACCAGGTAATTTTTCTCATCAGGACGTGACTCTGTGACAGGTGCAGGGTGGATGTGTTTTCGTTTCAATAATTTCCTAGTGACACATCCGCTCTGCCGAGAGAGCCAATGCCTCCTGTGGCAGGCGTTCAGGGCTGCAAAACCAGGTTACCTGTTTCCTAAGATTCTGGTGTCAGGGTAACTCTGTCATTTGAGTTGATCTGGAAAAATCCCCAGGGGCGCTCGTGTTAATGCAGCTAATCGCTCTCCAGCAGGAGACCCAGAGGCAGGCTTGTTCCCTTGGTGCGTCTCAGATCCTTAAATGCTTGTGACTTCAAGTACTAACGAGCCAAAGGAAATCTTCCCCATATAGGTTAACCCACCGCTTGGTAAATGACAATCCTCGGGGCCTTTCCTTCACATTCAATCTCTGAGCAGCTCTTTTATAATTTCCCCACGACAGTTACATTGAGTCTCCTCGTTAGTGTCGTTACCCAATTTGCTTCCAATAATCCTGCCTCTCGAAGCTTCTGATGTGAAGGTGGCAGGCAGGCCACCTCCAGCAATCCCTGCAGGGAGGGGTGTGTGTGTGTGTGTGCAAATGAAATGATTTTGAAAACAAAAAGGAAAGAGGGGACGTCATTTTTTTTTTAAGCTTGTCTCTAAGTAAGTGCAGGACCATATCCCAGGATTTTATGTGGTTGATGAAACGTCAGACAGCAGATGACATTTACCCTGCTAAATGCTGATGATTAAGAAGGAAAAGGTTATACCCTGCTTTTTGCCTCCGGAGCTTCTGTACCAGGGGTCACCACCAACCTCCGAACAAAAGGAATCGCCTGTTTGTGAACCACGGAGCCCAACTCCAGAGTTGTTGTGATTGCTCTGATGACGGTAATTACTTTGTGCCCCCCCTCCCCCGCCCCCCTCCGGGTATTCCCTTTCCTGAATCTGGCCGGTTGAAAGCCTTGCTCCAACCTGCCGGCCTCTGATGGCCAGCTCCCTCCTGGCCACGCGCCAGCAGCCCTGAAGTATTTCTGGGGGAGTGTCTCTGTGTACTGCCCATTGTGAATGATGTCCTTGGAGTCCGGCTATCTTAATTGAAAAGAAACGAGACCTTTCCAATCCGTCCCTCTTTCTGCAGCCCCCGCCCCGCCCCTTTCGCAGGGCAGAGACCTTGTGAAATGCCACACAGGAGGAAAGAATCCATTTCTGTGCATTTGAAAGCTGAAGCATAATACGCCCCCTCCCCCCACCCCCAGGAGCCGATGTTTCATGCGTAACCTTCCAGTTGCAATTACTCGTGCATGATTAAATTGAAACTGTCCTCCTGTTATGCTCTTTGTTGATAGAGTCAATGTTCCGATGAGACATTAGACTATTGTAATGAAGCGTTTCTGGAGCGTCAAATTATAAATTAGGTGTGACTTTGAAGATTACCTTCAATGAGACCTGCTTATGTGACTGTTAATTCTAAATAATAAACATTATCAGCATTTTCATACATATCATCTCATTCGCTATTGATAATGATTTTATGGGGTCGTTAGCACGGCTGTTACAAATCCATTTTTCACTGGTGAGAAAACCTCAGCTCAGAGAAGTGAAATAGCTTCCCCTAGGTCCTCTGGCTTGTAAGGGGAACTGAGATACGAATCCAGATTTCTTGATTTCCAAGTAAGGTTCTGTAACGGGTGTGGAATGAGGTGCAGGACAAGGTGTAGGCTAAGAAGCCCCCCTTCCCCCAGGGATATAGAAAAAAGAGAAAGAAAAAAAATCCCAAAGCCGCAACAGCTGGGGGATGAGGAAGCCCCGGGATTGGTTAAGAGATACTTTGCATATCAATAACAGCTGGCTAGCTCCATAGTCATGCTAAATAGTTGGTGTGCCCTCAACCTGTGATGTTGCTGGGATTGGTTCCCGGGTTGCTGTGCCCGTGCAAGAGCGGGAAGGCAGTTCTGCCACATGTCGGGGCCACGCCCACCTGGACTAACAGTGGCAGCTGGGGAGGAGCAGAAGGTACCAGAGAATGGGCAGGTGTAGTTGATTGTGGGAGGAGTCAGAAATCGGGTTGCCGAGGAGGCACCGGGGTTTAAACTAGGTTCAGGAGCTATTTCGGTCTCTCTGCCACTTGGCACAGAAGGGAGAAGGAAAGCAGGATGTAGCAGCCATGCGGAGCTCCCCTGGCCATGCGGCTTGGGAAGGAGCAGCCTCTCGACCATGCAGGGCAGTAGTAGTGAGGGAAGAAGAGATGTGCTGTCTGTAGTGAGGGAATTTTGCCACGTAGTTTGAAGGAGAGCTGTGAGAAGGGAGAAGTACGCAAGCAGCTATGTAGTTTATAGTGTGGAAGGGGGCCAGGTAGCCTGCACTGATAAGAAAGGAGTTGCTGCTTCTGTGATCGTGCCGGCTCTGGCTGACTCTGGCGTTGCAAAGGACTTCCTTGCAAGATCTTGTCCTACTACACCTGGATTTTACCCGGACTATTAAGATCTGTACCTTTTCCTAAATTTCACCATGATCCAGAGTAACATGGCACATGCCTTTCTGGACTACTCTATGGAGACCGATGGCAATATATTTCAGGCCCTGCACGGATAAGGACATGGGAAACTTCGGGGGATGTTTTTGGCTAGTAGCCTGGTAGGGAGCATGGGAAGCGCTGGGTCTCATGGGAAAGGAGGGCTCCGAGCTGAGCTGCTCTGAGCAAACCCGCAAGGTTGGAATGTTGCAAATAAAGATCTGCTCCTCCCAGCATTCATTGTTGGGTGGTTCACCAAGGCGCCACGTGGATGGGCCCTGGCCAGCTGAGCGGCAGTTCTGTCCGCCATAGCATCTGGTTAGTTATAAAGTCAGTGTACAGAGAATGCATTTTGATTTCCACAAAACTCTACAAACGTATCTCCAAATGCTAATGAAATCAAGTAGAAAAATTATAATGTTCTTCAGAAGACGGTTTTGATTGAGTTGTACTCCCTCCTAGCAAGTGGCCCAAACTCACAGAGGAAGAACAATTGTATCGCCAAGCCCCATTCTCAACAATACAACTCGTATACAAAACTTGGAAGGAAGTTAAAGAGACTTGTTGGCTTCTGTTCCGCAGTAAACATGGGAAAAGAGATCAGCGTCTGCTTAATGGAAACCTTCATTCACATTTCTAATTGAGTCTAATGAACAAAGGAGAATGTCCTGAATGCCTGAGAACTGTAAACAGTGCAGTGCTCTTTTAATGATCACACACTGACTATCTCAGTGAATCTGAGTTACACGGGCCCAAATGCCGCCGTGGGAGGCATGCTTTGTCCCTCGAACAGGCTCTGAGCTGTCTTGGCAAGGGAATGCTGGGGTAGGGAGAGTTCTTGCTAGCTGATAGCATAATAGAGTTGCCAGATAAGAGAACAATCACTTTTCAAAGAATTAGCGTTAAGGAAAGCCTGAGCTGTGACCCCTACTTAAGGATACTACTGGCTTTTGAAAGGTATACATCGGAAATAAGTGTAGTTCATGTTTAAGTGAATCGTTTCTAGAGCCTGAAGCCACCAGTTCCAAAGATGCTCAAGATTATTTTTGGAGCCCATAGTGGGGATTGTGATTAGAGTTTAAGTCCACTTCCCTTAACTTCCTCAGAAGCTGCAAATCTTTGTCCACAAGACCAACTTGATTTTGGGGAAAAAAATGATAATGTTGAAATCAGACCAGATCTGGAAAATTAAGTGAGGGTCAAAGTAAAGTGTGACAAGTTTAGGTGGCAGCTAGGAGACTTTGGTTCAAATCCCAGCTTCGCAGTTTCCTAGCTCTGTGATTTTGGCTAAGTTCCTCAAATTCTCCCAATATCTGTTTTCTCATCTATAAAATGGAATTAAAAGTTATATTAAACTATCTGGGTAGTTATTCATTTATTTCTTACATATTCATTCATTCAACAAATGTTTATTGAACACCTATTGCACACCTGACTATGTTTTAAGTCCCGGGAATGAAAGAGGAGTGAATGCAGTAGGAGTCCTAGAACTCAAGCAATGTACTAGCAAGGAGGTGTAGATAAAACCCTGTAAATAAACTAAAATATATAATACATAAGGTGCTTGCATCAGTCCCTGAGCCTTCATTGTCACAGGGCAATGTCGAGAGGGCCACAAAATGCCTGTACACACACATCCCTTGCATTCTTGGAGAAAAATCAGGGGTTTGGGGAATCCCAGTCTCTTACTGGACAGTAAGCATGCTGGAACTTTGCCTGGAGAAAGACATTATCTCTGTTATACAGGACAGTGAATACACCTGCTTTTTACTATCTCTGTTTTCTAAAGCTCTTCACTATACAAACTTCCTTGAAAAGTAGTCCGGAATAAAGAGCCCCAATGCCCCTATCTGCAAGGTGTGAAGAAGTGCAAGAGACTCTTGGAGAACCGTCTCAAGACACTGGTCAGAAACGCACGTTTTTAGGCCTGTCTAGACGTACTGAATCTGGAACTCGGGGGGTGGTGCAGAGCAACCAGTGTTTTCCTAGGCACGGAGGTGATGCTGACGCAGCTCAAGTTGCAGATGGGTCCTCCATCCAGGGAGCTGACTGAATGTTGACTGAGGAATTGGGGTGGAAGTACATGGCAAACGAACGGGACTGTCTCCTTGGGTGGTCCCTGCAGGTGGCAGACGAGCATGTGCCTGGGCTCCTTGTCGTGGCAATACTACAAAGTGTGTGGGGATCGGGGGTCAGACCTAGAGAGGCAGCGTCAATAGACATGAATGGATCTAGAAATCAGGATACTGGGTTTCCACCATCACCTTTGCCATGTAGACCTGAGCAAATAATCTAGCTGTAAATACTTTTGTAAATCTGAAAGTGGTTTTGAAGATCAGCTAATCCTAGGATTCCAAATAAGGATGGTCTCTTGTGACAGCTCTAATCTCCCGACACACAGACTTTAGAGGGATTTTCAGAGGCCGGCCATGGTGCAGAATGGGATGTGGAGGCTCTTACAGCTCTTATCGCCCATTTGCCCAAATGCCTTGCTTTTCGTGAGGACGAGAGAGGACAAGTTACCTACCCTTTGCTGCTTGCTAGCCTTCTGTCCTCTGTGGTGTTATCAGGGGCCACCACAGTGCTCACTTTCTTTTACAAGCGTAATTTCTTTCTTTATTTTGCATTCATTGGGTGACTCATCACTGGGCTGGGTGGAAAAGTGTGGGGCATTGGGATCCTTGGGCTTTGCACTTTGCACTAAAAATCAGCTCTGTTGAACAACTTCTGAAGAAAACCTCTTTGTCTGGTTACTTCTTTTGAAGTGTTGCTTGTACCAGAACCAAATGGATTTTTTAGTGAGCCTGCAATCAGCAACAATAGGAGGGGGGAGACAGAGAGAGAGAGAATGCATTTTGAAGTACATTCTTGGGAATCAGTTCAAAGGTTTTAGCAAGTCAGATGTATTATTAACCACCATGTGAATTCTCAAATACAGCTTTGGGACTCTCAGAATTTTTGTCTGTTTTTACATTTTTTACATTAAACATATTTAATCAGCCAAGCACATGGGAAAAAATAAAATTTTGATTTGAATCACAGCACTATCCTTAAGGTGGACCTTCAATTTTAAATGTGACTCATACTTCAAAATGCAATTAAACAACACTAGTGGGTAATGGTTTTGAGCTGTTTCTAAAAAAAATTCATAGCTACAGGTGTGTTACAGTATTAATTAGTTATTGCACCAGCAAGCATAATACTGAGAAGGAAGAGAAAGCAGGAGATAGTAACAGCAGTAGCAGGGCAGAAGAAGAAGAGAGGAGACTAGACGGGACAGAGGACAGGGGAGATGAGAGCAGCGAGGAGAGGTGAAAGAGAGGACCGAGAGCAGGAGGAAGAGAGGATGGGGAAGGAGGGAGAACATACCGAAGGCACTTCTCAGCCTCTGCTCCCCCTACCCAACCCTTGCAAAAACGGTGTTGTGTCCAAGGCGTGAGCAGATACTTTTCGGTGTTAAGCTAATGCTTTCCCAGAAAATGTTTTCTTTGCTCCCTAAATTATTGATTGGGCTATTAAGGGTCTAAAATGAAGTTTTAATTCATTGTTAGCTTTTCCAAAGTGTGACCTCCTGGAACAGTGTGCGACTCCGTGATGGAGTCGCTGAGCTGCCAGCTGACTAATTGAAGGGAGGATGGACACGCGTGAGAGCAGAGAGCATGCCCCACAGAGGGCCTGTGGGCAGCCCTGGGTACCCTCTGCAGATTGGCTCTGCAGAAGCCAATGGGAGGTGGGAAATTGTTCTTCACTGACTTCCCTAAGATGGGGCAGAGGATCTTTCTGTCAGTCCCCTCTAACAGGGTTGAAATCGTCACTGCACTGTCTGCTTAGGGGTCAAGGGCATCTACCCCAACCATCTGTCACATCTGACCACCGAGAAATGGGTGACTCAGAGGCAGAGGATACTCAGTCCCGAGAGTCCGGGAGGTGCAGGGGTGTAGCTGTGTACAGGGCAGTATTTGACATCATAAAACCATGGGCTTAAAGTCTTCCACTGCCTCTTAATGGCAGTCATCTTGGAAAAGCGATTAGTGTTTCTGATTCTCAGTGTTCTCATTTGTAAAATGACGGTAAAACAGGGGGGCCAATACGTAGGGAAAAAAGATGTAATATAAATAAAATCATGTCTGGTGAGCAGCTCCATAAATTTTAACTGTCATTATTTTTACAGTTATCTGCATGTTGTCACTATTTCTGTCATTGTTAGGGACAGGACGAGATGAGTCACATTGGGGTACCAGCTCACCACATCAGGAATAAGTCAAAGGATCTGGGTACAGGGCTGTGCAGAAGGAGAGAAATCAAGCAGAGCTTGGGGGAAGGATAGAATGTGAAGGCCGGAAACACAAGGTAACACTTGCCTAGTGTATTACCAACGCCAGTGCCTATCGTTTACTGCTTATCTGCCAAGAGCTATTTTCTTCTGTCATACTACTGTTTTTAATCCCTGTGTCTGTGCTATAAAGAAGAGTATCATTTTCCTATTTTAACTGGTGAGGAAAAAAGAGCTCAGAATACTTACCTGGCCATTGAGAACCCAAGTTCTCATTCCAAAGCCTGTGGTCTTTTCATTGCGCCCTCACTTCAGGTGAATTTCTCCAGGCCATTGGAAATATCTGTGGGTTCTCATCTCTTTTCTACTGTTTTTTCCTTCTGATTGTGATGGCTAAGATATTTGGTCCCAGCGAAAAATTCAGCGATCCGCTGCTCACCCGTAGCTTTCTCCTCTCATCTCCCTTTAATTTCCTGGCTCCTGTTTTATTTTGTGCTGTTGGTGGGTCCTTTTGTACCTCTGATTTTATTAAACACAAACCATTTTGAAGTAAAGATTGTATCAGTTAGATATTACGTGAAACACGTGAACCGCAAACCATAACCATGTATGGTTTCTCACAGTCTGTAAGTTGATTGGGGGGTGGTTGGCCCCGGCTGGCCTTGGCTGCTGGCGGCTCTGCTCATGCATCTCCCTCCCCCTGCTCAGGCCAGCCCAGGTATGTTCTTGGCAGGGCACTGGCAGGGATGCCAGAGAGTGGCTGAGAGCACTCGAGACTTCTTCTCAACTTCAGCACTGGCACACCTTATTTCCTTTTCATCCTCTCCGTTAAAGCACATCCCATGGCTGAGCCCAGAGTCAAGAAGTGGGCAATACCCCCTGCCCCTCCTGTGGTGGGGGACACCACGAAAGTACACAGAAATAGGGAAGGGCAGGGAACTGGGGCCACTGATGGAATTTATCAGAGACGTGTCAGCCGCACAGTCATTTTGTGACCTGCTGTTGCCTGTTGGTTTGTCTTCCTCTACCTCACTCTGACTCGCAGGCTAGCTGTCTTCCAGGTCCTGACATCCATGGGAATGAGGTGCCTCCCGTGGTGGTGGTTGACACTGAGGATGCTTTTTCTTCAGTGTCTCACTCTGCTCCCTCTCCCCTGCGCCATGACGAGCTCCAGAGGAGGAACAGTGTCTTGCAACTCTTGCGTCACCAAGTAGGACACAGTTGTGACGTAACTTAAATGATTTTTTTCTTTGAATCCCCAAACATCTTCTTTAAATGCCTCTGTTTCCTTCTTATGGGGCAACACAGGTGCTTGCATTCACACTAAAATTTGATGTTCTTGTATTTTAACTGGTATTATACCTCTATAATTATTTTCCTGGTGTTATTGTATTTTTATGAAACTTTGCAAGACACAATACCTTTTGTTTGGTAATGGTAGATTTTCAAGTAAGAACTATGCTGACTGGGAATAGAGAGGCTCTGAAATTGACATTACGCCCTGTACTTGGGCATGAATCCTGATTATTGCACAGAATGGAAGCTCAAACATGAGAAAACTCTTACTTCTTCTCTGCAAAAGTTTGCCCCTTCCAGGATAGAAATCTGAAATTTTTTTTAGATTTTTATTTATTTATAGAGAGGGAAGGGAGGGAGATAGAGAAAGAGAGAGAGAAACATCAATGTGAGGTTGCTGGGGGTCATGGCCTGCAAGCCATGCATGTGCCCTGACTGGGAATTGAACCTGCGACACTTTGGTTTGCAGTCTGCGCTCAATCCACTGAGCTCTGCCAGCCAGGGCTGAAATCTGAAATTTTTTGACGTAGTTCTTGCGAAGGGTTATAACATGCCATTTAAACCAGTATTAACCTGGCCTCCAAATATCTGTGACTATTATCAAATATGTATATCAACAACTGGAAGGCTCCCCCAAATTAGTCAGCAATTCCGTTGCTCTCCTTGTCTCCAGAAATTAATGGCCATCCATCTTTATTTCCTTGTACAGTTGATTTATTCTCCTCCCCACCCCTGCAAACTCACCTTCTCTCTCTGTTTATTCCTTAGCCCATGTGGCCCTAAAATTGACAATCCCAAAATGGGAGGCTCAACTCTCGAGTCTACTGGGTTTTATAATGTTGAAGCCTGTAACCTGCTAAAACAGACTCTCTGATCCTTGGGTTGGTATCCTTCCCCAGTCCAATTAGTAATGAGTCTTGGCAGGATGAAGATGATATCTGACCGCAGTAAGTGGTCCTGCCTCCAGGGAGCACAGAGGAGGCATTGACAGGCATCCTCATCACTTTAGCCTTTCCTAGAACCAGCTTAAATGACCAATAATACGGTTCCTGAGAAAAGGAACGAGAGGTCATTTCCCCAGAGAGTACAGCGCCGGGAAGGCCCCCCTGTGTTCTGTTGTCTTCTCCTGTTCAGCTGGCTTCTTTCCTGTTAACATGTAAGACTCTGTTAAATGTAACATTCTCTCCCCAACTGCTCCATATACTCTTGTCAACTAGTTAACGAATGAGTTAGTTAAATGATTATTGAGTGCCTATTATGTAGGGGCGATATTTTGTGTTGGATATAACAAAAAAAAAACCTGCCTTCAAATTGCTTGCAATCAAGCATTGACAGATTTATGTGAATTGAGACTCTAAGAGCACGTGGCTGAGGCCAACAGGTCCTAGGCACCTGGGTCAGAGGGAAGCGGCATGCCCCACCCATGTGCCACGCACGGCATGCTGGGCCCTTTATGGGTGATTTCTCATAAACCCTTGCTTTACATGAACAGAGACAGACATCGCCATTCTAATTTCATGAGAAGTGAGATTAAAGGTCAGGCTTCCGAGATGCCACAGTCTGTTTTCCTTCCTAGATCAAGCCGCCTCCAGCAATGAGGTGCTGATGTTGGCCAGAGTTCTCTGAATTGGGTAGGTCTTGAGTCTGTTCACTTTCTTTCTGGCTGGGAGCACTACCGTCACAATCTTTCTTCTAAATCACTTTATGAGAAAAGTTGCTTTCGCGTGGTCATTAAATAACTGGGTGGGGTTTTATTTGGGTCCTTTGTTAATTATTATATTTATGTTCAAGTCCAAGTAAAGCTTCGTGATAAGACGCAGAGGCCGAACGGGGATGGGTTGATCATTAAAGCTGGAAGCGGTGATGTCTGACACTGTCGTGGTGGGAAGCAGATTCCTATCACAAACCGAGTTAACGATTGACCAGGCCGTCCCCGTATGAATGCTTCTCTCCGGGAGGAAGCTGCCCCTCTGCGAGAATGTGAGACCTGCTCACAGTGATTTCATCTCGGAGATTATCATTGTCTTTTCCATCTCAGAGGCCAGGCTAGCAGTTTATTAAATAGTGTCCCACGGCCTCAAAGAGCTCTGTCTTTTTCTTTGAGCTCCCATTTCATCCTAGGAAAACTGTGTGAGTCCTGGCGGAATACTGCAAGCTGTGAAAGCTTCTCAGCCTCCTCTCTGCTCTAAAACACATCGCTGACAATCAATACATCAAGGAGAAACACGGGGGCATGGTGGGGAAAGCAGGGAGCAAGGCAGATCTGTGTTTGAATCCTGACTCCTCTCCTTAGCAACCACGTAGACACAAGTAAGTTATTTAACCTCATGGATAGTACACAGGTCTGGATAAAAGAGGGTAACAAAACCTACCTCAGAGGCTGGTTGCAGGGACTAAGTGAGGGGAAGCATGTGGAGAATGTTCAATGCCATCCTGTGTGGGGCCTGCTGTGAATGAGTGTGTGGACTGAGCACTGCATGACGCCAGGGGCACCGTTTATATGCAGTCAGCACTGTGCAGGGAACAAACTCATAGTCCGCCTACTGAAGCTCTTAGCGTACTGCCCAGTGCAAAGACAGTATATTTAAAAATGTCATTATTGTCAGTATTATTACTCCTCCGGTGCAATGTCCATACTGGGCACTTCCTCTTGACTTCTTCTTGGGTGGTTGGTTCTCTTGAGCAACCCATCTGACTTCAGCTCATTTTCACGGCAGCTGGACATAGCTTCTTCAATCACCGCCTTTCTTCCTTGGGCACAGGGACTGTAGGCAAATTCCGATTGAGAAACTTGGAATACTTTTCTCAGTACTGGACACAGAGCTTTGCTTTTCTGTTTGCCCGGGAGCTGGAATCGGAGACCACGGGCAGAAGAGCGCAAGCGCAGTTTCAGACAGAGAACCCGCTTTTGTGGGTGAGGGTGGTGGCTTCAGATCGTCAGAACTTGAACACTGAGGTGATCGTCTTGAATGCCTGCTTTACAACTACAGAAGCACTAAAAGACCTTTGCAAGTTGTGGCAAAGAGAGTTAAAGAATCAATAGAACTCTGTGACTATGCAATCTGGCCCTTCTTGAGAGAGGATCTGTGGGAGACAATTTATTATTGGGTTGTCAAGCATTAATACCAGTTTATGAATGCTGAACCTTAGGTGCAAGGGAATTCCATTGCTAACTGGAGGGAAAACATTTTGTGGTCCTTGAACTACATTGATTTTGAATAGCTTGGCAAAATACCTACATTTAAAAAAAATATTTTATTTATTTATTTTTAGAGAGGGAAGGGAGGGAGATAGAGAGAGAGAGAAACATCAATGTGCAGTTGCTGGGGGTTATGGCCTGCAACCCAGGCATGTGCCCTGACTGGGAATCGAACCTGTGACACTTTGGTTCATAGGCCACACTCAATCCACTGAGCTACGCCAGCCAGGGCAACACCTACATTTTTAACTTGCTGATTTGTTCTCACATTATAAAGCAGTGTCTTACCCAAACCTGTAGGTGTGCTGTCTGCTCCATTCCTTCAGAGGTGCATAAATAGAAAAGGGAAGAAAAAAAGAGAAATTACATCCATTTGGGAATCATAAAAAGCTTTGGTTTTTATTTTTCATATGTCAGCAAGTGTATTTGAAGTACATTTTTTTGTACCTTGAAATTGTACCACTCAAGAGAAGGGAGTGGTTTGTACGTGGAGGGTGAGGGATGAAGGATGTAAAAATATTTGTGAAGTCTATTCTGTTCCCAGTCCACTGCATATTTTTTAATTTTGTTTTAAAAAATATTTTATTTATTTATTTTCAGAAAGGAGAAGGGAGGGAGGAAGATAGGGAGAGAAACATCAATGTGTGGTTTCCTCTGGCACATCCCACACTGGGTACCTGGCTGCAACCCAGGCATGTGCCCTGACTGGGAATTGAACTGGTGACCACTTGGTTCATAGGCCAGTGGTCGATCTATTGAGCCACATTATCCAGGGCCCTTTGCATATTTTTTAAATCTCATAATATTTCCATGGGGCTGGTGTCACTGGTTTCATTTAACAATGAGAAAAGCCAAACTCAGAGAAAATAGTTAATTTCTTCGGTATCACACCTTTTGTACTGGCAGAGATTGGGCTGTAACCCATGTCTGCTGACCCTACGTCAAGCCTCTCTCCCCTGGACCAGGGTCAGCAAGCAGTTTGGGGAAAGGACTATAGTTAATCAGCTTTGTGGTCCACACCATCTCTGTCACAACTACTCAGTGTGCTTGGGTAGTGCAAAGCCATTTATCAGCAATACATAAACACATGAGCACTGCTGGGTTCCAATAAAACTTTATTTGTAAAAATAAGCAATGGGTAGGATTTGATTTATAAGCCTAGTTCGTGAAGCCCTGTAAGCTTCAGAATAAAAACCAGTGAAACAAACAAACTTCATATATTGAGAGAAAAGACCACCTCACACATACTGGTGGGCTGTGTCAGTGGTACGTGTCAGTCCCTGGAAGGGGACCAAACTCTTCTTTAAATATATGCCTAGTGTTTCAGGTATTACCTTTCTGTTAACAACAGAAGACCACGTCAGAGCATTTGCTGACACATTCAAACTGTTAAGGGTCCTTTTCACTAGAGTGGCTTGTTCCGTCCCTTCTTATCATTTTAACGTAATCCTCAAATTCCCATACACAACCAGATCATCACATTGTTGGAACAACTCCAATACCATAAAGCTGAACAGATAACATTTACTTTTAAGGTAAAACTAGTTATTTTGTTTACTAAAGAGATCACTGATGACACATTTCAAAAAAAATCTTTACCATTTGTATGTTTGTTTTTATGCACTATACAAAGAGAGTCTGGGAGGCCTAAAACAGGGTGTTAATGGAAAAGTGGTAAGAAATGCATTTCTTTAAAGAATTCAATGTAAGTGTGTAACAGGTAGAAAGAGCACCTTAACTCTCACTGGATGTTATAAGAGTCACCAACTTGTTTCCCCATGAAAAGGTGTGGGACACCTGACAGTCAGAAATCGCCAAACACAGTGACTAAGCCAGCACTGTGACTGAGGCGTCCAAAGGCTTTGGGCCAGTACGCCGTGGGGCCCCGCTGCAGTGGGTTAATATTCTGGTTCAAAAACCTGTCGCAGTGGTTCAGGACAGAAAGGAGGAAGGTCCACATTGAGGCCGTGACTCTGAGACAAAGGAGAGATGAACATGAGGATTTTTTGTATGCAGAATTGACAGAATGTGGTGCATATGTTCAAAGTCACGACGATGATGATGGCAGCGGTGGGTTTTGGTGGCAGGTGACACGGACTGACTGGTGAACTGCAGCAGAGGTGGCGAGTTATCAGGGACTCTGGCATAGCCCGCATAGCTGAAGGAAGGCTGTGTGCATAATGGGCCAAATGCTAGGATGGCAGGAATTGGGGGGTCCACAATAGACCCATGACAAACAATAAACCATTGCTTTAATTAAATCTTGTGGGTGTTTGTTACACAGAAACAGCTAACTCACACACCACGCCTGTGTCTCTTCATTCAAGTTTCAGTTTCTTGAATAAGAGGATTTATTTGATTTAGTTTGCTTCTTGTGTTTTACCCCTGAATCATTTATCTGTGACCAGGAAGCATGTGGTATGATTAAAAGAAAAAGCACAGTGAGCTGGAAAAATACCCTTACCTGTAACTTATCCATGGAGAAGGGACTGGGATAAAGATGGAGAGTCAAAACCTCCTGGAATATTTGTAAATATTGTCAGAGAGTCACCAGACTCCTGAGAAGAAAGACTTAGAATCCCACAAATGGAAGCTGTGCGTCAACATCGGGGAAATTGCTTTTTAATAAGGAGCCAAAAACTGATTGATCAAACCATGAAGGACTTGACTGAATGGGGAACATAAGAAGGACTTATTTTTTTTTTTATCTCTGTACCCTTAGTGTCTAGCGAAGTATGGCATATAGAAAGTAACATACTTTTCTAGACAAGAGACCTGCATCAAAAGAATTTTCCAGAATAAAATATCAACTGTTGATATTGATATTGTTGGTTTCGGATACTCTGATACATGATCATCTTACATAAG
Source organism: Phyllostomus discolor (assembly GCF_004126475.2). NCBI lineage: Eukaryota > Metazoa > Chordata > Mammalia > Chiroptera > Phyllostomidae > Phyllostomus > Phyllostomus discolor. The sequence goes on from NC_040903.2 coordinate 9,440,325, forward strand.
ATGTAATGCTTACATAATCTTAATTAGAAAAAAAGTAATAATTTGTGCCCAAAACAAAAACATTGATGTTATCATATAATAAACAAATGTGTTTTTCAGGCAAGCAGCCCATCAACTGGCTGCTTGTGCTGTTTATGGCTGTGCTTTTTTCTTCCTCACCATCATCACGGAATTCTAGAACTGGGCGGGAACTGAGACGCCGTGGTCTTGAGGGCCTGGCGTCATGGTCTTGCCTCGGTGCCTTCCCACTGCCCTGTGTGTTCTTCCTTCCTAGAAGGTTCTCGTAGGCTTGTGTGAGCCCTCATTCACTAAGTCACTCATTCATCCTCTACTCAGTGAGCACGCAGGTATGGAGCTCCAGCCGCGTGCCTGTGCACAAGGGAGGTGCGAGCCAGTAGTCCCAGGAGCCAGGGGCTTCCATCTGCTGCTCAGCCTGGGGTTCGCATGATCCTAACCATGAGGAAAGCATTCATTTCTCCACTTTTATTTCTCACACTTGATAAAAAGTATGTGCGTACTCTGTGCACACATTTGGGCTAAGACTCTGTGCCATAGCAGCTGACCTGGGAGAAACGCTTTGAGGGAATGGCATGTGAGAGCGCCTTTCATGCGTGTTCTTGAAGTTGGTTGTGTTTTAATTATAAACCTGTCTTCTTTCCGTCCTTCCTTCTTTCCTTCCTTCTTTCCTTCCTTCCTTCCTCCCTCCCTCCCTCCCTCCCTCCCTCCCTCCCTCCCTCTCTTCTTTCCTTCCTTCCTTCTTTCCTTCCTTCCTTCCTTCCTTCCTTCCTCCCTCCCTCCCTCTCTTCTTTCCTTCCTTCCTTCTTTCCTTCCTTCCTTCTTCCCTTCCTTCCTTCCTTTTCCCTCCTTTGAATAAGTGCTTATTAAATCCTGGTGTTGAAAATGTAGCATGTAGAATGAAAGACACCTTTGCTAACCTCAAGGTGCCCACAGTCTAGCATGTATTGTGAAAAAAAGGAAGAACCTAACAATTGTGAGCAGTTACGGTTACCATATTGTTCTGTTTTGTTTTTTTTTTACATAATATGTCTCATTTGATCCATACAGCTACTCTATCAACTAGGTATTTTATCTCCAGTAGTAGATAACGAAAAGAAGGCTCAGGCTGTCAGGTAATTTTCTCAAAGTCACACAGCTGAGGAATGGCAGGACTGGGATTTGAATCCTAGTCTTAGAGTTTGACGGCAAAGTCTGTGCTCATTTCTCTGCTCATTGTGACAGCTTCATCACCTTTCAGCCAATTCTGTCTCAGAAAATGAGACATACTCCCTGTATTCGCTTTGGCTGTCATAATGCTGCATAACAAACAGCATCAAAACTCATTGGCTAACAGCAACAAGCATTTATTTTTCTCCCTCATGGGTCTGCAAGGTACCTGGATTTTGGCTGATCTTAGGTACACCTGGATGGGTTGGCAACCTCCATGCACGTTGGATGCAGTCAACTCCAAATGTTTTTCAAACACCTTCCGCCAGATCCTTGAGCCTCTCCTTACAGTGAATGATAGGAGTGCAAGAGAGCCTTTGGAGCCATGCATACCCTCCAAAGCTTATGGTTCCCATGCTCATTAGCATTTCATTGGCCAAAGCAAGTCCATGATCAGCCAGACTTCAAGCAGGGAATTATAGCCCACCTAGAGTGGGAGGGAAAAAAATCATGTGGCAAAGTGTTTAGATGTATAATTCTAGAACAGAGAGCAGGTAAAGCATTGGGAACAATAATTCAATCTACCACAGTCCCAAACCAGCACGATGGCCAATAGGGTGTATGTCAATGATTTACCCATCAGTGACTCTGTCACTTCCTGACCATGAGGCATTCCGCCTGTCACTCAACCCCTCTGAGCCTTCACCTGTGCTGGAGCGGTCATCATATTCTTGTTTGATATTCCTCATAGACTTACTGTATCTTGGCGAGATCTAAGGGGGTAAATGTGAACCTCTGCGTAAACTTTACTGCAGCATTCGAAGTTAACTGTTATTATTGTTATTTATTGTTTTTATGACTACCATTCCCGCCTTAATTATTCCTGAAGTCTTTTGGAGGACCACTTGGTAATCCACAGCTGGAGAACCAGGTGGTCTGTGGGCTGTGGCATTAGTGCTTGATTATTTTATTATTATAATATCTATGGCTTGGTTTCCAGTATTAAGTCATTTGTTTGTTTTATGTAATAAAAGCAGACATTGTCTGGTCTGCAGCCCATCAGAGGCAGTACCAGCCTCGTCTTTCCCGGGGTGTGGTTTTCATTTGGGGCAGCCCCCCATGGGAATGAGGGCGGTTGGTGGTTAGTGGGCATCCTCCCTCTCGCCAAAGTGGTCTGCAGTCTGCAGGAGCTTGAGAGCCCTGCTTCCCATAAGTGCACTGACTCTTGAGTTGAAAGCATTCACACACTTTCTATTGCTCTGTAATGGCCCGAATCCCCTCTCTGTCAGACGAACACAAATAGTGCTGGAGGTGAGCAAGAAAAGGCAGGAAAGAACATTTGCCAGAAGCCACTAGCTGTAAGGGTGGGCGCAAAATAACATTTCCCTGAAGAAAGAAACCGCAGCGATGCAGGGGGGAGGAGGAGGAGGCAGCAGTTGTCATTATAAACCAAATATAAAATTCCTAAGATAAACCGAAACATATTTTTACAAGGCTTGTATGTTTGCTCAGTTCAGCTCAAACCTATGAAATTCAATTCTCTACAACTCAATTCGATCAATGTTTCTGGAGACCATAGTATTAACAATAAATACAGGACAGTCTCTAACTCAGAGGTGAATAAAATATAAGCTGTGCCCTTAAGAAACTCCAGGTAGTGGTGAGCAGTGGGTGCGTGTGCACGCACACAGAGTTAGGGGTAATAGCTAGGGCTTGGGAGTCTGGCCGAGCTTGGTTAGAATCCTGAACAAAGTCTGGGTCTTGCTAAATATTAGTTTCCTCATCTATAAAAGGGGAACAGTAATATAGTATATCTCATAGAGTTCATCCAGTATTCATTCACTTACTTAAAAATATTAATTAAGCCTCTGTTTTGAGTCAGGGGATACGGCAGATTTCAACAGAGCAATGATGTAATGATAATGTTGAAAAGTTCTGCCAAAAATAAATTCAGTATCCGCGGGGCATGGGGTAAGGGAGGAGCAGGGTATAGGGTACGAGGTGCTAAGTGGATGTAACTTAGGCTAGGTGGACATGCTCTGCTTCCCTTTTAAACAGAAGGAGGAAGGATGATTGTGACTTAATAGGGCACATGTGTCGGGGCTGGGGAAGCAGAATGTTGCAGGGAGAAGGAATGACATATGAAAAGATTTTTGGTGGGAGGGAGTATAGCTCCCCAGGAAGCAAGAGAAGGCCATGATGGTGGGAGTGGAGTGAGGGGATTGAAGAGATGGGCAGAAGCATGTGGGTGGAAATCACATTAAGGGCTTAGACTTCGCTCTACCAGACATGTGAAGCTATTACCGGGATTTAAATGGGGTAGTGGTGGTGGCTATGATTAGATGTGCTCGGTGTGGGAGTGGTTGGGAGGAAGGCACAGGTAGACCTGGGAGGCTAGAGTTAGGTCTGCTGCCACCTTCCAGGGGAGAGATGACAGTGACCTCCTAGGTGGTGCGAGCAGAGAGAAAGGAAAGTAGTCTGGAAACAATCTTAAGAGGTCACCCTGTCCGGGACACTAATGTCTTCCATGTTGTCATATCCAATGATCAATTCTCTGTCCTCATCTTGTTCTACGTTTGACACAAACTGGTCATAGCGATCAAGCTCTTCTTAAATTACCTCGTTCCCTTTGTTTCTTGGATACCACCCTCCCCTGGATCTCTGCAAATGTTCTGGCCACTTCTTAGTCTGTTTTGCTGCATCCTTCTAATCTGAAAGCTTGTAAGTTATTTTATCCCATGTAGGGGACTGGGTGTTTGTGCCCCTTTTCTGATTCTTATATGGAAACCCTAACCCCCAGTGTGAGGGTATTAGGAGACGGGGCCTTTAGGGTGTGACTAAGTCAAGAAAGTGGATCCCTTATGAACGGGATTAATGCTCCCATAAAAGGGGTGCCAGACAGTTCTCTTGCCCTCTCTCTGCCGTTGCGAGGATATAGTGAGAACCTGCAAACCAGAAAGGGGGCTCTCAGCAGAATCCAGCCTTGCTGGCACCTTGAGCTCGGACTTCCAGCGTCCAGCACTGTGAGAAATAAATTTCTCTCGTTTACAAGCCACCCAGCCTACGGTATTGTGTTATGGCGGCCTGGACTGACTAAGGCATCGGTTTTTAGTCACCCCTTCCCAAAGTAGTATTTCTAGACTAACTGCGCCCTCACTTGCACATCCAGTTGATATCACCACTTGAGTGTGTAATAGTCTTGCAGGTATCAAATCCGAAATGGAAATGTTAATTCTGTCCCCTGCCTTCTATATTTCATGACTCTGTCCTTCCAGTTACTTGGAGGAAAAGTACCTGAGGTCACTTGTTGCAGGCTGGCTGCCTTTATGAACTCAGTTAATGACAACCTTGTATCCACATCCATTGCAATGTGGCTTGTAGTTTCTCCCATAACAATCCAGAGTCTACTGTCCCACCCTTGAATATGGGCTAATTTTGTGGCTTGTTTTGTCAACACAGTGAGAGGCTGCATACAAATGGACCATGGCCAGACTATACATAAAAACAGAACTCTGGCCTACAACTTGCAGCGACCAGCCCAGGGAGCCAACCCACTGTCTCCAGTGACCACGGAGTCAGACCATGATCTGGAGCGGTGATTCCAGGAAGCCAAACAATAACCTGTAACAGGGGTGTCCAACCTGTGGCCCACAGGCCAGGTGTGGCTCAGGATGGCTATGAATGTGGCCCAACACAAAATTGTGAGATTACCTAAAACATTATCAGATTTTTTTGTGTGATGACATGTCACAGCGTATGTAATGTGTGGCTCAAGACAACATCTCTTCCTCCAGTGTGGCCCAGAGATGCCAAAAGGTTGGACACCCCTGCTGAGTAACAACTGGCCCTAAATGGCCAAGACTTGATTAATAACTGACAGCTTCTCAAAGTTTCACTCCCACTTCCAAAATAGGGCCCACCCAAAAAAGCTTATGCACCCCTAACCAATCACATGGGGTGCCCCTCTTCTAGTTAGGACACCACAACTTCCCCAGGCCAACAGTCTCCAATTAGGACATACCTGAAACCTCCCCCTTCCATCACTACGATAATTTCTCACCCCTCTGCCTACCTTTGAGTCTCTGACGAGTGCAGGTGATGGGCTGACTCCCTAGCTCCCTTCTCTCAAATTCTGAGGGACTTCCTCTGTGCTTCAACCCTGCAGTGGTTTGCTGTGAGTGTTAGTGAGAATGTGAAGCATTCCCCTGAAGGAAGAGACTTTATGTAATTAAATATTTCTTCTGCTAAGTATCATATCAGCCAGGACTTCAGCGAAGACTTTAAACTCAGAACAAAAGCAAGCAACAAAGACAAGGAGTAAACAGAACTCAAAGCTCAATGTTCGAGCTGTGTGACTTTGGGCCACTTCGCCTCTCTCATCCCTGTCACACGAGTGTGTCCGTATCTGCCTCAGATGAGACGTAGTCTGTTCCGTGCCTACCACTGAGTGTCTGGGCTCGTTGTAGGTGCTCAGTAAAGACCAGTTCCTGTCTTCCTCTAGAAGCGACCACACGTCCACCCGTGCTAGTATCGCCAGTCTGGTTCCAGTGCCCGGAGGCCTCGCACTGAGAGAACTCACCTGAGGGGAGCCCGCAGCCTTGGAGAACAGCTCGGTAAGATTAAAGTAGCTTAACTTCAGGGTGATGGTCTTCAGTGCGTTTCTTCACGCCGCTATGCTAGCCCATTTTAGAGAGGGTGAAAACTGGGGAACAGAGGAACTTGATCTATCCAGCACCGCCCAGGAGGGGCTAGAGCTGTTAAGCCCTAGACCGATGAATGGGGCGGAAGGTTTTACAGCCACCGCTGCTGCTTGTCACTGCAGACAAGCCCACTCAGTAGGGAAAATGTGTTTATCACGGGCTCCCCATCCCTTTCCCTGATGTCCCTGCGGAGGACATTCAGGAGGCTGTGGGCGATTCCTCAGAAGCAGGTGCTAACAGAGCAGGGCCAAATCTCTCTTCCCTTGGTCAAAGGTCAAAGGTCAAAGGGCAGTCATGCTATCTATGGTCCAGACACCTAGAAAAGAGCCAAGGCAAATGTGCTGAGGAGAGGCCATAAGACCCTTTGATCCTTTCCACACTGTCAGCAAGTATGGTTTATTTAGTGCTTTTTTGTAAACAGCCTCATTGAGGTACAACTGATACGAAAAGTCGCTCAGATCTAATGCCTACCACGTGGCGGGTCTGAATGTATGCAAACTCCCGTGGAACTACCACCACCATCACGACAATAAGCGTGTCAGGGATGGTTTACATGTGGAAAAGGACCTTTGGCTGAAGTGGACACCAGCCCTGAGCAGATGTCATCTGTGCTCATCCACTGCTCCGCTCACTCAAGCATTGCCAGCAAGCCTGACCGCTAGCTGTGGGCCAGGTACTACGTTAGGTACCAGCGGGGGATACAGAGGAGCACTGGGCACGTGCCCCGATCCCGCGGGGCTGAGAGTGCGGCAGAGAAGTGGAGCCGTGTGCTTCCGCAGCTCCGATGAAGTGACGTGGGCCAGGTGGAGAGGCCCAACACTCCTGCCCAGCACTGCCCGGGGAGGAGCGGCATCGTGAGCTGCGGAGTCACGGGCTGAAAGGAGGAGGCAGGCTGGAGAAACGCCACCCTCTCCAACTAGGCGCCTCTAAAGTGCTCCGCTGATATTCCTAGTTACCAGTCGTCAAACATTTACCATGTCCCAGAGAACATGCTGTGCTTTATATACTCTAGTCCGGCGATGTCCGACCTTTTTCATGTCACAGCACACACCAACCAATTACTAAAATCCTGTGGCACACCAAAAAAAAGTGTTTTGACAATCTGATAACAATATCTATAGGTATAATTTTGAGTCATTCACACGAAATAGAGACTGTTGTGTTGGCTGTTGCCATTTTTTAATTTGACAACCTGAGGGAAAAGAGGTCAGTGCCCCTGACTAAATAGTCAGTTATCCCATGTTTTAAAAATTCTTGTAGCATACTGGTTGAAAATCGCTGCTGTAATCCACTCATTCAGAGCAACTATGTAATAGGTATTAATGATTTCTTTGGCAAACGAGCAAACTTGAACGATGAGAGGTCAGTTAATGGTTCGAGGTCCAATAGTGAGTGGAAGACATCCTTTAATTCATGAATTCAATGAGTATTGTTGGCTCACTGGCTGTGTACCAGGCTCTCTGCTGGGTTGTGGGAAGACATGGCTCCTCCTGACCCGGGAGCCTGTCCTGTCTTGTGCTGACCCCCCACGCTGGGTGTGTGCGGGGAGCCGGGCTGTGGAGGACCCCTGAGGCGCATCCACTAGACAGTAGGGAGCTACAGAGGATGGGGAGGGAGGGTGACCTTTCTGGCCAGCATTAGGCTCTGAGAAAGGATGGAGTTTAGCAGGTACTGGAAGGGGGCAAAATGATTCGAGGGAGGTACACGTCTTACCAAATACAAGGCGAGAGAAGATGGGAGTAGATACTCGAACACAGAGAGCAGGCAAAACTTGTCCTGGACAAAGCATTTCTGTAGCTGACAGGCTGTGGCTGGGAGGGGTGTCTGCCATTCAGCTCGGGCAGCCATAACAAACTACCGTAGGCTGGATGGCTCACATGACATGCGTCATTCTCCCAGTTCTCAAGGCTGGGAACCCTAGGCCAGGGTGCAAGCAGATTGACTTCTCGGTGGGGGTTCTCTTCCTGACTTGTAGACAGACACCTCCTCCCTGTGTCCTCACATGGCACAGAGGGGAGCTCTGGGGTTTTCCTCTTTTCTAAGGGCCCACATCCCATTGTGACCTCATCTAACCCTGCCCACTTCTCAAAGGCTCCACCGCTTCATGCTATGCCGTCGGGCGTTAGGGTTTCAATACAGGAGTGTTGGGAGATATGAACATCCAGTCTATAACAATGGCTTGCTCAATATTTTAGGTCTGTTGGGACATCAGGCACGTGTTATTATTGATTTGTTATTATTATTGATTTGGATTTGAAGAGCATCAGGAAGGTGAGCAGGCTATGGTGGTTGATTCAGATCAAGCAAGCTAGCAATAAGTAGTTTATATTTATTGAGTTTTTTTATGTCTAGTAAAACACTTTTAAAAATTGATTTATTTCCTAGAGAGAGGGGACAGGTAGGGGAGAGAGAGGGAGAGAAACACTGATGGAAGAGAAGAACGTTGATGGGTTACCTCTCGATGGGGGACCAAACCCATGACCCAAGTATGTGCCCTGACTGGGAATTGAACTGGTGACCTTTTGCTTTGCAAGATAATGCCTAACCAACTGAACCACACAGGGCTCTAAAAAAACACTTTTATGTGTGATATTTAAGGTCCATTTTACAGACGAGAAAACCGAGGCTCTGTGAGGTTATGTAAATCTCTCAAGGTCATACAGTTATGAAGAAGCTGGAAGAAAACTTGAATTCAGATCTTATAACTGAATCCTGCATTCTTTCCAGGCTACCAGAAACTTCTCTAGTAACTCCAACATCTGAGTGGACTAACTGGTATCCCCAAAGTATAAAATGTTTGAGCTACAGAGAATGTAAAGATCACCTATCTCCAACTCTTTGTCTTGAGGCTCAGAGGAATGATTTGCTACATCCCAAATTTAGTGAATAGTAGAGTTCTTTTAATTAATTAATTAATTAATTTTTTAGAGAGGGAAGGGAGGGAAAAAGAGAGAGAGAGAGAGAAACATCAATGTGCGGTTGCTGGGGGCTGTGGCCTGCAACCCAGGCATGTGCCCTGTCTGGGAATCGAACCTGCGACACTTTGGTTCGCAGCTCATGCTCAATCCACTGAGCTACTCCAGCCAGGGCAATAGTAGAGTTTAAATGGGAACACTTGTCCTTTAATTGCTGACCCAAGATCCCCCTGTCCCTGGAATATGTTTCCCAATTTTTATTCTACCAAGCACCTTCCCTTAAATTACTCTTTACTTATCAAAACTCTCTCGGAAGAAAAGGCAGACGTCAGCCCATTTTACTGATGAGAAAACAGAGGGTTTGAAAGATTAGGTAACTTGTCCCTAATTGTCTGATTGGTAAGAGGTGAGCTAAGTATTGTATATAACCTCCCTTTAATGAGGCGATAACTAATTTCAGATAGGTTAAGGTTATGCAGCGTGTCCATGGAACCAGACCTTATGATTGCAAGTCAAGGGCAAATATTCACCCCTTTTGCTCTGAGCCCCTCTTTCGCCCTAGGCCAGAGAGAGGGTGTTCCCTCCAGTTTCTGACCTGTCATTGTGTGAGTCTGATGGCCTCCCTGGAGTTGTTGTGACAGCTGTGGCTGCCAGCCTGCCCTTGTCCTCAGACACCTGTTGACACTCTGTGCTCTCCCCCAGATTGTCCCCACGGCTCACCTGCGGCCCAGAAAATCCGTTTCTCAAGGGAGGCCCTCTCCTTATTGTGTGTGTCATGAGCGGCTGGCTGTGTCCCATCTTCCTTCGCTTCTCATCTGTCATGTGGGCCTGTGTCAGAGGCAGGGTCAATTAACTTCCTACAGAGATGTTAACTCGGCAGACACAACCTGATTGATTTGTTTTAATCTGACCCATTTTTTTTTGCGACGAGCGTCCCAGGTAGGGAGGGACAGCCGGGCCTGGGAGCTGCCGTGAACGTCAAGATTGATTGCTCTTTTATTTTTTGAAGAAACGCAAAGTAAATGTGGACAGATGGCAGATTTGTCTGATAGATGGGTGCTACCAAAAGCCTGAATGGATTGCTTTCTCCTGTAGGATTCCCGAGTAACAGCATCAGCCTCCGCTTCCTCATGTCACCGCCTTTCTCTTTCAACAGCATCTGCTCTGTCTGGGCTACTGTCCTCACTCTTCCTCTAATGGCTCGGTCCAGACACTGAAAACCATCCCGTCGGCCTCCTTGCCCTCACCGGAGCTAGGTGGCCATTGCATCATGCTGGTTCTAGCTCTGAAGTATTCTCAGTTCCATAGCTTTTGCTGCCTCACAACCCCTGGGATCTCAGTTCAGGCTACCATCTTCCCTCTGGTTACCATTGTCCGCACCTCTGGACGGGACCTCCAGTCTTAACGTCTCTAATACCATTTCCAGTTAAGTTCTGACTGAAGAGCAAATGTGGTCATGTTACGTACCTGCTTGAAAGCCTCAATGGCTCTCCCTGCACGGCCTCCAGAATGAAGTCACGGCATTGATGCATTTAATACGAAGCTCTCCACTGTATGACCCCTGCACACCTCTCCGGCTTGACGTCCACCCATTCCTTTCTTGGGCAGTGCTGACCTCTGCTTTTCCAGAAGTTTCTGATAATGTTTCATGTAATTGTATCTTTGCACATACTTCCTTCATCTGAAAGAATCTTTCCTTTTGTGTCCAGTGGGCACCTCTTATTCATCTTTAAGACCCAGTGGAAATATCACACCTTTGGACCAGTCTTCCCTTATCCCTGGGTTGGACTGAGTGGCTCCACCACATACCCCTGTGACAGCAGGTGTCCCACTGACGGACACTTCCTTATTCACTGGGGCTCTCCGGGAAGAGGGACCACATCTTAGGCATCATTCTATCCCTATCTTTTTGCAAGGGGGTGGTGCCTAATAAATCCTCAGTAAACCTTTCAGAATTATATGCAATGACTGGACCCCAAATCCCACTATCAGCAAAGACTTAATGAGAACTCTTGATCTGTAGAGCACAGTTACTCTGCTGCTATGATATTTTATGTCTTTGACCTTTTGCACATGCACCCTTTGCTCGAAGTGACCTTGCCGCATTATTCCCTAAAATAACCGTATGTCCTTAGCTGTCAGCTCAAATGCCACTGCCTCCTTGAAGCTTTTCCTTACTTCCCCAGGGAAACATTAATCTCTCCTTCCTTGGACTTCTCGTGGCTGGAACTCTACAGGGTGGGGCCAGAGTCGATTTATAGTTGTTCCTATGGAAATGGCACAATAATTAATAAATAATAATATAGGAATAAACTGTGTTTCACATACTCACAGCCCAGAATGTAGGTAAACTGACTTTTGCTCTGCCCTGTATATTTCATTCTTTCCATCACTCTAGTTAGCTCACTGTTTTTTCTAAAAATCTTAAGAAAAATTATTAATGAGCAAACAAAGGTCCATTCCTCCATTTTACCAGAATTAGTTGTGTCTTCTTCTTTTATTATCATAGCATTTGTGTTAGAGTAGCATAGTTACTTGTTTATATCTGTATGGTTTTAAGCTCTTTGAGGGAAGGGTTGTGCTTTATTTCTCATTTTCTCCATTGCCCCACAGAGAATCTGCAATGTAGACACTAAACAATTGTATATGAAATTGAATAGAAATGAACCAACACTTAAGTTTTTTGAGGACAGTCATTTTTATCTTACTCCTTGATTTTTTTATCCAAGCAGCCACTGAGGGAACATGAAACAAAACACTTCTGGTTGTACCTACAGACAATCCAAAACATTTTGAAAGACAAACAGAGCTTTGTATTACTCTTTATTTGTCCCCGAGGTTCGAATGAATACATTTCCTTGAATTTCTGGCTCCTGCGCGAGAGCTCCACGTGCTTGGTGGGGAGGCACGGATAGACCTCGCTCGCACGTTCCTGGTAAGGTGAGTAGATGGCTGTTAAAAGGGAATGTTGAGGTCAAACACCCAAGCTGGTTCCCTCAGACTGCAGAATACCCGAGAGGTGATCTTCAGGTAGCCAGCCCACACTATCCTGCATCTGGTTTCACTTCAGACTAACCCAAAACACTGTCCCATCAGGAGCCAACATAATTTAGGGCCAGGCGCAATTCAAAAAGCGTATCGTGTTTGACTATCGCCGCAAAGAGACAGCACAGAGGGCAGTCAGGAGCAGGGGCCCCAGAGGTAGAGCTCTGTGTCCAAATCTCGGGGCTGCTCCTTCTAGCAGACCAAACGTTGCAGGTCACTCCACCCCTGTCCCATGTGCAAACTGGGAGACTTTAGTGGGTTGTCACGACACTTATGTGAATGAACCTCTGAAAAGCCCTTTGAACAGAGCCCCGCACATACTAAATGCTGTGTAAGAATTTAGTAAATAGTTCCTGGCCCGAGAGGTTTTTTTGGACCACTTCTGTCTGAAACGTTCTTTGTCATCCTCTTTCTGTACTTAAGGGCTTGTTTTTAGTTCCGTTTCTATGTCAGCTTCGAGGACTTTGCTGACCAACCGTGCCCTCCTCTCATCTCCCACACTGAGCTGCACCCTAAATCCACCGCCAGCTTGCCAAGACTCTTCACCCTGCAACTGTCCGTTGACTGCCAGCAAGAGTCGGGGTGTGGATCTGGGTGGTGCTTCGCTGTGCGCCAGGTCAAACGCATGGACTTTTCTAACTGAAGGTCTTGCGTGCAGTCAGGGTCTGTAGCAGCTGGTTCAGACACAGGACGGAACTTCAAAAAGGCCGCGAGAGAGGTTCAAATCAAATACTACAGGTGTAGGTGTATGCTCCGTTCTCCTCCACCCCCACCGTCTGGCAGGCGGTGGGAGTTCAATAATCATAAAGGTCCACCCAAAGGTAACTTTGGAGTAAGAACGAGTTTTGTTCAGTAATCTCGCGTGGACTTTATCTCGGGCAGTGAAGAGCTGAGACAATGTCATTCGGTTTTATGTTTACGGTGCATATTCTTTCACACCGCGCTGTCCATTCTAACAGCCGGCAGCCGCAGTGGCTGGTGAGCACGCGGGATGGGGCCGTTTCCAGTGGAGACGCGTTGTTGAGTGTAAAAGATCGATGAGATTTCAAAGACCTCGCTGACAAAAAAGAAGGCAGACTATCTCATTAGCGTTTTTTATATTGATTACACAGTAAATGGATAATATTCTAGACACTTTGGGTTAAGCAAAACATTATTAAAGTAAATTTTGGCTGCTTATTTTTATCTTTTCTAGGTGGCAACCAGAAAATTGCCTGCTTGACTCATGTTATATTTCTGTTGGACAGCACTCTCTTAGAACTGGTTCAAAAGGTCACTCACACACACTTACTGAGCACGTGTAATGGGCCCCGCCTGGGGCAAGTTGCCTGTGATTAAAAGATTAATGAGGTAGAGCTCACAGCCCAGAGAGAGAAACAGCTGTATAAGCACCTATCGTTGATAGAGAGAAATGAGTCTTGTACTTGGGTGGCCATACTCTGTGGGAAAAAAGATAATAGGTTTGGGTCATATAGGGCTGACTTTGAATTCTAATTCTTTTGTCTGCTGGTTGAGTAAGTTTATTTACATCTCTGATTCTCAGTCTTCTCATCTGTATAACGATAGTCATTATATCTACTTTATTTACTGTAGTCAGTATTGGCATTGCTTGCAGTAGGCATTCAATAAAATGATTATATGACCAAAGGTCTATGAGGCTATGACAGAGGAGAAAATGCAGTGTCTGTTATGCCCAATGGTGATCAAGTGGGAGAAGCGGGGCTTATAGAGGAATGCCACCTGACTGGAGCCCCTAAGATTGCTAAGAGTTTGCCAAGCGGAGAGGGGATGGCAAAGTCAGTGGCGATGATAAAAACGAACACATACAACGCACTCTGTTCCGGGCTCCGCTCTAAGCCGCGTACCTGTGGCAGCTCATTCAAACCTTGCAGAAATGCTGTGTGGTAGCCCGTTTAATTATATCCCCATTTGAAAGAAGAGAAGAGTCGGCACAAAGAAGTTAGGTAACTTCTCCACAGTCCCACAGATAAGAAGAGGCACATCTGAGGTTGGACCTAGGCCAGAGTCTGTGCTTCCACGCACCCTGCTCTGCTGCCCACGGGGAGCCCCTCAGGAGCAGGTCTGCGGGAGAACCGGGTGGGCCACCTGTCATGGTGGAATGGAGTGTATGAGAGAGTAGAGGCTGGAGGAGTGAGGGTGGCCATTACCTGCAGCGGAGACTGAAGGTTAGCGAGGATTTACTAGCGAGGGGCTTTAGTCACCATGCTTAGGAATCTGGACTTTATTCTACACACAGTGGGAGACATGAAGGACTTCTAATTTGGGGAGTGACACGATCAGAGTTTTTCTTTAGAAAGAACCCTAGTGGCAGAGTGGAGAGTTAACAGGAGCCGAGAGCGGCTGGAAGCCAGGACGCTGCTTAGGAGAGGACAAGAGTACTGCACTAGTCCCAGCAAAACATGCCGATGGCTTGAGCTAGGGCAGCCACAGCAGGGATGGACCCGAGAGGAAGAGTCTATGAACTTGGCGGTAGGAATCCCATTGCGTAGGTCATACATTATTTTATTGCTTCATTCTCTTCAATTGCCTGGGCTTAACTGTAGATGGTATATATTTGTAGTAGGTCAAGCCAGAGTTTTCCTTCTTTTTTCTCTCTCAAATAGCCTTCACATTGTTATTTATATTCTGGAGATTGTAGTGCATGATAATTATTATGGCTTCAGGTTGCAGCTCCTTGTAAAATACAGTGTGATTATCGTTCATCTGTATTTTTCCCTAATGTTTCATAGTGTATTTTTACTGGGCACCAATAATCATCTAATTACTATGTAGTTACTGAAATCAGATACAATGATCTCTTAAAGATTACCCTAATTAGGAGGCAAGGTCATTAGATCCTCTCTTTGCTTGTATTAGATACTCTCTTAGTTGCAGGCCTGTAGAATTTTCAAAAAGTAAAACATTCAGTAGGCATTGAAATCTTTTTTTTTTAAAGATTTTATTTATTCACATCTATAGAGGGAAGGGAGGGAGAAAGAGAGAGAGAAAAACATCAATGTGTGGTTGCTGGGAGTCATGGCCTGCAACCCAGGCATATGCCCTGACTGGGAATCGAACCTGCGGCACTTTGGTTCGCAGCCCATGCTCAATCCACTGAGCTATGCCAGCCAGGGCTCATTGAAATCTTAATACTCTCCCATTCAGCGCCCCTCTCATTCGGCCGTTAGGAAGACCTTTGCAAACAAACAGACGGTCTCTGGTGCCCCTTGCAGCTCTGAGGAGACTGGGAAGCATGGGAACTTGCAGCCACGCCCTGAGGCATTCTGGGAAAACCATGCTGCCTAGAAAGAGGACTGTCTGATAGGAGACAAGACTTGTGCTTTTATTTCTTTCAACCATAAACATATTTCCCCTCCTCCATTTATTGTTTCTAGGTTTTTATTCAAACATACACACACATGGGTTTCTTTAAATTTTTTTTATTTAATTAGATTTTTTTGCTAATGTTTTTGGCGCTAGAAATGATAGCAGCAGTTTCACCTTACGTTCAGGTAGTAGAGATTTGAATGTAATTTCACTAGTGGGAAGTGTAACTGTTCAGAAGAATACATTTGAAAATAGACAAAGAATTACAATATAGTTTCTGTGGCCGGGGTAAGGTGTATTCAAAATCAGTGTTAAACTGTACCCTTCACCCATTCCCATTCACTTTTACAAGGTCATGATCATGTGGACAACATGCATTATAAAAGCATAGATCACACACATCTGGAAGGAAAAAGAAATGTGCGGGCTGTCAGACTAAGGATCCCGAAAGATCTTGATAAGCCGAGACAAGGGCTTCAAACTAAGATGTCATTTAAAGATGTACTTGGCTCCAAAAAACCAATCATGCATACAAGTACACCTTTGGGGAGAAAAGTCTTAGATGCTCTGTGCAGAAGATGATACAAGTCCAGCTTGCCCACTTGGCTGATGTTTTCAGGAACTGCTGGTAAGGGGTGTGAAAAGGAGGGAGGCAGCTCAAGAGAAGAACATTCTCCTGCCTTCCCACCTTCCTGGGAAGCATAATGTTGTAGCCACAGGCTGAAGAGAGGGAGCTGGTGGATGGAGAATCTAAGCTGCCGGAGGAAGAGTGTCTGGTTACTCTGTTCCCCTGGGTGGGAGTAAGGACAAGTGGGGAGGAACGAGAATGGGATTAGGACCATAGCTGGAAGGATTAGCCTGGGAGGGGATGGAGGATACACACTCTTCTGAATTGTGAGGGGAAGAGGTAAGTCTGAGTAAACACAAAACCACGTGAAAGTTACGAGGACCATGCGGTGTTAGAGGCAGAGGAGATGAAAATATAACAAAACAGGGAAGCTTCAACCTTCTTTGACATAGTGGATGAAGTCATCTGTTAAGCGTGGAAAGAAGCCATTTGGAGCTGAAGAACTGTAAAAAAAAAAAAAGAAAAGAAAAGAGAAGAAACTGAAGATGTGGTCAACGTCAAGGCAGGATGAGGGATACCTTGAGGTTTAAAGGTGTGTGATCTTGGTGTGACCTTCTTAAATAAAAATTGGATCCTGTCACTCCCCCGATTAAAATTCTACAGTGGGCTGGCATTGCTCTTTGGGAAGAAGGGCAACATTCTCAACACGGCGCCCAGTCCCTCCGTGATCCTGCCAGCCTTCCCCGGCCGCCTCCCCTAGCTCAGGTCTTCGCCGTGCCGCACGCCCTTGGCTCAGTCCTGCAAACCCATCCTGTACTTCACGCTTCAGGGCTCCGCCTGGGGTGCGCTTCTCCCGGCTCTTGGCCTTGCTGGTACCCGCTCAACCTTCAGAACCCAGAGGAAACCTGACTTTCTAAAGAAGTCTGCCCTCGCTCCTCTAACTACACACTCTCACGGCACTCCTCTTTTCCTTTACAGTACCTTCCCCGGCATGCCGTTAACTAAATCATTGTAGAAATAAATCAAGGGAAGGCCGGTTTGAAGTTACAACAGATTTATGTGAATTTAGGACTGGCGGTATAATTCGTGGGGCCCAGGGCAAAATAAAAATGCAGACCCCTTGTTCAAAATTATTAAGGATTTCAGTACAGTGACGGCAGAACACTTAGCCAAGCACAGGGCCTTTTTGAGCGCGGGGCCCCATGTGACTGTGTAAGTCACCCACCCCTGTGTGAGCTTCTCCTGCAGGGACGGGGACTGCAAGTCTGGATTTATTAGTCCAATAGAAGTTTGAGGCCTGACACTCCACAGTGCTAGCAAGAGCAGGATTAGAAATGATGAACTGCTGTGTTTAGAACAGAATAGGTTGCAAAATTTAGTAAGAATGAGGCTGAGAGATTAGCTACCTAGGGAGTAGCACAATGTCAGTGCAGCGGAATTTTGGTGTGATGGGCGACATGATAGAATGCCCACGTATTATTTACTAGTGCATCGAGTCAGCATTTCATTTTTTAGCTCCTGCTTTGTGTTCCTGGGAGGAGTACTTGAATTTTTCAGTCTCCCCAAAAGGAGTACCTTGAGAAACTTTAGAGAGGAAGGCATGGAGTCTAAATGATTTGAAGAACAGATTCTAGACTCAGATGGCCTGTGCTTCAAGTTCAAGTTCACCAGATATAATCCCTGTGATCTTGACAGTTACTAGCTCCTCTGTGCTTTAGTTTTCATTTGTTTTTTTTTTGGGGGGTGGTAGTGGTATAAATTAGGATAATGTTGTATCTCCTGTGATTGTTTAAGGGACAAATGAGTCAATGGATCGTTTCTGATTTATAGTAAGTCTTTATTACAATGTCACACTAGTGAACTCTTAGTTTCCTTCTCTATGCCGCTTTCTTCCAGTAAGGTAGTTGAACTCAGTCATGGTGTTGCCATATATCATAATCATCTAGACTTCATTATTGAACTTGGGTGGATGCAAAGAATGTACTAACGTGCTTTGTGAAACTTATAATGGGATCCATTTAAGCAGAAGGAACATAGTACATAAGCCAACTCATCTTCATTATAGCTCAGTAGGTGCCAAACACATGCCCAGAGCACATTAGCATAAAATGTGTAATATATTTCAATGAACTCAAGCATTTTATATATGTACCTCTGGACTCAGGGAGCTTTCTTTTGGGCACATAAAGATAGTGATCAAGTGTTAGAAACCGTGAACAACAAACAGCATTTAATGGACTATGGTCTTGTCTTCCATTTTGGTCATTTGTATGAAGTATGAAATTAAGTCAGTATCGGTTATTATTGAGTATAGTATTTTTTAACTGTTAGGATGCTATCTTATTTTAGGTTGCTCTGCTCTGGAAAATAATTGGATCAATTTCTGAGTCATTATCCTTGGTATTTTTATTCAGGTAGAGCCAACAACAAGGTCATTTGTGGGTGGGCCAAAAACAACCATGGGTTCCCAATCCGCATCTCTAGTCTACATCTCTTTTATGATTTATTAATTTATAATTATCCTCTTAACTTTTTTTGGATATCCCGCAATACATCAAACTCCGCTTATCTTAAGCCAAATTTACTATTTTTTTCTAAAAACCCAGCTGATTCTTATAAGCAACTAAATTTTTCTGGCTCACTCCTGAAAAGATGCCCCAGTATTATAGAGTCCACCTGCTTTATAATTCCTGTATTCAAACTATTTTGTTTTATTCCTTTGGCCTTTGACCTGGTTTAGATTCTTACCATGTTTGTCTTTGACCGCCATGGTAGCCTGTCACCCACCTCTTTCTTTCCCGTCTTCTTTTTCTTGAATCTACTCTACTTGCAGATTAGTGAGAACAATTTTTCTAAACTGAAAACGCTGATCATTCAGTTATTTCCCTGTTGTTCACTAGAGAAATTCCAAATGTTCCAGCATGCAATGTAAATACTTGTACAACTATGCCTAATACTATTACATTTTTTCATTCGTGTCTCCTGCACATCACTGATCTTAGAGGGCTACACTGGCTATGATCAGAACACATCAAAAGGGCACCTTACAGCCTGGGGAGGCTTCTTGGAGGAGATGACATCTTTGTTGAGTTAGCCAGGTAAACACGCGAGAACCCCTGTAATGAGATGTTTATAAGAAATTGTAATTATTTGTGTACAAAGACAAATAGCATCCATACAAGGGAGCCTCAATCTTTTCCCAGCTTTATTGAAGTATAATTAATATACAAAAACTGCATATGATAAATGCACATAATTTGGTGAGTTTGGACCTAAATATACACTCATGTTATCATTACCATAATCAAGGTAATAAACATATCCATCATCTCCAAAAGTTTTTCTGTGTCCCCTTTTTGTTTTTTTTTAAGAACTCTTAATGTGAATTCTATCTTCTTATCAAATTATGAAGTGCAGCTCTGGCTGCTGTGGCTCAGTAGATTGAGTGCCGGCCTGTGAACCAAAGGGTCACTGGTTTGATTCCCAGTCAGGGCATATACCTAGGTTGTGGGCCGGGTCCCCAGCAGGGGGCACGTAAGAGGCAACCACACACTGATGTTTCTCTGTCTCTCTTTCTCCTTTCCTTCCCCTCTCTCTAAAAATAAATAAATAAAATCTTTCAAACATTTTGAAGTGCACAGTACCTTATTGTAAACTACAGGCACAGTGTTGGACAGCAGATCTCTGGGACTTATTTGTGTGGTAAAACTATAACTTTATATCCATTGAGAAACACTTCATACCCCCTCCTCCCATTCCTAAGAACTACCATTCTATCATCTACTTCCATACATGTGATTGTTTTATATGCCTCATGTAAGAGGAGTCATATCCTACTGTGATGGACTTGTGGAGAAATTAAAACTTTTGTTCATTGGTGGTGGGAATGTAAAATAGTACAGCCATTATAGAAAACAGTATGGAGGTTCCTCAAAAAATTTAAAAAAAAATTAACATATGACTTTGCTAACCACTTTTGAGTATATATCTACTTTTGAGTATATATCCCCCAAAAACCCTGAAATCAGGATCTCAGAGAGCTATCTGCACATCTGTGTTCACTGCAGTAGTGTTTATAATGGCCAAGATGTGGAAACAAACCAGGTATCTATCAATAAATGAGTGGATAAAGGAAATATAGTAGATACTTACAAAAAAGAAGTAAATTCTACCATTTGTAACAATATGGATGAACCTGGAAAAAAGCCGCTGTCTCCCTTTTCCAATTTTTCTAAGTTTCATAAATATTCCTTTTATTTGCTCTTTCTCTCTGACTGTCAGACTGTCCGCATTTGATCTGCCTTGGAAGTTTTCTCTAGTCTGCTGGAACTCTGCTAATGGGACACAGGTCTTTCGTATTAGAGCTCAAGTTGTGTTATCTATGCATTCAGTCCATAGTTGCTGAGTATTTAAAAGTGTTGAGCACTGTGCTACTTGCTGAAAATATTATGGAGAAAAATACTGGCACGGTCCCTGCCCTAATGGAACTTATGCTCTATTGGGGAAGCTAAGAGGGGCCCAAGGTAAAGAATGCTAGGAGATCACAAACTTGACCTAACGTGGTGGAAACAGGAGGCTTCTCTGAAGAGGAGACACTGAACCTGAAGATCTGGAGAATGAGAATGATGTGTGGAGACATATATTCCAACTGTGAACATTAATACATAATGTTTTGGGGAAGGAAAGAGTCAGGTGTGTTTGAAGAGGAATGGAAGGAGCCAGTATGGATCAGAATACAGTGAACAAGAGGAAGAGAGGCAGAAAAATGAGGTTCAGGAGAAAAATCCAAGTCAGTAGGCCATTGGCCTGGAAAAGAATTGAGACTTGGTGCCCAGAGCCATGGAGAGCCAACAAGAGGTTCAGAAGGGAAGGGCAGGAGAGAGAGATGCAGTGGGGAAACGTTGGTGGAATGATCACTGGTTTTAGAAGCTCTCTGGCTGCTGCTTTCAGAACAGATGAGCGGAAGGCGAGCATGGCATCAGGAGGTCAGCTAGAAGGTTGCTGTAATCATCTAGGTTAGAACTGATAGTGGACTGGATTATTCAGTCATTCATAACATAATTAGCACCCACTTTGTCCAGGCCTTTTGTTAGGTAGGGATTGAAATACCATCACTACTAGAGCAAATTGTTTAGTAGGGGAGAAAGATTCAAAATCCTCTCGTATAGGATGGACACGTGCCGTATCATCAGGATGGAAATGAACTGAGGCAGTGCAGTGACAGGGAGGTCTTCTTGCTGCAGCTGCAATCAGTAGGCTTGACAGAGGGGACACAGTCACTGGGTCACAGTCTCCGAAGGCTGATAACGGTTCACAGCTGGCAAAGGTGCGTGGAGAACATCTCACTGTTGTCTTTTGCAGCAGGTGATGGAATTGAGGGCACCATTCTCAGCCCTTGGTTCCAGACTGAAGAGCTAGACACAGAGAACAAAATGTGTAAAATGCAACCAGTCGTATGTCTCTCGCAGTCTAATTCTTATCAGCTTCCGGAGTGACAGTTTTTGCTTGCCTTCTGATCCTTCCCGTTTTCCTTACTCGACGTGGTCATTGTCAAAGACACTATTGTTAATGAAGTTGAGCTGACTCCATAACCCCCGATGATTTGGCATGCCGGTTTAGGGCTGAAGTTTCCACTTGGATTGGATGAGACCCAAAACAAAGAATCGACTACTTCTCATGATTAAAAGCTCCCTTGATGATTTTTTAAAGGGATTCTTCAAAGCTTTTAGTTCCACTAAGCAAGGCATCACATTCTGCTTCCCTTACACTCGCCCAGCTATGGCACACAGACACGGCCGCCTCTCTCTCCTGCGGCACAACACCACAGAGAATTTTATAAAAGAGTAGCAGCCTTTTAGTAGGAGGTTAAGTAGTCTCTGTATATATAATTGATAAGGCACTTGGAGCTTTTTGTATGAAAGCCCATTGGAAAAGTAAAATTATTATTACTTATATGGTAATTCGCTTACGTTTCTCCTGTTCTTCCGTGAGACGTCGTTTCTGAACTAAGAATTGAGAGAGGCACTGTTCATCATAAAGATAAGAAGGAGTAGATGGAACAGCCGTAGAAATTCAGGACGAGCAGTCAAATCAGATAAGGATGAGTAGCGTACGATGTTTGTTTTCTCTTGAATGATATTTTTTGATTAGTGTGGAACATCGTCCCCCAGGTTTCTACACAGAGAGAATCCTGAGAACTGTGATCCCCATCGAAAGCTATAAATTATTTGCAACTTCTATTTTACTTCTGCCTCCGTAGATCTGACAAATACACAGCTGAATCCATAATTGGAATTGGGATACTTTCAGATTAACATGCAGGAAATAAAATAATGAATTTTTGCCTGTCTGCCTCCCATCAGAGAGCTTGCCCTGGATGTAGGCACCTTTCTGGGCTTTGGACATTTAATGTGCTCCCAGGGGTACGCATGGAAATGGAGCCCAATATAAAGTTTGACTCATGTTTCAGTGCTTCTCATATATTAAAAAAATCATGGGTGAAATCAATGTCTTTTTCCATTATTAAGTCAAATTAATTAAAATCTTCTAAGGATATATATATATATATATATATTTGTATTAGGTAGGATTAGATTTGACTGCATGCCGCAGAAAACACTTCAACACCAGGGGCTTACGTAAGAAGAGGGCATCTTTCCTCATTACAGGGTGGTTGGGTATAGGTAAGGCTGCATTCCAACCTGGTTATTAAGGCTCCCAGGTTATTAGGGGCCCAGGATCCTTCTATCTTGTTGCTCTGATGCCATGGCAGGTTGCCATTTGGTCCAAAACTGCCGGTGCATTAGCATTCATGGCAAAGGAAAGAGGGAGGGAAGGAGAAAGGCACACATGCTCGTTTTGAAGGGGACTTCATGGAAATCTCACTAACGCTTCCTGTCTGTATTTCATTGGCCAGAGATGAGTCACATCACGGGCAGCCAGATACAAGGGAGATGGGCAATAATAGTTCTTGTGACGGTGCATCCAGCTGGAACCTTACTTTTCTGTGACTACGGAAGAGAAGAGGGTCGGATATCCGAAGTCAGTTTGGGGTTTCTACCGCAGGATTTACTTCAGCTGGATTCAAATCATTTTTTTTTTCTGAAGATGGAAAATTTGGCTTGGTTTAAGTTCGGCAGGGTGGTTTTCCTGGGTGCAGTGGGATGCAGCGGAATGGGCTTGGGAGTGTTGGATCCTACTTTCAGCTTCACAGGGTTAGGGTGTCCCACTCCGGGTACGAACTGTGTGCCATAGGCCTGTGCTCCAGGAATTCTTTCGCTTCTGTTCCCTTACCTGGTTCCTGAGGCTTTACAACAGAGGTGGGTTTTATATCTATATATACTTAGATGGTACATAATTTAAAAATCTATTTTAATCGAAATAAAAGATGCACACACACGACCACATTAGCAGAGAGTGACTTGATGAATAATTTCCAATTTCCAATTCCTTGCTTTTAATGAAAAGAATTGAACCCTGTGTGGAAATTGCAATGAGGGACGGAGTATGAGACATAACCGTTCTCTTTCAAATTGGATGTCAACTTTTCATCCCAAAGAGTAGGTCCTTCTTCCATTTCTTTCTTTTTTTTTTTTTGCTTCTGTTATTGTGGTGTTCTACTCATCACTTTCTGTAGCAAGGCATGACCCTGGCAGAGTTAGAATTTGTGTTTTTAAATATGTGATGTGACAGAGTCCTGGTCTTCCTGGGACACAATCACGGGGATAATTGGGTTCTCTGTCTCCTGGCTCCTGCTCAGTTTCAATTGATTGTGGTTCTTTGTCCTGGGGCAGCTGCTGTGCAGCGCTAGGTAGAAGTTTTCATTGTTTCTTTTCCATTCAGGGAGAATTAGTTTGCGCTGCTTTGTGGCACAAGCCACGCAAGGTATCTCCCTTCAGGGCACCAGGAAGCCATGTCCCTTTCTTAAGTGTCCTGGTGTGTTTTTAGCAAGCAGGATGGTTCCGAAGGCCCCAGTGATTCCGAAGGGATCTAATGCAAAAGAGCAAGACGAAGCAACAATCCCGAAAGACGATTACTTGTGTTTTCTTTGTCATTCCTGTATGTTTTAAACTCAAGGCAATAAAAACTATAAAATGCCATCCCCACTTTCACGTCCTGTGTGGAATAAGATGATGGTACACGACAGACGAAATGAATAAAACCACCATGATATGTTGTTGAAGCAAAGAGATTATTGACCAGGTAGATGGTTTAGGTCGAACCATTTAAACCTGCTGTTTTTGGGGGTCAGAAGAGGTCAGATATAGGCAATATGTAGTAGTTCAACCTAATATGAGTTTCCATCATAGCTGCACAACAGAAATTGTTAACCTTAAAACTAACACCATTTAAAGTTCCTCCTCAGCTACATGTTTCAGTTGTAAAAGAATTTGGATATTAGGTGGTATTTTGAAATTCAGGGAAGTGTATATTTAATGTTGGCTTTAAAGTCATAGAATTGAAAAAATCCCATCCACAGCCCCCCTGTCCTTACATAACTATTTCATTCTCTGTGTTTCTTTCCCAGCATTATTCATACATCATAACTGATATTTTCCAAGGTGAAAAATGAAAAAAGAATATAAGCCACACTTTCAAAAAGAGTGCATAGATTTAAAACATCTCAAAGGAAGCTCCCCTGGTACTTGAATCTCTGAACCCGTAAATGAACACATCGTGCAGTGGGCCTGAGACAAAGCCCTTGCACAATGAAGTCTGTGAGGAACTTGACTGTGGAAAATGCCGCTTTCCGTAGCCTCCAGTACTCTCCCAAGGCAGAAATATACTTCTACAAATTACCTTAACGAGCTGAGGGACATACGCTTTCATCAGGAATGATTAACATCCACACAGTCAAGCGTGAGTAATTAGGGAAGAAGCGAGGTTCTTCCTTCCCCCATCCCCGCTCCTTGGAGAGGGCACCCTCCAGCGCCCTTGTCGGTGGCCTAGAAGTCTCCAAGGAATCTTTCAGCTTGGGTCCACTCTCTCCGGGCTCAAGGAAGGCAAGGGCACAGGACAAAAACTGACAGGCAGGGCTGGGATGGAATAATTGTGGGGCTCACTGTGAGTTGTTATTTCTTGATACTCCAGGGACCACAGTTGGTCCTAATTTCTTTTGGCTGTAGAAGTCTGAAAGCCCCGGCCAGCTACTTGCTGACTCCAGGGGGCTGATACCTTCTAAGGTAAATGCCAAGTTCCCCCAGGTAGCCAACGCTTGACCTGCCTGGTTACTAAGGAACCATTTGCCCAGCTGGTTACTAAGCGGGAGAAGAGGGAAGAGGAAGAAAACCCAGCACAGGATGCAGAGCCCCTCCCCGCCGGCATGCCGGCTTCATCATGCTTCGCGGTTTAGATTTCAACCTGAGAAGAGAAGCAGGCTCCTAAAACCTAGCAGTCCCCCGGGTGTAACTAAAAGGTCCTCAATGGCATTTTAGTATTTGTTCCCCAAATTGATATGCAAATTTCTAATTTACTTAAACACACTGTCATGCATTATAATAAAGTCTAATACATGCTTCCATGTAATTATGCGTAATAACCAGCCATCAGTGGGAGGAGGGCCGTGGAGGAGGGACTTGTATTTCCAGCTGGCCCTCCAAACCTGCAAATCACAGACAACTCCTTTCAGTGTGGAGGAAACAAGATAATGACAGGACGATATTAAATACAAACATTAATTCTTGGGGACAAAACAGAAGGGAGAGAGCTATCAATTAAGATGTGTGATAGTGAGCAACTTAAATTATGCTGCACACCGTCTTAGAGAAAAATAAGGACCCAGCATAATGAAAACCTTAATTTGCTCTTCACTGTGATACTCCTATGATGCCATTAGTGTTATTATCTTTCTTAAAGAAAGGTTTATCTGGGACACCCAATCCTACGTTAGGACTCATTCTCCCTGTGTGTTTGGTTTGATTTAAGAACCAAGTGGCAACAGCGTATTCATTCTCTCTTCGTCTCTGAAAGGACAAGTCAGAGCTCAGAGAATCTGAGGAGCCCAGTGGGGCCTCAGGTCGTAAGGAAGCAAAACAATGTGAGCATTTGCTTTGTGGGCAGGAGAGTGCAGTCCTCGCCTGAGGGACTGTTACTGTCCTGGCTGCTGCCAGTGCAGACGCTGTTGTTACGGGAGAGATGTGTTCCTGCGACGGCATCCGCAGAAAGCATTTGCTGGCCTTTCCTCATATATTTTCATGTGTGAGGCAGTTTGACATAGTGATTAGGGTCTTTGGAATCCTTCCAACCTGGTTTTGATTTCTAGCTCCATTCATTATTCGCTGTGGGATCTTGGGCATGTTACTTAAGTTTCTCTAAGCCTCAGTTTTCTGTTAAATGGGAATAAAAATAGCTATACCGATTTGATGTCATTTTTGTGAGAGTCTAATGAAATAGAGTACCTATATTATACCAGGCTCACTTCCTGGGTCCTTGTAAATAAACAATCTATTTGTAAATAAAGAGCCCTTTTTACAACTGTAATCATTTATATTAGGATATAAATTCCCCACATTG
The DNA here is from genome assembly GCF_004126475.2 of Phyllostomus discolor. Classification (NCBI taxonomy): domain Eukaryota; kingdom Metazoa; phylum Chordata; class Mammalia; order Chiroptera; family Phyllostomidae; genus Phyllostomus; species Phyllostomus discolor. The sequence goes on from NC_040903.2 coordinate 9,466,556, forward strand.
GTTTATATGCATCAGAATAAGTGGTGGACTCTAAAGCAACAGAATCCATGAGCAGCAAAGTCATCTGATGAATGCTTTGCATGTATTGTCATGTAGAGAGGTCAACAATGAGTGTCCACGTAAGGCAGGAGAGGAACCAGGTAAGCAAGGGTATAATTACAGCTTTTCCATTGAGTGATTCTGTGATCTTGGGCAAGTTGGTTAAGTTGTCTGGTTTACTCGGAGAAGACTGTCCCTTTGGAGTATGTATGTGATGTATACTAGATGTATCAGTTCCACGAGCTAATCGTTTACTTCTGTTGACATATGTGGAAAAGAAAACACAGCCACCTTCTAGTTCCTGGGACAAGAGACAGGCGTTCATTTCCCCAGGTTCCCTCCCTCCTTAGACCTGCAGAGAACAGCAGGATCCTTTGTGTTCCTGCCTGGGAAGTCATTAAGCTCCACTGGGAATGAAATATGAGCCTTTTGATGTTGAAGGATCTGGAAGAGAGGGGGCAGAGGCAGGAAAGGAGAACAGGGTGCAGCAGGCAAAAGGCAGAATGGAGATTTAGAGACTAAAACTTGGTAGAGTCAAGTCTCCTAAAGTGCTGGGGCCAATGGACCAGGAATTGTGTTGCCAGGAGAATGGTGTGGGAAGTTCTAGAAGTTACTGGAATTCTGTTTCCCAGCACCATAGCCCAAGGAACAGGTCATTTAAGGAGTAGAATCCTTGCTTCACCTTAAGAGCTTCATCATTAATGCCTTAACTTCTGTGTAAATTAAATCTGTCCTATGGATGTGCTTTACATCCTAATCCACAAGCCTTTGATGGCGGACTCAGGAAACCTCTCAGCACCCAGGACACTGGACAGCTCCTGGACATATGGTTACCATAAGTGATGGGAAAGATTAACTGTCACGAAATTCACCCTGGATTAATGGCTTCTCTAGTGTTGCTAAGTAAAATTTAAAGCAAGGCTTGAGGGGAATCAAAGAATTTCAGTGTAACTTGACTGTGTCCCCAAACAAAGCTCAAGAATTAAACAAACAAAAAACACAAACAATGTCTATCACCCAACAATGCAAAACTCACAGTTTGGATCCAATAAAAATCTACATAGGATTATAGGAGTGAGAAGTACAAACCACAATGAAGATAAAAATCAATGACCCCCAAATTATATGGATGACAAGATTAGTAAACAAGGACATAAAAATAGATGAAACTGTTACTGCAGGAAATCGGTCCTTCTGCAGGGTTGTGGAAAAAGAATTTCAGGGGCACTCGTGTAGGAGGAATTCTCAGCGAGAGAGGCAAGATGCATCAGAGTGAAAAGCAATAGTGCACTCTCAGAGAGGCAGAGAGCGGGCAGGCGAGAGGGGAACAGCCACCCCATGGTCCTTGCTAAGCTCCCATGCAGTTCCTTGAGTTCAGGAAAGAGCAGACTTTCTTTCAAATGACCCAACCTTTTCCCTGGATTTTTTCAGGGCCTCCTATCTGATCTTCCCCCCAGGTTTTTCTCAGGATTTGCCCTCCTCCTTCATGGTTGCCATGTCAGCTCCTACTGTACATGCCTCATAGTTCTGCTTGGTCATTGGGCTTCTGCTATGCATGTACTCAGTGCAAGGGGTTTCTCCTTCCCATTGCCTCCCTCCCTCCTGGGCTAATCCAGTGGAACGATGCTGCCTACCCACTGCTGTAGCTATCTTTCCTACCTACTCACCTAGGCAAGATGTTGTGCTCCGTTAGGCAGAATGATGCTCTTTACTCCCCAAGGTGACTGTTCTGTTCGCTCCCTTCTCTTTGGCTAATTATCTAACTGCCTCCTCTAACAGAACTATATCCTTTTGTTCAAGAAGGTACAGCAATTTTAAGCATGTTAAGGAGAGACATGGAAGACATTAAACAGACACATATCAGACCTCTAGAGGTGATGAAACAACTTCTGAGGTGAAGCATAAACTGGAGGTAATTAACAGATTAGAAACTACAGAATAAATGTTTAGTGAACTTAAAACCACAGTATTAGACACTATCACATTAAACTGAGAAAAATAAACTCTAAACAACAACAACAACAGAGCAGTGGTGAACTGAGGGGAAAAAAATCAAACAGCCTAATATGTGTAACTTGAGTGTCCTAAGAAGAGAAGAGAGGGAAAGGAGAAGGAAGAAAAAACAAATTTTTAAAGCCAAAAACATTTCTTAATGTGATGAAAAAATAAACTCATAGACCTAAGAATCTCAACAAACATCAAGCAAAACCTCAGCAAGGTACAAGATAGTCCAATTGCTTAGAACCAATGGTAGGGAGAAAATGATCTTAAATCAGCCATAGAATAAAGACACATTATATACAGAAATATAAGAATGGTGGCATACTCTGCATAGGAGACAATACAGGCACCAAGGCAGTGGAACTACATCTTTAGTACTAAAACAAACAAACAAAAAACAACCTCTAACCTAGAATTCTTACCCAGTGAAAGTAGCTTTCAAAAAAAAGGGAAAAATAGACTTTTTTAGACATACAAAAAAATAAAAGATTTTATCACCAGCAGTCCTGTATTCTAAGAAACATTAAGAAAATCTTTCTAGGCAGAAGAAAAGTAATATTAGCCATGGTCTGGATATGCAAAATGCAATGAAGAGCATGAAAAATGGTAAACATGTGGTAAATATAAAATATTTTCTTTTTATACCTTATATCACTCTAAAAGAAAATTGATCATTTTACGGATAAATCATTACAATGTATTGTTGAGTTTGTAAGAAATGTATCATGTGCAATACATTTACAAAATCAGAGAAAACAGCAGGGGATATTAAAGTATAGTACTGTAAATTTCTAATACTGCATGTGAAGTGTCATAAAATTATTTGAAGGCACATAATCATAAGTTAAATTTGTATGATAAATATGCAGAAGTACTATAGAAAAAATTGCTACAGACATAGTGAACATATTACCTTTATCCTAATAAATCTGATAACTTAGATAAAATAATCAGATTCCTTGAAAGACAAAAACTTAAACATCAAAGCTCATTCAAGAATATTACCAAGAATTTGATCATCTGGATTTTCTTATATTTAGTAAACAGTTTGTATTTTTTGGTAAAATCTTTCCAGGAAGAAAAGTCAAACCCAAATAGCTCCATGAGTGAATTTAACTAAATATTTAATTAAGAAATGATAACAAGTCTACATAAAATATTCCAGAAAAATTAAGAGTAGGGAGCACTTGCTAACTTATTCTATGAGGCCATCACTAACCTGATATCAAAACCAGGTAAATATAGTACAAGAACAGAAAATTAAACTGGATGGAATTAACACATTAGAAACTACACAATAAATGTTTAGTGAACTTAAAACCACGGTAATAGACATTGTTCAGAATGAAATACACAGAGAAAAAGAAACTCTAAACAATGACAACAACAGAGCAGTGGTGACCTGGGGGAAAAAATCAAGTAGCCTAACATGCATGACTTGAGTCTCCAAAGAAGAGAAGAGAGGGAAAGGAGAAGGAAGAAAAAACAAATTTTTAAAGCCAAAAACATTTTTTAATGTGATAAAAAAATAAACTCACAGACCTAAGAATCTCAACAGACATCAAGCAACACCTCGACAACACAGGAACACAGCTGAGGATATAGCTCAGGAACACAGACACTTGCAAAAATGAACAAAATTGGAGCAAAATGAATGCAGCAGTAAATGAAAAGGATAACTTATCACGATCGAGCTTGGTTTCACCCAGGAACAGAATTCTGGTTCAGCATTCTAAAATCAATCATCATGAATCATGTCAACAATTGAAGGACAATAAAACCCACATGGTCATTAAAGAAATGCAGCAAAATCATTTAACGTAATTCAACATGCACTCACGAGAGAAGCTTTCAACAAACTAGGAGCATGTGGGAACTCCCCTGGTCTGATTTAGGACATCTACCAAGAGCCTGCAGGTGCTACTGTCTTCAGTGCAGAAAGACTGTACGCTTTGCCTCTGTGATGGAGAACGAACAAGGATATGCACTCGCACTGCTACTATATTCCACGAGGCCCTGGAAGTCTTAGCGTAATAGGGCAGGAGAAAGGACTATACGGCGTAGAGCTTGGATAGGAAGAGTAAGACTGCCCCTATTTGCAGGTAACATGCTTATCAACTAGAAAAATCTCAAAGAATCTATATAAAAGCTTTCTATAGGTCTAATAAATGAGCTTAACGGGGTCACCAGGATATAAAGGCAATGTACAAAGTCTGTCGCATTTCTGTATATCAGTAATGGACAATTGGAAAAAGAAAATTAAAAATCAGTACCACTGACAATAGCACAAAAGAACCATGAAATACTTAGCTACACATCTGTAAAAGTATATGCAAGATCTGGTGTTTAAAACCAGAAAATACTAGAAATTAAGAGGCCGATTCAAAAATTTGGTACCCTGCAAAACATGGTGGCCCGCAATAAATAGGAATGAGCTATTGATACAATGTGACCTAATTTCAAATACATTACGTTCATTGATGGAAGCTTGACTCAAAGGATATATATTGTATAATTCCACTTATCTGACACTTTTCCAAAAAACCCAGAATGACAGGGACAGAAGACAGATAGGTGGTTTCCAAGCTGATGGGTGGGTTCAGGGCTGGCAGCAAAGGGTCCTGGGGAAATTTGTGGGCGTGAGAGAACTGTTTTACAACTTCCTTGTGGTGGTGGTTATATGACTTTATATGCTGGCCAACACATGAAGAACTATACTATACAAAGAATAAGTTTTCCTGTATATAAATTGCACCCTCATTTTTTTAAATGAAAAAAAAAATGTATTCTTAATTCTGGAATGGGGTTGTACAAATGATTAGACAATTCCTCCTTTATCAAGAGAGGAAAAGAAGAACTATAATTAGAATAGCTCTATGTCACAAGTAGGGGCATGACAGGGCAGAGAACATGGGCCCCAGCCCCCCAGAGAAAAGTAAGAGTGGGCATCCTGAAGGCTTTCAGGAGGAAAAGATGATGACTAGTATGACTTGCACCTCTTAGAAATCCTTCCATATCCTTTGGTTCTTTAAAATGCTTATTCTTCACTGCTAGCCCGAAAGGAAATAAATCTTCTGCTACCTTTTTCCCAGACAAAGAAAATGGGCTTTCTTTCTGTCCTTTCATGAAATTTTTGTTCTCATTCCCTCTAGTCCATTTCGTGATTTTCATAACAGAAGCTGCCAGAAACCGGAAAGATCCTGAGATAGTACGTTGACACTGGTAATCAAATCAGGATATGATTTTGACATCTCCTTCTGACAAGCTTTTGGTTAATCTTCTGCTGTATTAAAACCTTTAATTAAATTAATGTGGGGTGTAGCAGTACTCTGGACAGATTTGGGGTGTCCGCAAACAAGGCCTCAGGTTTCAAAGTCAGGGGCGGAGCAGGGCCCCTGAAGCCAGGTGAGGAATCCCCTGGGAGCGTGGGGTCAGGAAGGGACGGAACTTGCTGCTCATCCAGAATCCCAGTTGGATGTGACTGGGACTGGGAAGCTCAGGAGAACACAGAGGGAGTCCTGTGTATGTGGGCCTCAGCAGGCTGAGGTGCCTGACTTCATGGTTATTGCCTTCACGGTTATCCATCCTCCATCCACCTCTCCCCAGCCCTAATCTGTCTTATTTCTGACACATACATCACAGTTGAACATATTTAAACTCTGGAGCAGATGAGTGGCCCTACCGAGTTGAACCCTTGACGTGTCCCTGCGACCCGTGCAGGTACAGCTTTGTAGGTGCGCTTTTTTAATGTGAGGGCTGGCAAAGGAGGTGCCAGGACTCGTATCTTGGAAAATTCTGCAAATGATATATTGATCCTTCTTAAAGTTCCTCTTTCACATCTCCCCATATGTTGGATTCGGCAGCCCATATGTCCCTGTTGGCACCACGTCTATTTCTGCATTGTGGAGAGCTTCCAATGTGGGGGCGGGGCGGGGGGACAGAAGGTGATCAAAAGCAAAGGTCCATAAGAGTATGAAAATTATTAGCACTCATATATCCATAAAAGTATTGCTTCAAGTCAAATTGCTTTTTTAAATGCAATGTATTGACACTCAAATTTCATAGGAAAAAAATTACTTTTCCACCTGCTTCTTCTTTAACATAGCAACCTGACAGAGACGGACTGGGTTGCTCACAGCCTCCTGTATCGGTGTGTGGCTGGAACTACCTCCATTCCCACCACTGCAGTCACTGGCACCTGCTTGATGCAGCCTTGCAGGTGTTCTGAGAAAGGAGGAAAGGTTACCACTTTTCTGCACTCAGTAGTATAAAAACACAATGCTATGTGCACTTCCTGCCTTTTGCAGGAGTCTTGTTTATGGCTTTCCACGCACTTACCCGTTTCAAATTGGTTTCGTTGCATGTCATCCCTTTGTTCATTCATTTGGCACAGCAGAATGTAGTGCCTGCTATGTGCCTGGCTCGACCTGGAAAGACAGAGATGAAAAACACTGGATCCGTTCTCAGAGATGTCGCATGTCAGTGAGCCAAGTACGGTGACTGAGGTTAGCGCATGGGGATATGGGCATGTTTAGGAAACCGGATTGGACAGCGTCGGGGTGATGGCCAACCAAGTCATCCTGAATGCCCCTAGCTGATGCTGAGTCTTGATGGAGGAGAAGATATTTGAGTTGAAGGGCCAGAGAGAGAAGTGGGGAAGTGTCAGGAAGAAGTGCGTCCTGCAAAGATGTAGCGATGTGTGCAAAACACAGAGATGCCAAGCAGCAAGGGAGGGTCGGGGGTGAGGGACACATCACTCGGTGGGGTCCAGGCCCTGCGGATTAGGAAAGAGGTTCAAGGAGCAGCTGGAGAGGAAAGCGAAAACAGTTCGTGAAGGTTTATGTGCAGTCAGCTAAGAAATGTGAGCTTGCCCTAGGAACTGTGAGACGTTATTGAATACTTTAGGGAAGGATGGGATCTGGCTGGCTTTTCCTGGTCCATAGAGGTATTGCTGGCAGCGGTGGAGAAGCATGAGATACATTTGGGGATGGGCAGCTGGAGACAGGAGGTTGTGGACTGAGGCGAGGAGAGGTTGAAAAAATATTCAAGTTGGAAAGGAGGACCTGAAGTAGGAGAAAAGACAGGGGGGTGAGGCTTGATAAAAGCTGTTGAATTTAATCAAATGAGCAAAAGGAGGGCTGCTGTCAGCACTAGTCAAGGATACAGGCCTCGTGCAAAGGCTTTCAGAAAACTGTGTCTCCTACAGATAAAATATCAAACCGTCTCCATGGTTACGGCACACAGCCTTGTATTGGGTGATCCATATCGCTGAACATGTTGTTTTACCTTGAATATTTTATTTTCACAAACACTGGAGTTGTGTGGCGGGAGACAGAGCAGGCGGGATCTAGAGGACGTTGGGTTTCGGTGTGGGAGATGGTGGGTGCTGCGCTCTCGGAATGGGGTGCGGGCGTTAACTCTTTCAACTAGGACAACCGTCCTTTGGAACAGTCCTCCTGCCAATGCCCAGTAATGGTTAAGCAGTCTCAGGCACAGAGAGGTTAAGTAACTTGACTGGGATCACACAGCTAGTGAGCAGAAGAACCAGAATGCCATCTCAGTCCTTCACTGCTCTGTTTATCACCTCCCTGCAGGATGCTTTGCTGTCTTTCTCTCGTGTTCTTCTGCTGGTCTCCAGATTTCATAATTCTGTATCGACATCCTGATTAATGAAGCAGATATAAAACAGATCTTTCAAGAATCAGCATGGCCCAGTGATTGTGAGCAGGGCCCTGCCGCCTGCATGCCTGACTCTATATTCTGCCCACTGCGTTTACTACCTGAGTACTTTTTTTAAAAAAAGATTTTATTTATTTATTTTTAGAGAGGGAAGGGAGGGAGAAAGAGAGAGAGAAACATCAATGTGCAGTTGCTGGGGGTCATGGCCTGCAACCCAGGCATGTACCTTGACTGGGAATCAAACCTGCGACACTTTGGTTTGCAGCCTGAGCTCAATCCACTGAGCTACGCCAGCCAGGGCTACCTGAGAACTTTTGGGTTCCGTGCCCCCAGCTAACTCATCTGTAAAGTGTGAAGAACAGTATCTCCATATTCCGTTTCTTTTTTTAGGAGGATTAAATGAGTTTATAGTGCTACCATAATGCATTTGCTTTTTCTCTGGAGTTTTATTGGACACATAACATTGAAAAACTGTCAACAACCTATTCTTACAGATGCTTTACTGGAACAAACTTTTAATGGCAATGTGACGGCTGCCTTATCTTTTGCTTTGTTGTCTTGTTTTCTGGGTTTTAGCTGCAGCCACAGGAGACAACTTTCGACATCTGATAATATGTGCATAACAGAAGACTCGGGTACTCTGGTAATGACTTTTAACCTAGACACGGGGAGAAAATATTGGGAGCATTATGCACTTAAAATTAGTTAATAGTAAGTTATTGCAGATAGCACACTCATTATGCTGTGGTACAGTGAATACTTTTCCCTGAGAAATTAGCTAATTGGGTGCATCAATTTTTGTAATTTTAACACATTTGCTTGCTTGGAATTTGATAAGGACTTTTAAAAAAATGCATAACCTCATCACATATGATAATTGCTTAAAATAAAACTAAAGCCAGTAACAGAACAACACGCACAATCAAAACAATTCAAAACACAGCTTTCTTTTGAAGGAACTTGTAGAAATATTTATGGAAACCATTAATCTCATTATAACTCTAGATAATTCATTCAACCTTTCCCAGCCGGTTTTTTCATCTGTAAAATGGAGGAAATAATACCCACTTAACAAAGACTTGATGGAATTATTCACCTGAAAATATTAAGCACAGTGCATGGCAAAGCCAGAGCTGTCTTCAACTTCCCTGCCTCCCTCCTTCCCTGCACCTTCTATTCTTTCCATTCTGCCTTCCTGCCTTTTTTTCTTCTTTTATTCCTGTGTGTGCCTTCAAGAAGCCTTCAGGGCGAACAGCAGAGCGGGGAGAAGAAACAGAGAGGAAGAGAAGGGAGATGAAGCTTGTTTGGGCCACACTAGAATTCCACTGGGAAATGGACCTCTTAAATGGCGGTGATGCCCCTTAGCTATTTCAGCAGCAGAAAAAAGAGGGACAAATTGTGGGGAGTGAGGCGGGGGTGGGGAGGAGGACAGGGGGAGGTGTAAGGGGAGCAAATGGTAATGGGAAAAATGCAATAAAAATAAAATAAAGTAAACCAAACCTTACAGAGGAAGCATCACAATGCTCCGGATTCTGTGTGATGCTGGACTTATTCTCAGCTTAGACTCCCAACAGGAAGCAACTCTTCCTGGCAAGAAGAAGTGGCATCCTCCCTCTAACCATGGCAGGTATATTAATAGAGGTAATGCCGGAAAGACAGAAGATGGAAACAATGTGGATGGTTAAAACTAATGAGGCACAGTGCTGGTTCCTAAAGCCGTTTTTGTTAGCCAGCGTTACGTAGCACGTACTGGAAAGAGGCAAATCCTCCCATAAAAATAACTTCATGAAGACTCAGACCCCGAAGACTACTTTGGACAAATCTATAATGAAAATCATGGAGTCAGTAATAACTGAAATGACGTGTAAAAATCTCAGTAACTGACAGGGTGAACTATGAAATCATTCCTGTACCAGAATTATTCCCTGAGCCCCCTATATTAGTTTTCTATTGCCGAGTAATGAGTTACCACAGATTAGCTGCTGGCAGTAACGCACAGTCGCTCTTGTCGAAGTTGTCACGGGGCGGGAGTCTGGGTCCAGCTCAGCTGTGTCCTCTGCTCCGTCTCCCGTGACTCCGCTCAGTCAAGGCGCCGGTCAGGCTGCAGGCTCATGCAGAGGCTTGACTGGGGAAGAGTCTGCTTCTCCTCTCATCAGCTTGTTGGCGGAACAAACTTCCCTGTGGTTTGCGCTGAGGGACCCTTGTTTGCAGGAGGCTGCCCGGGTGCAGGTCCTAGTCCCGTGGACTCCCTCTCCATGGCTGCGTGCATCCTCAAGCCAGCAAACAGAATGTCTCACCCAAGGAAGGGCCCAGTCTCTCTTGTAAGGACTCCTACCTGATTAGGTCAGACTCACCTAGACAGTATCCCTTTCGATGAACTCAAAATCAACTTATTGGGGACTTCAGTTACATCTGCACATCTCTTCGCCTTTGCTGTATAATGTGATCTGCGAGGCAGTGACATCCCATCACTTTTATCACAGTCCTGAGGTTCCAAACACGTCACTGGTCCCACCACACTCCAGAAGAAGGGATCCTACGGAGCGTGGATTCCAGGGCACCGGAAACGGGAGCGCTGCAAGGGAGTCTGCACACACCAGCCCAACTAGCTGGGCTGTGTTGCTGGTTAAGAGTCATAAGAAGTGGGCATCAGAGTTCTTGTGTACTCTTCACATTTGCATAATTTCATTCAACACGCTGGGTCTGGTAAACAACGTATAGCATTGGCTTGGTCATGATCAGTTAACCCTTTTTCTTCTCTTTACATAGACTTAAGTTGATGGATCTGTATGGATTCATTTATTCCACAAATATTTATTGCTTGCTGATAATGGTCCGGGCACTACTCAGATGCTGGAGGTATTACAGCAACAAAAAGATTGCTGTAAACATACTCTCTGCCCTCTGCCCCTTATATATCAGAGGAGTAGGGAGACCGTAAATGGGATGAACTAGTGGAATATGTATTGTGTTTGGTGGTGGTAAGTGCTAAGGAAAGCGTTCCCAAGGTGACGTGTGAGTAAAGATCCGAAGGAGTGAGGGAGTCACTCGTGTGGGCTTTTGGGGCATGAGCGTGCAGGCAGGGAGAGGCAGGTGCACGGCCCTGACCTTGCAGATGGGCCCAGTGGGTCTGAGGCTCAGCAAAGAGGTTGGAGTGCCTGCCACTGCGCGAGCCAGGCAGGGAACGGACATGGGTTGGGAGAGGGCATGGGAGGCCCGGTCAAGCGGGGTGTGCAGGTCTTTGTGAGGCTTTTGTTGTCTGTCCCAGATGGGAGCCTCTGGGACATTTTCAGCAGAGTGTCACGGTCTGACTTAGGTTTTAACAGGGTCCCTTGGCTGCTGCGTGGAGGAAAATAGACCGAAGGGAGTCAAGGTCGGACCCGGGAGACCCACCAGCTGGCTACCGCAGTGATTCAGGTGAGAGGTGATGCTGACTTAAACCACCCACGGAGGTTAAAGTGAATTTGTCTGAAGGTAAAACTGAAAGAACTTGCTGACACTTCAGATGTAGGTTGTAGGAGAAGGGGGGAAGGCAAAGATCACTGTTTATGTCCACATCTGTATGTGTATTTATGGCTTACCAAGGAACCACCCAACCACACTACATTCTATGTGAGTGAGCGTATATACACGTGTGTATGTAGTGGGGCTTCATTGAATTTACTCGAATTCAACTGCATTTGGTAAAATAGAGTTTGCCTGCGTATTCTTTATATATATTTTACACATTATGAAATACATCACACATTCCCATACGCATGTTACCTTGCCGAGTGAAATACACTAAAGAAGGTACACTGTGCTTTATAGACAATCTAAGAGATTTTCCAAGCATAATTTTTCCTACATGCAACTACATCTCACCAGTTGATTTTAGAAGCCTCCCCCTGAGAGGGAAGTGACTTGCCTTTCAACCCGAACCAAGGGGCCCCTCCCTGATTTCGGTGTCTGTGCGGTGCCACCCGGAACACTCCCAGGCAGCTGAGTAGCATTGCATGGAGGGCTCTGTCATCCGGGACTTGCTCAGCCCCTCTGGGCTGAGGGGCGGGGCAGGAGGGCTGCTTCCCCGGTCAGTGCTTTCCCACCGCCCTGTGGTCTGTGTTGCTGCCGTTGTCAGCAGGATGCACTCTAGTCCAGTGACTCTGAAAAGAAAGTGGATTTTAAACTCAAGATTTCACAAGGAAAATACAACATCCTAGTTCAAATTTATTAGTTATACTGAAATTGGGCTATAGAACATTTTATGAATAATCATATTGACAATATACAAACATATGCATAAATAAATATATATGTTTACATGCATTCGACCCTAAGTCCCTCACCCTCATACCAGCTGCATGGTCTTCCTGCTGAGGCTGGTCCCTGCCCTCTGGGCAATGATTACACCCTTTATCCTCTCCCCAGGCTAAGCGTGGCCTTTCCGGCGGCGCAGTCTGCCGGGTAGAGATATTTCTGTTGCAAACGAGAGAACATTTAGTCTAAATGGCTCAAGTAAGCAAGGGGAATAGACTGGCCCACGGGGTTGATCAGTGCAGAGGCAGGACCGACCCCGGCACCATTTACGTCCTTGTCCTCGTGTTTTACTGGGCTCTGCCTTCTGTCATGGTCCTGGGCTCTTGGCCAGCGCGCTCTTCCTCCTTGGTTTCGTCCCTCTGTCCACGCACCATCTACATCCTCAGACACGTGTTCGCACCTGACCCCTCCTCCACCTGAAAAAGTGCCCGATGACACTCACGCAGGGGAAGGGGCTCCGTCTGAGGGCGGGCATTTAGGCCTGTGTTCTGAGGTTTGGGCTAAGACCCTACCGAGCACAGGGCTCTGTCATTTGCTACCAATTAGTCGTTTGTAGTAAAATTTGGGAATTTCATTGTTTCAGCCATGAGTTGTCTTTTTAAATTCTCTCTCCCTCTCTCTCTCTCTCTCCCCTCCCTCCCCCTCCCTACCCCTCCAGTACTGGTTTTCTGTTGCAGTTATAACAGCTTACCTCACACTTAGTGGCGTGAAGTGACACACACTTATTATCCTGCAGGTTTGTTGGTTAGGATTCCATCACTGGTCTCCTGGGGCTACAGTCAGGGGCTGGCGGGGCTGCGTTTCTCTCTGGAGGCTCTAGGGGGCGATCTGTTTTCTTGCCCGTTCAGGCTGTGGGCAGAACCTCGTTCCTTACAGGGTTGTGACTGGCAGCCAGCGTGGTTCCCTGCTTTCAGGGCCCACCACGTTCCTTGCCTTGTGGCGTTCTGCCTCCGTGTCCACAGCCCACAGAAGCAGGCTGCGTTTTTCTCAATCACACCGCTCTGACCTCTGACCCACCCGGGAAAGGTTCTCCACTCTTAAGGACTCACATGATTAGATAAGACCTACCCAAATAATCAAGGAAAATCTTGCCTAATTAATGGTCTATCTGATTAGCTGACCATTGATTCTATCTGCAACATAATTTTGCCACATAACATAATATATGCATGAGTTTGGGGATTAGGATGTGGATACCTTGTGGGAGGGGTATTATTCTTCCTACCACACACACACACACACACACACAACAGGCTCACATTTTAAATATTTTTTTTGCCTTTTTCTCACTTGGATCTGCGCAGGGCACATGACTGGGACTGATGAACCTGGATAGCCAGATGGACACAATGCATTGGTTCGCTTAGGTCTGAATGTTGCCCATCCATGAAAGAGTAACTGTGGCCCAGGAGTTGGGGTGGATTATGGGATTTAGCCAATTCAGACCCAGCCTGGAGCTGTGGGGGCTGGGGACAATTTCCCATGCACCACACCATAGTGTGATCTGGTACCTGAATGTAAATCAAGGGGAAGCTGTTTCAGCTATTAAAAGTATTAATTTCATAAAACAATCCTTAATTTAGAATATTAATGAAATTTACTCTCTGTTACAGTGGCTATTTTACTGTTAATACGAGGGCATAAGTGGATCAAATATTACTATTGCTTTACTGACAGGAAATTTCGTACTGTGGTTGTCTGGCCAGATGTGTAATGTCCATAATTGCTGAACTATCCTTCCATTTCCTCTTCTGTCTCATGGCAGGTGCCTCATTTTTGTAGATTATTATGGCCTATACTTTTGTTTCAGCTACAAGGGTTTTACTTTTGCCTGCTAGACCATGCTTTAGAGTGTCTTCTATTGTCGATTGGGAGAAATGGTTTTCTGTTTCCTTCTCAAAACAGGAGATGTCTCTGGGAAATATTTAGGAAGATGCATGCATTTCATATGTAAGGCAGGCCTTTTTATATTCAAATAAGAGTAATCACCTTGCCACATTCTGGTATTGACATACAAAGAGTACATTCACTTGGAGCCGATTTCAGACCTAAAGATACCAAAGAAAGTGATAAGACTTCAAAAATGAGTTTATTTGATTTCCTAAGACTTGTTAGGTAGACTTTTCTAGTTTTCATTTATTTTTCAAGTCTTTTCAGTCAAAAACGAACTACACTAACATTCTATGATCCTTAGACATTAATCCCCAGTTCTTGGAACTAGGTGCCAAGTCTTCATCAGATGACCTGGAGGTGTGAAAACAAGAGTAGTTGGGAAATTACTAGATAATTAATCTGCCAGCGTTTCCACCTGGCATCCAGGGTCTCACCCCCACTTCCAGGAAGACACTGCGGGCCAGTGCATGCCTCGGTCCAGGAGAATCAGAACTGAAACTGCATCGTGAAGAAATAATGAGACAGGTGAAGAGAACAAGCTGCAGGAAGGAAAGACACAGGTGAGACATGGACAATGGAAGAAGTGTCACTGATGAAACACACAGAGTAAGAATTTAAAATGAACATTCTGTGTCATTGAAGAGGTGAAAGAGACTGGGGAAAACATGAAGTAGACAATGGTGAAGTATCTAGAGATTGTCTACAAAGTGCACAAGAAAGATTTATGGAGACAATGTTAAAGTTACTCTCAAGGACTTAGAACAAGAATCAAATGGTGAAACCTACCATGTTCATAAAGGAGATGATTTTGCAAATGGCAACACATCGTATGATTCGAATGATATGATAATCTAGAAAGGACAAAACTACGAAGATGGTACAAAAGATCAACAATTCCCAGGATGTTGGCGGGAGGGTCGAGGGTGGAATGAATATATAAGCACAGGGTAACTTTTTTAAGGTGGTGAAACTATTCTGTATGATACTGTAATGAATACGTTCCACTATGCATTTGTCAAAACCCATGGGACTTGACTGCAAAGTAGTGAACCTTAATGTATTCAAACTTTAAAGTCATTTAGGAGATTGGGAGGTCCCATGCTAGAGTTTAGACTGTGGCAAAATTGAACAAATGTATGGCAAATTGTGAAGCAACCCTCCAAAGGGGCAGGGAGGAAAGGTGCTGATGTCAGTATCTTCGGAACTGAGTGCAGTCTGTGAGATGAAAGGGAAAGGAAGCCATACCTGTGCGCCATATTCTAGTTGATAGAGCAGTTCACTGCAGCGTCACAGGTTAACAGTTCTGGCCCAGCGATATGTTTTTGCTGGAATAGAGCAATTAATTAAATGCTGGATGGTGGTAGCCAGATTTCTCCCTGTGGCATTGGGTGTTGAGATGAGTAGGAGGCTAGAATGATAGATGTGGTGATGGATTAGATTTGGAGACATAAGTGTAAGCTTTTGTTTAGCTTAATATTGATACAGATGGCTACGTGTAGGAATCCTTATAGAACTGTGGTGCACACACATGGATTTCTTTGCTTTGTGCACAGAAAAAGTCTGGAGGAGCCATGAGCACACCTGCCACCCACATTTTGGTTTCGAATACTGTTTTCCAACAGAAGAAGCCAGGACATGTTGATGTGGCTGATTTTAGTACTGAGACAGCATATACACAGACTAACCTTGTAGGAGCATCTTGTAGTGCCGGAAAGTTAGGAACTGCTAAAAGAAAAAGCCACAATCACTGGGGTATGTCAGAGGGACCAAGAGCCGACTGAAAGAGTTCCCAGTTCCCAAAGTTAGAAACAATTTGAGCCACAAGAAATTTTTTAAAAAATTGCTAGCCCTGGCTGGCATGGCTCAGTGGATTGAGTGCAGGTTGTGAACGAAAGTGTCGCAGGTTCAATTCCCAGTCAGAGTACAGGCCTGGGTTGCAGGCCATGACCCCCAGCAGCCGCACATTGATGTTTCTCTCTCTCTCTGTCTCCCTCCCTTCCCTCTCTAAGAATAAATAAATAAAATCTTTAAAAATTGCTTACCTGAGATATAGGTAAAATAGCTATGAGTCTATACAATGATAAATTATAAATATAAATATAAATATAAATATGAAGAGACAACTCTCCCAGACAGAGGGATTCCAGATAATTTATGCAGATACTTCCCCATCACAGAGATGGCACATAACTCTCTATTTCTTGCACGTGGGCTGTGCATAGTGACTTCTTTCCAAAGGGTACAGTGGAAAGGCAGAAAACAAGAGTAGTTTTCAGTGGAGAATTCTAACAAATACTGACTCCAGTGGCTGGTGAAATTGAACGTCAGCCCAGTGATGAAGTAGTAAGTTATGATGACAGCGTGCGTGCCTGATGTAATGAAATGGCACTTCTGCTGTGTGAGTTCCTAGAACACATAGCCCCAGTCTAACCACGAGGAAAACATCAGACAAATTTCAGTGGAGGGACATTCTACTAAGGAGCTGATCGGTGCTCCTCAAAAATGTCAAGGTCATCAAAATCAAGGAAAGGCTGAGAGATGGACACAGCCAAGGGGACCCTACTGAGACATGACCCCGAAATGTGATGTGCTATTCTGGATAGAATCCAGAAACAGAAAAAGAACACCAAGTGGAAAACTATGGAAATCTACAAAATATATATATATATATAAACTTTAGTTAGTAATAATGTATTAACATCGGCTCATTAATGATAACCAATGTACCATAATCATGTGTTAATAAAAGAAGAAACTGATTGTGGGATTATATGGGAGCTTTCTGTCCTACGTTCACCATTTTTCTGTAAATTAGACTCTCTAAAATAAAATGTTTATAAAACATATAAAGTTAGCAGTTTTCTTTCCACCATCCCAAGACCTTTCACTTGACGACTTGTGCTCACCGAGTGTGAACCCCAATGTCTTTGTTCAGAAGCCTGTTTTTCAGGCCTTTCCGTTTTCAGTGGACTGGTAGGAATTCACATACTTCAGAACATCAGGAGTGTGTCAGCGCTCTTGACGATTTTGATAAGCTATTTTTTGGAGGAAAGATGAGAATGAGGGCCTCTGGGTGGAAGTTAAAGGAAGGGAGACTTTAGTTCTTTGGGATAAAATATATACCAGTGGTCAGAAGAGAGCACAGACAAGATATCCAGCCTGCGGTTGGCTTCTTATGCCTGGAACACTTATAAACGGAGACATCTTTTCAGGTCTGTTAGGCGTGAGCAGTAGAAGAAATGCTGAATAAGAAGTGTGTTCCTGCAACCCAGGTTTACTCACTTACTCATCCAGCAACTATTGTGCATCACCCACCAAATGGCTGGCACGTCCCCAGCCACGTCCTAGGTCTGTGGCATTGAACAAGCAGACGGATGCCCTTCCCTAGTCGACCGAGGGCCAAGTTTTCTCCTGTGGAACAGATCAGGGGTGGTTCCTAAGAGCCCTTTCTCAGTTAGTTTCAACGCCCACTCTTATCTTCTGTAGAGTAGAATCATCTAGGCGAAATTACATTGTAGGAGCTATTGACTGTAGACTGCATGAACATACGTCAAGGGCAGACGTTGAATTATGAAACTCGTTCGGCGAGGGGCCCGAGGAACGTGGTTTTGCTGGGCAGCATCTTCCTCTGCCTGACCCAGAGCATCGTTCTCCCCGGGACACACGGAGACGCTGAACCCGTGTGCTGGAGGCAGAAATGAGTACGAAGAGAAGCAGCTCATTCACGATTCTCATCTTCCTTATGCCTATAAAGTGTCATGTCATTTAGGGAAAATCATTCCTTTTAGCTCTGCTTTGGGGCTAATAATTCTCTTTTACAAATAACCGCAGATGTTCTTAAAAGAAACTGTTATGCGAAGCTTCATGAATGCAGGAACGCAGAGAGTTTTGTTTAGATATTCATCAATTTCAGGGTCAAAAAGAGGTCAGCCTGTCTCAAGAAGGGAGGCGATATTTTATCCAATGCCTACTTTGTAAACTTTTAATTTATTATTTAATTCACTACCTACAACAACCCTGGGAAGCTCCGAGCTTAAATAATTTACTCCTTCAGCCAGGCTCGCTGAAAACCTCCGCGTTCTTTGCCCACAATCGGACTTCTTGATGGGATGAAGGACATCGGGGGCCCTGTTTCACAAGGTCTCTTTCGCCTGGTCAGGCAGATTCCTTTGTTTTCTCTACAAATATTTTCTGGGGCATCGACCGCATTCCCAACGTCGTGCTGGACGGCCGGGGCACGTTCCCGAGTAACACAGACGCGGCTCACCTGCCTGTGGGCGCAGAGCCTTGTGGGGAGTCCGACGGCAAACAAGTCAATGACTTTAATAGAACTGGGCTACACGTCAACATTTGCGTTTGAAATTATTTGATCAAAACTTAAGTGGCTTTTTACAAAAATTGACCTTCATCTCATACGTAGAAAATGCACAAGTAGCAAACTCAAATACCCTAATGCGGGTGGCCCTCAAATCACCCGGTGTTCAATTTTCAGCTTTAAAATCCTTTCCAGTGTCAAAATGCTTGGTACTAAATAAATAGCCGGGTTCTTCATTTTCAATGGCTTTGCTGACAGACTGGCTTTATTCTCATTCAAGTGCATCTGCTTTTACAGCACAGGTGTTATTGGCTAGACCAGCACCATGCATATATTGTCTGCATGTACATCATATGTACATCTGTGTGTCCTCTCTTGCAAGAAGAATTTCCCAGGTAGCCGAAGCAGACTTTCTAAATCTACATGACAACAGGAACATTGATTAGAATGCTAATAGAGTAAATAATTTTTGAATATTAATGCTAATTATACAGTAATATTGTTCTATAATGGGATCATTAATTGTATTATCTCTTTCTAAACTACTGTATATAATTAACAGTAATTGCTTTCCTCTTTCTGGTCTCTTAATCCCCACTCCACAACCTACATTTAGTTTAAGCTGGAAGGTAGCACAATAAAATTCTCTTCTCTCATATCTACATTCTGTTTACTGAAGCCAGAAAATAACTAAAAGTACGGGGACTCAGTGAGCAGCAGGGAGTCATTTTGTGATGTCTTCCTTATGTTCTTGTTGATTGATGGGATGTCCCTTTGAAAAAAACATAGTAGGTTTATGCTAAGATGTCTGTCTGGAAAAAGTACAGTGATTGTTAATATAACGAGAATGGTTTGCATAAAATGGATGTAACCTGGCAGCCAAGGAGAGTGGGCTGGAATGTGCATTCGTGAACAATGATGACTTCACTGTACTAGTCAGTGGGGGCGGTAGATGCTGTCAAGTGAGCATGTGTACTGTGTGGTCATCGCCTTCAAAATGACTAAGAGAGTAGAGCAATGAATCTGCATCAAATTTTGCACTAAGGTTGAACAGTCCTCCATGGAAACTGTTCAGATGAGTCAGAAAGCCACAGCTATAGGCAACTGGTGACTGGCAACTTCATCATGACAACATGCCCACTCCTGTATCATGTCTCGTGCAGAGATTTTTGGTGAAACATCAACTTACCCAGGTGACTCAGACTCCCTACAGCCCAGACTTGGCACCCTACAACTTCTGGCTTCCCCCCAAACTAGGATCACATTTGAAAGGGAAGAGATTTCAGGCCATGGATGAGATTCAGGAAAATACAACAGGGCAGATGATGGTGACTGGGAGAACTGTGTGAGGTCCCAAGATGCCTGCTTTGAAAGGGATGGAGGTGTCATTGTCCTATGTACAATGTTTCTTGTATCTTGTATCTTCTTCAATAAATATCTCCATTTCTCAAAGCACATGGCTGGATACTTTACAAACAGACCTCATGTGTCAGAGCCAGAACAAGAACTCTAAATTATATTATTGTTACTGCAACTATTCTTTATGCTATACATTCTACATACATTATTGTATTTAACACACCAATTTGCACAATTATTATCCTCATTCTACAGGTGAGAATATTGAAGCTCAGATGGGTCAAGTAATTTGCCCAAAGTCATACCATGGATGCGCCTTTGAACCTGATCTCCCTGGTCCCAAATTCCACGCTCTCAACCATTATAATACACCCCTTCTCCAATCCCTACACCTTTATTTAATAAGAGGGGAAATTGAGACATAGAGGTAAAGGCTGAGTTATCATAGGTTGATGTATTTCATTCACTTATTTATTTAGTAAATGTTTAATACACATTATTTGCATAGGGTGATACTAATCACTGAAATGTATATAGTCAAAGACGAATACCATGTGGTCTCTTCTCCCTGTCTAAGCACTCATTTATCTTTTTATTGGGGGACATAAATGAATGTAAAATTAAGGGGAGGATATGAATACAGTGGGAGGCGTGGAGACATTCCTGGTGTGGGCTGAATACAGCAAAAATCCAGCTTTCAGAATGAGAAACTCAGGCCAGTGTGTGTTCCATGATTTAATCCCTATCACAATGGTGTCACTGTGACAGCCTTAGAGGTCGCCCCAGGTTGGGGTCAGCAAAGTCTGCAGACAAAGGGGTTGCTCTCACATCTGTTCTTAGTAGCCTGGTTTAAAAGCAAACGAGGTCAGGGCCAGTTAATTTCAAGACTAGGTCTCAAACCCATGCTGCTGACAGTCAACCCTGTACTTTCTCCAGCACGTTTTCTTGTTGCGATAAACAGGACCCCAAACCTTCGTTAGCAGGCAACTCGAACCTCAGTATGAGCTGGGAAAACTCTAACCTCAGTATGTATGAGCTTGGGGAAACTGTAGACATACCCTCCAAATCGTGCCAAATAAAATCCGTAAAACTGTTGATTGCTTAAAGATAGTGGGAAAATACCTGCATGAGTAACAAAATGATCCCAAAACATTTTCCTCCGGTGACGAATTAATCTCCGCTAACAGTTGCTGAGTGAAACTGTTCTATCCCTCAGATTACAAACAACGCTATTTTAGTTGAACAAGTAAAAATGTAGGCACTAGAGCAACAAAGAGTCAATAGAATTTTGGAGGGATTTTAAAAAAAAAATTAGTAGTTTAATTCATTAGTAGTTTAATTCTAGCTATTAAACCCACCGTCCAGCCTTCCAATGCTTTGCTGTGTGCGCGTTCTCTTGCGTAGCTGTGCTCGATTCTGTGCAAGTATTCAAGCAGCTCCGCTTTCAATTGTAAGAGCTAATTCTTCTCACTGCAAATCTCATGTTCTGCTTCCTTTGCTACATTGTCTCATCTCAGAACCGAGTAGGCGTGGTGCCCACTTTTTGCATTCCATCTCTGTGGGGCTCCTGAAGGCAAACAAGTTTGGTCAAAGCGCCGCTCGCCCTCAGGACAGCTTCTCTGTGGTCCTATTTGCTGTGGCCAAAAGGCTGTTTCCAGCAAAAATCAATAAAAAAGGTACTTGAAAAGTCAACCTTATGAATAATTCCTTTTTTTTTCTTGTGTTGATCTGGCTCATGATATTTCTGTGCAAAGTGTCCGTTGGTGACCTTACTCTTCCATTTCCTATAAATTTATCTCATCTATGGCATTTTGATCTTTTTAGCCTGAAAAAAAAATATACATACATACATACATACATAGCAAAGCACTCTCTCACACTAGAGAGTGGTTTGGGTTCAGGTTGCTGTGAAGGTTTGTTACCTCTGTGTTGGTGGAGGTCTCTGTGAACTCTCTATTCCTAGTTGGCCCTCAAAGGCTATTTTTGCAGTCTGTGGTTAGCATGGAACATAGGTGATCTAGAGAAAATCTATTTTTTACCTTTTTGAAGTTAACATTCCATAACTTTTGGGGATTTATAACAGAAAAAGTATTTATAGAGATTTAATCAAGAGGTAGCATTGAAATATTTAAGGCACCTGGTGGCAAACACCATGGGCCGTGGGTTCCAGTTAGAGTCATTTGAAAGTGGGCTGGTGTGACAGCAGGGAAATGTGGGTCCCAGCTCTCCCCCATGCCTGCTGGGTGACCCTGGGTAAGTCACTTCACCTCTCTGAGCCTAGGGGAAATTTGAGAAAGAAGCACTTGCCTGACCAATCTCGGGAGGTAGCTGAGAGATAGTCCTTGTGAAATGCCTAGTTGACTATAAGTTGCTTTGAAAATAAAAAAGATGAGATTAACATTGAAATTTAAGTATGCATATATCCGACATATCAGTGTGGGACCCAAATAGAATAGGTTAGGCCCACTAGTAATTATGACAGTTCCATCAGAACAGTAATATTGGGGCTGGACGTTATTGAGGCAATATAAGATGTCTCCTTTTTTCCTTCACTGTTGTTCTTGTCAAAAGGACTCCTTTAAAAGTGACGTTTTCTAGCCCTGGCTGGCGTAGCTCAGTGGATTGATCACGGGCTGCGAACCAAAGTGTCGCAGGTTCGATTCCCAGTCAGGGTACATGCCTGGGTTGCAGGCCATGACCCCCAGCAACCACACACTGATGTTTCTCTCTCTCTTTCTCCCTCCCTTCCCTCTCTAAAAATAAATAAATAAAATCTTTATAAAAAAGTGACAGTTTCTTTTATATGTAGGTCCCTTTGTTCATGTCCTGACTCAAACCTTGATTGTTCCTAGAGACACGGCAGGGTGAAGACGAGCGTACAATGAGACTGAAGCAACAGCAGGAAGGGGGTGACAGTCGGAGGCCGGTGATGGGGGGAGGGGGTAACGGACCCAGGGGCCAGTGTTTTCATTATAATCAGGCCAACGTCAATGACATCTCTCAAATGAATTTAAACATTAACAGAAAAGACAGGTGTTTCAGTTTGATAAGCAGCGGAACAGGCGTGTTAATTATTAGCCCAGGGAAGGCTTTTTAATATTTTTAGCCCTACCAAGCTTTATTAGTTGATTTATAGGCAACGTAACTGCTTTCTCCTCCCCCTAAATGACAAATAATGATTTTTTAAAAATATGACCTTTATGATTTTCAAGGTGCTTTCACATACTTATCTTGTTTTCTCACAGCGGGCCTGGCAGGTGGGCAAAGGGAGCAGGAGCCGGACGGCGACAGGCCTGAAGTCACACAGAAGACAGAAATCCTCTACTCTTTCTGTAGGAAGAATATGTACGAGATTCAAGGAAGGTGTAAAGATAGCTTGTCGCTAAACATTTTTACCTCACCTGGCTTTGTTTTCAAAGAAATGGAAGTTCTAAATTACAAAAATCTCGATAGGAACAGCAGTGAATTTCTGGAGAAACTGTAACTCGAGACCCCAGAAAGTTTTGTGACCAACTCTGTTGTCGTGGACTGCCTATTATAAATGAATTTTAAAGTTTCAGCAGCACATTTCTTCCTATAAATACCCCCCCACCCCCCATCTTTCCTAGTTATTCTGAGTCCGGCATAATTCGCCGGTTCAAAAATACCGAGCGAGCATCTGCCGTGTCTCTGGACGCCTGGTGGTGTGGTTTGGCGCTTTGGTCCCGGTTGTCTGTTCTGCCCTCCCCTCGTGGATGCCCTCATGGGTGAATGCTTCTCGTGGGCAGATGCTTTCACTTTGGGGGACATCAGGAAAGAAAGAGTCTGTGCAAGAATCTATTACAATCCATTTTTAAACAGAATTTTGTCCTTCATTGGCTATTTCCTCTTCTTCCTTTGAACACGTATTAACAACTTGATATTTCCAGTGTTTTTCTGATTGATCTGTGAGCGTGGCATCTCTTTCCAAGATGGGACAGGGGGGCCTTTATAATAGTAAAACACACAGCGCCTTACCCTGGGCCTGGTGTCGCACCCCCCGCAGCTTGTGACTGTCCCGGTGATGTCTTGTCAGACCCGCCGTGTTTCACACCCGGTGCTCCAGCCCGGTGGTTTTCTCACAGTGCCTCCAGTAGCCCGCCGTCCTGCCTCCTTCGGTCTTTGCATTCCCCTTGCCTTAAACTCCTGTCGTTTCATTCTCGAGACCATTTCTGCTCGCCTTGTCTAGACCAGCCCCTCTCTTCTTCCTCGTGATTCCCATCACAAGCTGCATGTGTTTTGTTTGTCTATTGGCTCTTGCCTATTTTCTCTAAGGTGAAAGCTCACGGAGGGCAGGGTGCTGCCTTTCTCTTGGGTTCCGAGTGTCTCCCCCCGAGTGGGTTCGTGTAGGGAATGGAAGGTGGGAGCTGCCCCAGAAACCTGAATTGGATGCGTGAATGAACCGGTCTACGAATTCATACAAGTGAATTCTTAATAGCTTGCAAATGTGGTTCTATTAATAGCCACTGATGAGTTCTGTGGGTTTGTATTCTTCTGTTCTCCATATACATTGTGTTGAATAGATGGATGACTCAAATATTCCTAGATATGTGGTGTTAGGGAATTTATAAATATGAGCACAACACTTTATTTACCTGCAAGATGTACAGCTTTTTGGGTGACAGAGACATAAACAGATAATTACAATATTGCGTGGCGAGCCCAGTGACACAGAGGAATGCGTGCCGCAGCCGCCCGAGGGCTGGGCTGCACGGCGGCTCTGAAGTGAGAGCACATCAGCTGTGATGGCAAATGTCCCGTGCTTGGGGCGCTTCAGCAACATGCAACATAGAAGTAGTAGAGAGAGCACAGGTTCTCAAGTGTGGGGAACTCTGGCTCGTAGGCCTTGTTTTATTCTTAGCTGAGGACCTGGGGCCAGTTGCATGCTCTTGGTGGGCCCCAGATTTCTCACCTGTGAAGGGGACAGGCAAACAAGGCCATGGTCATAGCACTGTTGTGGGAATGAAGGGCGGCGGTCTGACCTGTAGGGCCCTCAGTGGGTGTTTCCTTCGATCTTCCTTCACCCTGCTTACCACGCTCTTTCAATTAAGGAGGTAATTTCAGTAAGGAGATGAACTTAGCGAGACTTCAAATGCAACGCTACTGACATGCATTTTTGCCAGAGTACACGAAGGGCTTGCACGCTGTTACATGGAGGCCTTTTTCTTTGGAATGGAAGATGGCATTTTGACTGGCTCCTCTCAGCTCCTAGAAAAGGAAGCACAGTCGGTGACCCCTTATCCTCGCAGGGGTCTTCCGAGACCCCCAGTGGATGCCTAAAACCACAGATAGTACTGAACAAACCACACGTGTCTACCGTTTCCTCCTCTGCACACATGCCTACGATCAAGTTTAACTTCTAAATCAGGCACAGGAAGAGATAAACAACAACTAACAATAAAATAGAACTATTATAAAAACATGCAAGCCCTGGCTGGCATAGCTCAGTGGATTGAGTGCGGGCTGCGAACCAAAGTGTCGCAGGTTCGATTCCCAGTCAGGGTACATGCCTGGGTTGCAGTCCATGACCCCCAGCAACTGCACATTAATGTTTCTCTCTCTCTCTCTCTCTATCTCCCTCCCTTCCCTCTCTAAAAAATAAATAAATAAAATCTTTAAAAAAACATGCTATAATGAAAGTTGTGTGCATGTGGTCTCCCTCTCAAAATCGGGGTCACTTCGATATCAGCACAGCAATTCCACGACAGTCAGTCTGATCACCAAGATGGCTGCTCAGGGACCAGCGATGGGGAGTGGATAGAGATGCCAGACAAAGGGATGATTCACGTCCAGGCAGGAGGGATGAGAAGGCATGAGATTCCATCATGCTACTTAGAATGGTGTGCAATTTAGAATGTAGAGTCGTTTTTAATTTAATATTTTCAGACCACAGTTGACCACCGGTAGCTGACACTGCAGAAAGGGAAACCGTGAATACGGGGAGACTATTACAGTTACTCAACAGGGAAACGAACCTCCCCAGAACTTAGGGATGCTTTAATCTTAGGAGATGTCAGTGTTCAGTGAAGTCAAAGCAATGTGAGCTGGGTACCTCTGTCTTCTCTCTTAGCTTCCAGGGACTTGAACTGAACACGGAAGCTGCCTCTCAAATTCTTGGACAGATGTTTCATGCCCCAAAAAGATGTTATTTCCTTTGAATACACCATTTTCCAACTTTAAAGATGTGGGCTTGTTATGCTTAAATATCCATCAGAGAAGGAGGATGAGTTTCACATGATCAATGTGGAGAGAATGCCATAATTAAGTTTCGGGGAAAAGAGTTTTATCAGAAGTCAAGTGTCAGGTAAGCCCGGGTTTCTGCCACAAAACCAACTCTGCCACGTGGGTTACTGAACCTCCCTGGACTTCAGGTTTATGTCCTCACTTATTTAAGTTTAAACGATACTTCAGGTGCTGAATTTCTATGTATATTTGTGTAGCACTTCTAAGTTTAGAGCTTCCTCATGTACGTTTCTTTTTTCTGAATGCTCTTTCACAGATAGCCACCAGGGTAACCCTTCACCTCCTTCAAGGTTTTGTTAATGTCACCTCAGGGCATTGTCTCCTGGGCCCTCTTTGAAAACTGCAACCCCACCTCTTCTTCACTCATCACATCCTTTCCCTTCCTTTATTTCTCCACAGCACTTACTGTTTTATAATGTACGTTATAGTGTGCTAATTTATGTTTGTGGTCTGTGTCCTAGCCTGCAGTGTTCGTGTCAAGGTGGCAGTCATTTTTGATACTTCGGTTTATGCCTGCAATAAACTGGATACATAGCAGGGCGTTAGTATTTGTTGAGGGACTGAATGAAAGAATTTGTTCTCCCTGGGATTCCCAGGCATTCCTATAATGTTGTCTGAGTATTTATCTATAGTTTAGAAATCAGGTAAATAGGAAAACCAAAAGGTACTGTATTCTATTCCTGATTCTGCTCTCAATCCATAGTAGAGATTTATCAGAAATTATTCAATGAAGTTGTCCATTTTAGAGTATTTTGAATGTTCCCAAATTTCAAAGTTACTTGAATTCTTAAAGGTATATTTTAATTCAGTGAAATCCTAATGACAATAGTCTTGTCCTCTGTATTCATTTTATCCAGTGCAGTAGCTATTGAAACACCCATTTTACAGGTAAGAAAACTGAGGTCAGAGGAGTGAAGGAATCTGCCAGCAGCCATACCTTTGGGAAATGGCTGACCTGGTCGCTAACCCCAGATGTGACTAGTGATTCCATTATGTTATTGATACCTGCGTCATCAGATGGCTAAACAGAAAAATGACTTTCCCCCTA
Source organism: Phyllostomus discolor (assembly GCF_004126475.2). NCBI lineage: Eukaryota > Metazoa > Chordata > Mammalia > Chiroptera > Phyllostomidae > Phyllostomus > Phyllostomus discolor. Next base: position 9,493,447 of record NC_040903.2, read on the forward strand.
ACTCCCTCTATTTTTAAATACAAACTACTTTTAACAAACTACTTTTAAATACAATTTTTAATGCTGTTTTAACACCAGGGCTACCTGGGCTGGGCTCACCTTCTGAGGCTGAGCTTATTTCCCAGGCTTGTTCAGCCTCAGCAAAGACAGGGAGATGAAACAGTGCGGGGCCAGGGAGCAGTGAGCTACTCGTTGTGTGAGGGGCATGGGCCGGGAGCAGTGGGAGCTCAGCCTGGCACTGCTGTATGGGACACGAAGAAGTCCCTACGAGATGATGCTTTCGGTGTTTGCTAGTGGACCTTCTGGATGAGGGCGTGCGTGGTCCTCTAGTGCACACGTGGAGTTTTAATGGGAAATCCAATTAGGCCGGGTACCTAGTTGCTGTGTTTTGAGATACTCACATCACTGGAGTAGCATTGCACTCAAGCGTTATTTCACTCGCACACACATACACAAACCCTGAGGCCTTGGATGAGAATGCCTTTGCTACGTACTGATGACATAAGTAGCCCTCATGACATTTCATGGTCACTATTTCTACATGTTGGGCTTAACTGTCTTTTAATTAACTGATACATTTAAAAAGATACGTTATTCTATGTCATGCATTGATGGAAGACTCAACTTTTTCACCTAGGAGACCTGGTCAAGTTACTTAGACCTTGAGCCCCAGACTGCTCCCATGGAACATGGAGATAATACACCCAACGTTTGTTGTGTTGAGTGAATGAGAAAGTGAATGTGCACAAATACCTGATCAATGAAAGGTGTTCAGGAGATACTTTCATTATTGGTTTTATACCAGTAGAACCTTTCTTATGCTGTGATATCAAGGCCACAAGGATACGCCTTATTGATTTATTGGTGTATTTACTTCTTATTCATCCATTGAAAAAATGTTTATTGAATGTTTTCTATGTGCCAAACACTGTTCTAAGTTTTAGTGGAAAAACAAAACATATACCAACGTTTATGTCTTCACGGAACTCCCACTCTGTTAAGGGACATGTATTTATTTACTATGGTTACAGATTCCCACAACCTTCGTGGCTTAAAGTAGCACGAGTTTATTAGCTCATGATCTGTAAGTCAGAAGTCTTACGTGGGTCTCATCGGACTAAAATCAAGGTGCCAACACGGCCGCATTCCTTTCTAGCAGCTCTGGGGAGACTTGACCTTCAGGGCTTTTCTGTCTTCTGGAGGCTGCTCCCATTCCTTGGCTCATGACCTGCTTCCATTTTCTTTTTTTCTTCTTTATTTTTTTTAAATATAGAGAGAGCTCTTTATTTTTTTAAAAGATTTATTTATTTTTTTTTAGTGAGGGAAGGGAGGGAGAAAGAGAGAGAGAGGGAGAGAAACATCAATGTGCGGTTGCTGGGGGCCGTGGCTTGCAACCCTTGCATGTGCCCTGACTGGGAATCGAACCTGCAATGCTTTGGTTCGCAGCCCACGCTCAATCCACTGAGCTACGCCAGCCAGGGCCCCACTTTGATTTTAGAAGCCAGCTGTGTGATGTCGTCCTGACTACTCTTCTGTTGCTACATTTTTTTCTCATACTGACCCCAAATCAGAAAAGGTGCTTCTAAGGACTCATGGGATTTAGATGTCTCTGGCCACTCTAGATGCTCTTCACACTTCAAGACCTTTCATCTTAATCATGTCTGCAAAGTCCCCTTCCCCATGTAAGGCAACATAGTCCCAGGATCCAGGGATTAAGATGTGAACTCTTTTTTTTTTAAATTTATTTATAGAGAGGGAAGGGAGGGAGACAGAGAGAGAGAGAAACATCAATGTGCAGTTGCTGGGGGTCATGGCCTGCAACCCAGGCATGTACCCTGACTGGAAATCAAATCTGCAACACTTTGGTTCGAAGCCCGAGCTCAGTCCACTGAGCTACGCCAGCCAGGGCTAGACATGAACTCTTTAGGGGAACAGTATTTTGACTCCCGGAGACAGAATATACATTGTAAACAAAACACCATGAGCAAATAAATGTGAATTTATGGTGTGATTTATAGATCAGGGTTAGGGACTAAAGTAAGGCAGGCATAAGGGCAGGGTAGGAAAAGTTCTTACAGACAAGACGGCATTTGAATTTGTTAAAAGCAGAAGTTCTTGAACAAATAAGCATACATTTTAAATATTTTTTCTTGATGTAAAAAGGCATAAAGTGTATCTGTTCATTAAATATTTAACAAAGAGCCAAAACCTTTCTGAGCACTCATGCCTTCAGATGAGACACTAATCATGAATTGTCTAAGATTTTCCATTTCATTTTCTTTCAAGTGGATACCACCAACGTAATTTGAATTCATAATATTCTGAATTTCAGCAATTTTTCTCTTAATGCATTGTAGTTGTTTCAATGGCAAGCCTTTTATTAACTTGCCTGCTTTCTCACTCATATTTTATCAGTTTATATAAATATTTGAGTAAATTATATAATGATAATGACAGGTGCAGCTGTAAACTGGAGGACAGGGCAATGGACTTTGGTTTGTTTGTTTTTTCCAAAAATGAGCAGAAGTGTATTTAGAAAGTCACGGAAGTGGAAGGAGTGAGCTGTGGAAGGGGTGCGCCAGCAGAGCTGTGTGGGCTCAGGAGGCTAGTTACAGAGGCAAAGGCAGGGCGCTTGGAGCCTGGGAATGAGAAAGACAGAGAGAACATGCCTGGGGAAAGAAGAGGGGGAGAGGTGTGGGCTTGCTCCAGAGTCAGGAGAGAGAGAGAGAGAGGGAGAGAGAGAGAGAGCGAGCTCGAGCGTGCATGCCTCAAGGACAGAAGGGGTGGGGAAAGGCACAGGCATGCTGAGAAAGAGACACACTGGGTTCTTGGTCTTGAGGGTTTTTATGCATGGGTCCCTGGGGAGGAACTCAATAGAATATTCATCAGCTTTTCAGGTGTGTCCTTCCGGGTCATGGTCTCTAATGATGGGTCAGCTCCAGGGCAGGGTGTCAGTAGTCATGGCAGCTCATCCTGCTGTCAGCCTTGGCTTCACGCCACCTGGCCCTGCTGCTTTTCTGGGCCCTGGCGCTGAAACACAGCTGAGGCCTAGATGTCATCCCTAGAGCTTAGTGCTGTAGGGGGTGGCTGTGCAAGGGCCTGGATTGGGGGTTGATGAAGCTGTTCTCTGACATTTTGTTCCTCTTCTACCACATGACCAGCGAAAGGCCAGGGGAAGAAAGTCACCCTGAGAGTGAGGTCCCACCCTTGGTTTGTCCGTTGCTAGGTACCCGGAATGATAGCCCAGGTACCGAAGGTCACTACGGCAGAAAGCAACCGACTTCTAAAGGAAGCAGAAGGGGTGAACTAGGGAGTGAGGGCATCACAGGGAGTGAGACCCATACAGTTGAAGGATAAAATATGGGGAGTGTCACTGCTTTATCTGATGTGTCAATGAAATGCTGCTCTTTTTTTCTCTATTTCTTTTTTTTAAAGATTTTATTTATTTATTTTTAGAGAGGGAAGGGAGGGAGAAAGAAAGAGAGAGAGAGAAACATGAATGTGTGGTTGCTGGGGGCCATGGCCTGCAACCCAGGCATGTGCCCTGACTGGGTATCAAACCTGCAACATTTTGGTTCGCAGCCTGCGCTCAATCCACTGAGCTACGCCAACCAGAGCAAATGCTGCTCTTTTAAGAGAACAACTCTGGTATCACTAACTGATCTGAATTCACTCGGACACTATTAGCTAATTAATATCCAATAGTGTCATCATTTTGAAATTATGGTAAGTATCAGAGTTAGAGATGAGAGGTTTTGTAGTGTAAAGCTAGATGAAGCCACGGAATTAGCTTCACTCAATGTTTATTCGAAGAAACCTTCGACTGGCCCTGGCTGGCGTAGCTCAGTGGATTCAGTGCGGGCTGCGAATCAAAGTGTCACAGGTTCGATTCCCAGTCAGGGTACATGCCTGGGTTGCAGGCCATGACCCCCAGCAACCGCACATTCATGTTTCTCTCTCTCTCTCTTCCTCCCTTCCCTCTCTAAAAATAAATAAATAAATAAATAAATAAAAGAAAACAATTCTTGTTAAAAAAAGGAAAAAGAAAAGAAACCTTTGACTGAAGTGGTCCAGGTGGTGCCCAGCGTGTCTAGACAGCCAGTGTCACTGCCCACGCTCCCACGGAATCACTGCGCCTGGGACACGTTACTTACTCTCTGCACTCCTCTGCCTTCTTACCAGGAGATGGGGAATGAGTTGAGCCTATCTCCTAATGTTGTTATGAACCTCTCAAGTAGCTTAATTTCTGTAAAGAGCTTATTGAAATATCCGGCACAGAGTAATCCAGCAGTAAGTGTTAGCTATGAGTGTTAATTAAGCCAACATTTAAAAAAAATTGGGTACCCAGGCTGAAAAATATTGTGAACGTGGAGATCACCCAGAAGGCCTGTTTTCCCGAGTGTGGTTCGAGTTGAGTGCTGGGTTTGTAAACTGAGATTTTGTGAATGTCCTCGAGCACGAGACTCACCTGAGAAGTTCCGGAAACATGTAGATGTCATCCAGTTGAGAACACGGATGTCGCAGCAGTGGAGGGAGGTAGAGGAAACACCGGTTTGAATGAGCATCCCGGCGGGCAGAGGGTCAGAGGGCCGCTCCGGAGAGGCGCTGATGGAAGCATCCGCGGACTGCAGCCGAGCGCCGCGCTCATGTTGCGTGTGTGTGTGTGTGTGTGTGTGTGTGTGTGTGTGTCTCCCCACTTCGTGGTGGGTTGCACTTATTCGTGGCAGCCGAAAGTCTCCAGCACAACTGGAGAAAGCCAAAAGTGATTTAGTCAAAAGAAAATCTTTAAAGACATTAGCAGCTAGAGGAAGAACTGAAAAATAAATGAACCAAAATGCCAGAGGTGGGTGATTATTCCAAGGTGAGATGATGAGCTGTTTTGCTCTTTTGCCGGTTCTGGGTGTATGCGGGCCAGGCCGGCCAGACAGAGAGCCTCTGTGGGGAAGAGAGGCTAGTGGAGCTTTTAGGGTCACGCAAGGCAGGGGTGGTCAACTGGGACCTGGGACACCTGCTGAGCGGTGGGGCCATGTGGGTGGCTGGGGAAATGGTCGTGAAGGCAGGGCAAGCACTCAGAAAGGCAGAATGAATGTCCCACAATACTGTGGTACTTGGGAGAAATCCTGGCACGGGAACATAATTGGTCGCCCTTTTAGGAGTACTTTGGTGTGAGGGAGGTGGAAATCTCCAGAGGGCAGAACTATTTCTTCTATAGTTTTTCAGAAGCTGGGGGGGGGGGGGGGCGGAGGAGGGAGGAAGGGTAGGAGGGAGGGAGGAAAAGAGAGAAAATGATCAAAAAAGACAGAACACGCAAATGCTAACCAAGGAAAGGCTGATATAGTTATAAAAATATTAAATATAAACTCTAGGTAAGACGCACCATTCGAGAATATTTAGAATGCTAGAAATACAAAGGAATACTTCAACATAGAAAGGGATTCGACCCAACAGTATGATACGCACATCATAAATCTGTGGATAGTAAGAATATGACTTTAAAATACATGAAGCAAAAATTAATAGAACTAGGAGAATAGAGAAATCCGCAGTCACAGCTGAGATTTTAACACATCTCTCAATAGTCAGTTTTGAAAAGTCAAGCAGAAATCTACATCCTACTTGCTTTAAATCCCATTTTCAGTGTAGAACGGTCAGTTACGTGGTCATTCAGCTTCTTGTTGAATGCTCTTGTACGACAGGGCGCTCACTATTTTTTGAGTCCGCCCAATCTGTTTCCACAGAGCTCTGGTCTGACTAGTGACTTAGATTTTACTACATAGTGGTTTCTGGAAACCAGAGCACACGCATAGTGTGTGTTTTTCCTGACTAAGAACATCCAGCCGGTGAGTGTCAGATCTGACTCACGAATCCTGGTCTCAGGACTCATAATTCAACTAAATTTCTTCTATAGGAATGGAAAACCTTATCTGAAAGTCCCTTGAGGGTAGGGACTTTCTCTTGCCCTTCTAACAATGTATATCTTTAGATAACTCACAGGTACTGAGCCCTCTGGGTGGTGGGGGAGGGGAGTGGTGTTGGTGGGGAGGGGATAACCGGTCAGAACCACGGTCTTTGTACCCAGGGGGAATTCAAATTCAAAGCACCACTTACAGATTGTGCTGCCCTCAGCCACCTACCCAGGCTCTGCACCTCACTTTTTCCAGCTTAAATATAGAAAATCCATGTGGGGTTTTGCCACAAGGCTAAAAAGCTACATTCTATTTAAGAGCCAGTATAGTACAGGAATACAATAATTGGTAAATACACAATGCTTGATGAATTCTTACTGTTTAATTAAGAGGCATATGAAGGGTTACTGATTTAATTATCAAGTGACCAAAGCTTTGAAAGCTTTCAATGAGGAAGATTACACAAGCATATATTTCAGGCCAAGCTATATTAATGATAAATTTGACACTTTATTTGTTAGAAAACAGCATCCAGTTTCATGGCAGTAGCCCATAATAAACATAACACACTTCGTATCTAAATGGATTTGAGGCTGACCTTTTTTTTTAAATGCTGTAAAATTCTCCTCTTACTTATTCAAAGTTTGAATGGCTCATGACAAGCCTATTAATAAATATTTCCCTCTTTTAGAGTGATTTTTCAGCTTCTTCCTGTCCAGAAAGCAGAGACCAATATGATAATAAGTGGCAACACAAACATATTCTCTTTATGCTATCTCTGGTCATAGGACAGGCTCATTAATGTTGTCATGGCAACCATCCCCTCACAGGTTACATGCTCGTAAGCTTCCACTAAGATGCAAATCTAGCTTAAACAAAGCAAACTTATTCTAAAATGGCATGTCAACTTTCAAGCGGTCTGGTGGTCCACCCAGGGATTTGTTTCCACATTCGATGTACTATTTAAAGAGCTTACTTCCTTGTTTTTCTCAGACATTAATTTTTATTTTGTTTAAAAGAGAAAAATTAGTTAAAATGGAATATAAATACAAGCTCTCTTTTCACATTTATTTGCTTATTTATTTATTTATTTTTTAAAGCTTTTATTTATTCATTTCTAGAGAGGGAAGGGAGAAAGAAAGAGAGAGAGAGAGAAACATCAATGTGTGGTTGCTGGGGGCCATGGCCTGCAACCCAGAATGGGGCCTTACTGGGAATTGAACCTGCAACACTTTGGTTCGCAGCCTACGTTCAATCCACTGAGCTACGCCAGTCAGGGCTCACATTTATTTGCTTCTTGATGTCACCTGTCCTATCATCCCTTTATGAATCAGTGCAGATTAAAATGTTCAGAAGCTAGTTTAAAAATATTCAACACAAATTCACTCTTGAAGCCTTCTTCTCATCTAGGATCCATCTCCCGCCCCCCCCCCCACCCATACCATGCCTAGTCAAGTACAATGCCACTATTAGCATTATAGTCCAGAAACGGAAGAATCTGTGATGAGAGTCTATTTTGAGTTGGTTTCTTGGTGTTGGAAGTGGACCCTGTCTCTTCCAATCTCCGTATCTTGTCCTTGGCCTCAAAATAGATGTATCTGCTCCCTGTCCTCAAAAAGGAGTGTTGAGGGAACACTTCTGCTTTACTACCCCTCTCCACTCCCCAGGAAAAGAGGAATACCAAATTCATTCACTCACAGTCTTCACTGGGACTATATCTCCCTTGTTGGTGCCATTGATATGACTCTGAAGGCAGAGCCCGGCCTTGCAGTCCCCTGTGACTTCCCCCAGTGGGGTGTGGAAGGCATACTGTCCTTCCTGTCTGCGCCTCACTTCCTCCCCCCCAGGGCAGCAGGTTTGCCTCCGTCAGATTCCTGTCCTTCTCCAGTCTAGTTAGTGTTCCCGGGTAAATCTCTGTACCTGGCTTTCGAGCCAGCTTTATATGACCTAAATGTGGCGGAGTATGTAAGGCGGGCCAGTGTTCTTTACCTGTGAAGCAGGTTGGACATGAAGCCTGCTCCAAAAGCTTGAGATTTGGGTCAGGAAGGAGAAAGTCTTACTTTCGCCTGAAGAAGAAGGCACGCTCGTGAACACTGTTTAATAAACTAGACAGCCAACAGGCATTTGCTTGCCCATGCAATGACAGTGTTTCAGGCACAGGGGATACACTAGTGAGTAAATAGTCCTTACCCTCAAAAACTCATCCTCTAATCAGGGGAGAAATATACACAAAAAAGTTTCATTTCAGTAGTAATGTGTGTTATATGTCAGTATAGGCAAAGTTATGTTTTGGTCAGAAAGACAAGCCCAGATCACAGAAGCTGAAAACAACAAAAATTTACCTCTGGCGAGGAAGAGGGGCTGTATTATATTGGACATGTTAGGATATGGTAAAGAACTTCGAATGTAATGAAAAGGTATGGGTAGATTTCAAGCATGTAAGTAATGTAATCGGAGTTGTGCTTTGAAAGTCTCTAGGGCTAGTTTCTATGTGGAAGATGTACCGTAGGTGAACAAATGATGGGAATGAGACCGTTGTGGAGGTTAAAGCAGTGGCCCAGGCAAGGTAAGAAATTGGCTTGGATTAGCAGTAAAGATGAAAAGAAGTAGGCAGATTTCAGCTATATTTTGGAAGACGAGTCAACATTATTGCTGTTAGACAAGGTATGAGTGGTGAGTGACAAAGAACTCAAAGATATCTTTACACTTTGGACTGAGTGACTTGGTGAATCGTCACAATACATGTGAGGATAAAAAAGGCTTAGAGGAGATTTTAGGGAATAAGTCATTGTTCTGTATCCATCATTGAATGTTTAAGATTCCTGTCATATATCCCAATGGAGAAGCTGAGAGCAGTTGTATTTGGGAACCAAGAGCTCACAGAAAAGGCTGAGCCTGTAGATATTATTCTGAAAGTCTTCCATGTATAGCTAATCTTTTATGAAAAAAACAAATTTCAGTACAGAGAACTTCCAATGTACACAAAACTACATGCACTAGTGTATTTGTTTGCTCAAGATGCCGTAACACAACGCTGCCGACTGGGTGGCTCAGACAACAGAAGCTCATTCCCCACAGGTCTAGAAGCTGAACATCCAAGATCAAGGTGTCAGCAGGTTTGGTTTGTCCTGTGGCCTTTGTTTTTGGTTTGCAAACGGTCATCTCCTTGCTGTGTCTTCATATGAGTTTTCTCTGTGTTCACATGTTCCTGGTACCTCTTTCTCTTCTTATAAGGACACCAGTTTTACTGGATTAGGGCCCTCATCCTTATGATATCATTGAACTTTAATTACATCCTTAAAGGTCCCATCTCCAAATCAGTCACATTGGGGGGACCTATGAATTTGGGGGGAACATAATTCAGTCTTAACTTCAGACTAAGGAAGAAAGCGTTCCATAGAGAACATGAGGCCAACCATGTCAAGACTTTGAGTAAGGTGAGATCAGAGAATTTGACATGGTTATGGCAAGCCGTAGGTCATGACTGCCTTTGAAGAGAATTATTTCAGTTGAGTTGCAGGGAAGCAAGTGTGATTTGAACAAGACACTATTGAGGATAGAATCACGGACAAGGAAGTGGAGAGAGTGAGTATAGATAACTCTTTGGGGAGTTGTGCTGTGAGAAGCAGCGAGGTAGTGGGATAGCAGTTGGAAGAAATATGGGGTAAAAATAGTAAATTTTTGAAGAGAGATCTTAAGGCATGCTTGTGTTCTGCTGGGAAGGAGCCAGTGTAAAGGCAGAAGTCAGTAACACTGGAGAGGTAGGGGATAACTGCAGAAGTAAGGGCTTTGAGATGGTGAGTTGGGGTCCAGGGCATACTGAGAAGGGGATTTAACAGGAGTGGGGGTACAGCCTTCATTTTAGTGGGAAGGGAGGCAGATTTAGGTAAGGATAATGAAGAGGCTAAGTAAGGGTACTTGTTTGTTAATGTCTATTCGCTTTATTAAAATTTGGAAGTCATGTGGAGATAATAATGTGGGGGAAGTATTGGGGACTTGAGAACAGAGAAGATGTAAATAGTTATCTTGCAAAGTGGGGGCTTGGACTCACTAGAGAAGCACAATAAGCCTGGCAGTTTAGAATGTCCATTTAAGATCTGTGTGCACAAATTTGAAATGAATGTGGTCAGTGAGGTATGATTTCTCCAACAGATTTTAGCTGCTCGGATGAAGACACAGCTAGCAAATTCAACGAGGGTTGGAGTTTTGCCAGTTTATCACGTTTCACTGTCCCAGTGGAGTCAAAGAAGTTTGAGTTCATTGCTACTACAGGGGACGAGTTGAAAGTTGTGAGGCATTGGTTCAAGAGGACGATGTTGGGAATGAGTTTATGAAGGGCGTGCAGTCATTGGTAAGCACACTGTCCAGTACGTATGGGAATGAATGTCTAGGGTAGAATGAGAGGGAAAAGCTAATCTGGTAGAGAATTAAGACCAGGGTGCTTGATAAATAATTTACATGATTGTTGAAGTTTCCAAATATGAAGGTGATAGTAGTGACAGAGAGAGGCACACACACATCCTAAGTCAGATGATAAAGTCAGCAATACATTAAGGGAAGTGGCAGGGGCATCAGGAGAGCCCAAGGAACAGTCTTAAGTGGGAAAGTGGAACAATATGCTGTAGAGGATCTGTGTTTGTGGAGGAAGGTAAGAGACAGTTACAATGAGGTAAAGGGCTACGAGGTGAACATTTATCTGACCTCCAGCCCAGCTTTGAGAAGGCTGTCATTTACAAGAGCAGGGGGACAAGTGATGGTGGATGATCTGGTGTCCCTGGTCCTCTGATGGAGACCAAGGTGACAGGTACATAGGGGATGTGTTGTGGTAGTCAGAACACACAGTCACTAAATATCTGAGGATGCCTGCTCTTGCCTGAGTCCAGGATACAGGTGCCATTGGAAGAAACTCTTCGTCATGGAGGTTTCTGCAGTTATTGGATGGTTGAGTGTGTTTTCCATTGCCAGAATCCCAAAGGGAGTAAGTGGTGAGTGGTAAGACTTGTCATGAACCACGTAAAATCTCCAAAGAGCACCAGATGTGAAGTCAGGACGCCTGAGCTTATAGCCCAGCACTGCTATTTTTCGCTTGGACAAGTCACTCAATTTCTCCGCACCTCCATTTATTTGCCTGTAAACTAGAGATTCTGAAAGTCGCTCAGCCTCTCTTGCAGGAACATTGTGAAAATAAATAATAATGTACACGAAAATCTGTTGTGAAGCATGGAAAGGAGCCATTTCTACTGGAGTCTGATGAGGTCCAGAGGTAGAAGCCAGGACGGATTGATCTTATTACCTTAGTGACTAATAGGCAGCCTGTCACACTGCGAGAGTTGAATAAATTTATGCAGAAATGAATCCTGACCTTTACTTGGTATTCAAGTTTCTCTCCTTTATTTTTTTCCATATAGGCTTAGCTCTGAGTCCAGTAAAAAATCTACAATGTGGGTATCATTCTGTTTGAGGCCCCGAATGATCTCCAAAGCCATCCTTCTCTCCCCTTTCCATGCCAACCCTTTCCCTGCCACCCCCACACTTCAGAGCCCAGCTGAAATCTGGACTCTTTACCCAATGTCATCCTCAAAGTATTCCCGGTATGATCACATCCCTTCCTGGGTCTTCTGTGGCCTTCCTGTCACATTGTGAATGTATGGGTGCACTGTTACTAAAAAGGCTGGCAGGAGAAGGGCCTCATTTGCCAAGGTGGATTTTATTTTTTTATTAATTTTAAAACATATTTTATGTGCAATGTTATTCCAGAAATGACTTGTTTCCAATAAAATGCTGATATGGAAAAATATTTTTGCAATTTTAATTTCTATGTTAGAGATGTTTCTTTTTTAAAGTATTTTTATTGATTATGCTATTACAGTTTTCCCAATTTCCCCCCTTTACCCACCCCCAGAGATGTTTCTGATCAATAAAGGACTTAGCCCTGTCCCCCACACAACATCAGTAGAAAATACACTAGCTATGAACAGGTATTGTCCTGTCTAGACCTAGTTGAAAGAATTTTGAGCTCATTCTGGGAAAGGAAAGAGGCAACCTTCGAGATGTGAACAAAGGGGATGCAAATGAAACTTTTTCACATGACAAGACTTAAGTCAGTACATCATCAGGCATCCTTTACCTGGAGAATGGAGGAGAGAGGTCAAGGTTGCAAAATGGAACATGTGAAAAGCAGCATCTGTGAGCAGGGGCAAAGAGGGGTTGAGCAATGAAGGCCGTGGAGCTGGGCTCAGCCACAGTTCAGATGTCAGTGGGCATGGGTGATGTCCTCCAGCATCCGTACTTCTTTGCAAAGGCACCTCTTAGAAGGCTTTCTTTTCGCTCCGTGAGGTGTGGCGTTGCTGGCCAACTTGGAGCCAGTGCTGTGTGTCTGCTCCTTACCCTACATAAGGACATAACACACTTTAGAGTGGACGGTTTCTCTTTCCTCTGAGAACGGACTGAAATAGTGCTCATGGGAGTCTGTGCTGCTGCTACATTGGCACACCGTAAGTTAATATTCTTCCTCCCTCTCTGTTGTCAAATCTTTGCCTTTCCCACCCCCCTCTTCCTTTTTCCGACTTCCTTCTCCCCTTTCTAATCATGTCTCTTCCTCTTCTTTCTCCTCTTCCTATTAGTCCTCTTCCTTCTTCATACATTTATTCCCCTCTTTCTCCTTTTGGAGTAAGAAAGCAACAGAAAAATTCACAGGAGTTCAAGGCAAGGCAACCTCTTATTTTAGTGACCAGGGTAAATGTATGACCTATGACTCTGATACGGGGACACACTGACAAATGGACAACATAATGTAAAAGAAGGCTTACAGGAAGCTGCTTTGAAGCTCTGGGACTTGAAAATAAAAGCAAAATTAAGCCAAAAAATTAATAAAAGTTTATGCAGAATATTAAGAGTTCTAAATATTTCAAAAACCAGTCCCTTGAACTGAAATTTACACTCAAATCTATGCTACACTGTAACTCATACCTTCTAAATGTCATACTCAAACAGCATTCAGTGGTCCCAGGTTGTCATTTTCTGAGAAGTGACGTAAGAAAACACAATGAGAAGTTAACATTAATATTCTACTTTGTTTGGCAATCTATTTCTCATCACAAAGCTATAAGTTGGACTTCTACTTTACATACTACCTTTTGTTAAATTTGATTAGTACAGTGACTCCGGGCTCACGGGTAGGGTGGAGTCTCTGGACGGAAGCAGTGTGGTTTGGGAACTGGACCTGTTTGCCTTCCATCGTGTCCCCCAGAACTGTTTGGCCACGTGCAAATTCCTCACCCTCTCTGCACTTCAGCTCCTTCACGTTCTAACTGCACATGACAAAGGCTGCCCTTCAGTGTTCCAGTGTTGTGAGGATTAATGAGACAATATGACACACACAACACCATTCATACTCTTCTCACGGGAGTGTAGTGTAGTTTCGGCTCAGGTTATGAAGCATGGTGACAGCTCCCCTATAAATCTGTCTTGTAGGACTCTGCCCGAGAACCTTCTTCTCTGTCAAAACCTTCCAGCGGACACACCGTTGCATATCGCTGTGCTACGAGTGGGTAACATATGTCTTGAGTTATCAATTCTCTGACCTCCATCCAAGAAGCTGAGCGGGTCCCAGGGGCGGTTCAAGTTTCCTGAGTAGTTATCATCGTTCAACAACAGCCTCGTCCATTTACTTTACTGTGTCACACAAATATTCGTAGTTATTATATGTGTCATGGTGTAACATAGTTTGGAAAGAAATGCTCTATTTCTCTTTAGGTGTAACCATCCTCTGTGTGAAATGAATGACAAATAGCAAATCCCATCATAAAATTAATGCTCACGTCTAGCAGGCTTAATAAACTGTTGAAGACCGAACTAATTCTTTTTTTTTAAGATTTTTATTTATTTATAGAGAGAGAAGGGAGGGAGATAGAGAGAGAGAGAAAAACATCAATGTGCAGTTGCTGGGGGTCATGGCCTGCAACCCAGGCATGTACCCTGACTGGGAATCGAACCTGTGACACTTTGGTTCGCAGCCCATGCTCAATCCACTGAGCTACGCCAGCCAGGACTGAACTAATTCTTGAAGAGCAAGGAGGGTGTAGTGTACTAGGGAGCAGAAGAGCCAAAAGTGAGGTTGTGGAACACCTACATGCACTGGCTGTGCCGGTCAGGGCCGTCAACACTGACAGGGCAGCTGACTGTGCTTTTGTACTAATTTATATCATATGTATACTAAATACAATGTGAAATAGGTAGTTCTCTTCCACCTTGTAACCTTTCACCTGGAACACATGGCTTCCAGAGGTGCACGTGCAGTGAAGAAAGAACTGGGGAACGTCAGGGAATGTGCGAATGGCTAGGCCCACTGATGTCATCTCTGCCACACCCCACTGGCCAGAGCTCATTTGTACCACCCAGAGGAACTCCAGAGGAGGTGATCAGAAAGAGAAAGTGAGGCCCTGGCTGGCGTAGCTCAGTGGATTGAGCTTGGGCTGCGAACCAAAGCATCGCAGGTTTGATTCCCAGTCAGGGCACATGCCTGGGTTGCAGGCCACGGACCCCAGCAACCGCATATTGATGTTTCTCTCTCTCTCTCTTACCTCTCTAAAAATAAATAAATAAATAAATAAAATCTTTAAAAAATAAGAAAGAGAAAGTGGTATTTGAACCCAAAACATCATTTCTGATGTAGTAAGTTTTAGGGACATCTGCTTGGGAATCTTAATTATGAGCAAGTATAGATTGAGGAGCAAGTAATGAGAAACAGAATGATCTGCAGAGTCTCAATGCCCCATTCATAAATTCGTACAACCTAATGTAGTCCTTGCTATCAAAGGGCGTGAAGATGAGAACCCACAAATCAGCTGGTCAAGGCCGTGATGGAGACACCTGACAGTTTTGATTGGTCCCCACTACTGGTCTCCCCTCTGCTGGCCAGCTGTTGCCTCTGTTTAGCCTTGTCATCGTGATGCCCTTAGTAAAGGGATGGGGATGGGTGTCTTAGAAATGCTGGATGATAGACAGCCTGAGGAGGCCCTCAAGGGAATATCAGGGATTCTTAGGGAACCTCTATGGAGAATCCCTTTATAAGAGTCAAGGGAGAAAGCTGAAAGAGCAGTTTATGTGGCCAGCTAAAGTGTATCATCTCCATTCTTAGGTTGTGGGGGAAAATCGTGAGCGCGGTTTTCACCTTGTGTATCAAACTGTGCCTCAGGTAGATTAATCTGGCTTTTCCTGATGCCCACTGCGAGCGGAGATGTCCTTTTCGTGTGACTCCACTTCTCGCTGCACTACTGTCTGCAATTACACTTACAGCTCGTGCAAATATCTATGGTGTGTTTCCCTCACCCAGCCTAGTGAGCTCATCCTAGACCAGGGGTGTCAAACTCATCTTCACCGGGGGCCACATCAGCCCCACGGTTCCTTCAAAGGGCCAAATGTAATTTCGACTCCTTAACAGTTAAGGAGTAGTTACATTCATACAGTCCTAAAATTATTTCGGCCCTTCGAAGGCAACCACGAGGCTGATGGGGCCCCTGGTGAAAATGAGTCTGACACCCCTGCCCTAGACTTAGGCTGGCCTGCTTTGTTTTCCTATCTCAGTATTCACATATTGCTTGATGAAGGACATGGGGATCCATTTACGGAGCATGAATTCTCAAAAGCTGTTTATAAGGTCACATCCCCGTCCTCCTTATCAAACCAATCTGGTTAATTGGTACTGCAACTTTTCTGAGAAATGGATATTGCCTAACCTAAATCCTAAAAGAAGCTAAGTAACTCCTGAATCATCAGAGATTCAAGTATAGATAACTTACATTTTAGCGATTGAAATGTTGGTTGCAAAAGACACTGACGTAGAGAACAGGCTGACAGTGACCAGAGGGGAGAGGGGAGGGAATTTCAGGGGGAAAGAGGAGGGTTTGCAGCAACAAGCATAAAGGACACATGGTCAAGATCTGGGGGCGGGGTGGAAATGGGAGGGAGGTGGGGAGGGATGGGGGGTGGGCTGGGATGGGAGTAAAAGACAGAAAACTGTACATGAGCAACAATGAAAATAAAATTTTTTAAAAAGTTGGTTGCATAAAATTATTTGGAAAGTTGTTTCTCTGTGCACAGGATATTTGTTAAGTAGAACATGTACTTCTGACCTGTCATTTTTTTATGTTGATTTAAATCATGTGTTTGAGTAGGTGAGCAAGCCACAGAGAAACTGAATGAGTTTCAGTAGTTTTATGAATATTTAGTACAGATTTTCAAATGAATATGGAGTGTGAAGACTGACTATATATCCTTTCTCTAGGAGTCTACTCCTTTCTTATTCTATAAGGCTTATTGGATTCCAGTGAGATATAGAAAGGAACTAAAATCTTTTGAGCACTTGTAATAATCTAAGTATGACAGGCATTTTACATTTGTTTTTCCTTCAAAATATCCTAAGAACCTGTAGAGTTGGCATTGATATCACCATTTTACAGGTGAAAAAATTTTTTTATTCTTTTTTATAAAATTGTTGTTCAAATATAGTTGTCTTAATTTTCCCCCACCTCTCTCCCCTGACCCACCGAACTCCACCTCCCACCCTGAATCCAGCCCCCCTTGGTTTGTCCATGGGTCCTTTATACATGGTCCTTGATGACCCTTCCCCTCCTTTCCCTGTTATCTCTCTCCCCTCTCCCCTCTGGTTACTGTCAGTTTGTTCTTTATTTCTATGTCTCTGGTTCTATTTTGCTTGCTTGTTCGTTTTGTTGATTAGTTCCACTTATAGATGAGATCATATGGTATTTAAGCTCAGAGACATTGAGCTGTTGTCCAAAGCAACATCCAGTAAGTGATCTGTAGAACCATAAAATTTGCCAACCAACATTCCAGGTGTTGAAAACAGATTGGAGTTTGTAGTATGGTTAAGATATCTTTTGTAACTGTCTGAATCTAACTTTTTCCTAATGCAATAGCCAATTTTCTGCCCTCCCCGCTCCTTATTCTGATTCCTCTGCACTGTTCTAATTAATTGGCATTGCTCAGAATACTGTCCCTTGGGGGTTTGTTTCACCTTAGGTGGCCTGCATGCAAAGCACCTCTCCGCAGAGAAAGATCAACTTATAAATGTTTCTATGGCAACCAATGACTCCCGGTGACTGCTGAGCCCCTCCTTGACCATGCCTCTGAAAGCCAGCAAAATAAATGCTTTTTAAAGTTTTATTTTAAAGCAAAGTCTACTTACCCAATGATCAGCTCCTATTTAAAAGTATAATCAGTTATGCAATCCCCGCGGATCGTGGCCAATCGAAATCATGCAGCTTTGAGCTGTTTCCTTCCCTCAACACCTAGCTCCCTGGCCAATAGATATTTTTTCACTCTGTTTTCTCCAGGAGGGCCTCTACTGGCATGGTTTTGTATGCAATTGAAAAGATAAACTCCAATGATGGATTTTTAAATAAAATCATATTTTCACTAAGACTTCCCATATCTGTGTCCCAATAGTCAGAATATTGTGTGTAGTATCAATGCTGTGTGACACAGTAGAGCATATTTTTGCTTTCAAAAATTTTTTTGGAAAAGAAAATGGAAATACATTCGAAAACCACCTTTTCTCTCTTGCTACTTGACAAGTAATGTAACGCTCATCTAGTGCAACCTTGACAGAGCAGTTGCATTCAAAATTGTCTGTTAAAAATATCTAACAACTGGAAAGTTTCTTGTTCTCATAATGGTAGTAAAATACAATGGCCATATTTTTCTGAACAAAATATTGTCAGTTCTGAAGGAACTGACGACACATTGCATGGCACTGGGAGAAAACACTGGTAATGAGGGTTTACAGGAAAATCTCACGAGTGGGTCTGTTCCCTTCCAATTGGAGGAAACAGAAGAGATGATCGGTAGCCCTGAAGCAACTCTGCGGAGAAATTATAAAGAGACACAGACAGGTGATAAATCTCCATGAACTCATTAAACATCTTCTGTGGCCTCAGTCTTACGTGCCATGCTGGGGGATATTAAAGGAGCAGGCTGAAAAGCTGTATTGCCTTTGAGAAACTCACAGTCCACCTGAGGACTCAAGGTGGGCACACCTGAGCGATCAGTAAACAACGATGACTGAAGAGACTGAGTAATTATGAGCAATGCTACCGTGTCCTCCTAATGCACCTCCTGTAGGGGGCGACAAGTCATTTTCTGTTTACAACTGACCCTAATTTCTTTTATCCAGGAGCAGAAACCTTGATATTCTCTGTCCACCATTTTCTCAGTCACTTAGGGCCTTTCTCTGTCATTTTGTTTTTTTCTCCCCCGCCTTCTCTTCTTCTCCCTAGCTGCATGAAGAGGGGCCTTTTGTATAGCGATGCCACGGAAAGAGTGTGGGATGAGAAGACCGGTCTGCTTAGCTTCAGTGCAGAGCTGGCATCTGTTAGGGGATACTATCCTGTTTGTCCTTGGCTGCCGTATACTCTGTGTACCTGCATGTGCCAGGGTGGCCAAAGTATGTCTGGCTCTTGGTCAGGTGATTTTTGTTGCTTTAATGCATATTCCTACCAACATCTTGTCTGAAAATGGCTTATTTTCAGAGTGAATATCTCTCTCTCTCCCCCTCCCTCTCTCTCTCCCTCTCCCTCCCTCCCTCTCTCTCTCTCTCTCTCTCTCTCTCTCTTTCTCTCTCACTCACTCTCTCGCCAGGTGAGAGTAGCAGGCTCCAAACTCGCACTAGGAAAGCTGGACGATGATAGAAAATAACTGTCTTCAGACATTGGACCACAGGCAGCATAGAACCAGGATCCCTGACCGGAGGAATACATATAAAATCATCTCCGCCTTGCCCTAGCTTCCTGCCTCGAGGGACTTTTCTAAATGTAGGGCCGGCAGGTAACCCGCGTGGAACACAGTGATCTTGCTGAGGTGAGGAGACAAATGTTTGGAGTCGGGGAAGGCCTAGGTGAATAGAACGGTCAGGTCAGAGTCCTGGAGAAAGGGGAACTTAACAAAGAAAGAGTTAGAAAATATGCATAGGGGTCTTCTTGAGTCTTGATTTGAATCTCAGTCTATGCAAATACTGGATGCAATTCCCCAGGTATGGACATAAAACAACTTTTTTTGGGGGAAGGAAAAATTTTCTGAGAGCTATATGCTGAATAATTCCCAGACTCACCCAGGACTGGGGCATATGTCTTTGACTGTCACACACCTAATGGGGAGAACTTGTTAAATGTGTGGGACAATTATCAGAGACCTTAGAGGAGTCATGTCTTAGTAGGGGTACTAAATTCTACCTATTCGTATATCACTTATAGGTTACCCCCCCAAAATTCCTTTTTTTGAGCTTGAAAACAATCCTCAAAAGGAACAAATTGTACAGCAAATATTGCTTCCTATGACAAAGTCCCAACTCTCTTAAAGACTACATCAAAAGTTAGTACCAAATCATGTAAAATTCCTAATTTCGGGCATTCTAACAAAAAGTGCTGGACATATGAAGGAGCAAGAAATTGTGAGTGATAACCAGGAGAAAAGTAAGACAACAAAAATAGGTCCATAAATAACAGAGATGGAACAATTAGCAGACAAGGATCCTGAAAGAACTTTTATAAATATGCTCAAGCTTTTGAAGAGACATGACCATAAAGAGGAAAGACCTGGGAGAAATGTTTCATAAGTGAGTGAAGGCTCTTGAGATGGAAAATAAAATATCCTAAATAAAATTTTCACTGAACACCTTTAAAATAGATTAGGCTATTTCAGAAGAAAAGATCAGTGAACTTTAAACATGGCAACAAAAATTACCCAAAGTGAAGAAGAGAGGGAAAAGTATAAATAAAACAAAACCCCAAAACAAAACTTAAGTAGCCTGTGGATAACATCAAGCTAACACACACACTCTGTAAGTGGAGTCTCAGAATCTAATTTTTTCTGTAAATCTAAAGATGTCCCCCCAAATAAAGTCTATTTAAAAAATAATTGAAGGATGGCATGAAGTATTCCATGGTAGTACTAGAAAGTTGAGATGAGCCACATTAATATCAGACACAGTAAGTGTCTGCACACCAACTGTTGCCAGAGATAGTGACATTTTATAATGATAAGAATATGGGTTCGTTATGAAAACACAGACAACCCAAATTATATAAACCTCAAAGCAGATATTAAAACTACATGAAGCAAAGTGTGAGCAACTTTTCAGGAGAAATGAGAAATTTACAAATGTAGTTGAACATTTTATTACTCCTCTTTCACTAATATATTAGTTGTCAGAAAGTCAACAGAGATACAGAAAAAACTGTCCCCAACTTGACCTCATTGAAATGTATAGAATTCTCTACCCATCAGCTGAAGAATTCACATTCTCTTATTTACCAGTGTGGGCCGTGTCTTGTGTCCTAAAGCATGTCTTGGTTCTCCAACTCACTATGGGATCGATTAGAAATCAGCCACAGAAAAACAACTGAAAAACTCTCATAGATCTGGAAATTAAACAGTACTTCTAAATAACCCATGGGTCAGAGAAGAAATCACAAGAGAGATTAAAAATATTTAACTAACATAAGATGAAAATTGTGGGATGCACTACTTCAGTCTGTTCTGCTGCTACAACAAAACACTGTAGACTATCAACAGCAGACATTTCTTTCTCTTAGTTCAGGAGGCTGGGAAGTCCAAGATCAAGGTGCCAGCTGGTTCTGGTGAGAACTTTCTTTCTAGCTAGGAGAAGGTCAGCTTCTTGCTACCTCCTCTCATAGCCTTTTCCTGGTGCCAGCACTAGGGAAGAAAGAGTGAAAAATCTTTCTCTTCCTCTTCTTGTAAAGCCACTAATTCTATATTAGGGCCCCACCCTCATGACCTCATTTGACCCCAATTATCTCTCAAAGATCTTATCTCCAAATATCTTTTCATGTTGAGGGTTAGGGCTTCATGTATGAATTTGAAGGGACACAAACACTCAGATCATAAAACGCAGTCAAAACATTGCTTAATTCTCAAAAATAAAAAAAAAAAATCTCCAGAACTTTTTCCATCATCCAATGCTGGAACCCTGTACTCGTTAAATAACAACTCGCCATTCCCTTTCCCCCTGTCTTCTGGTAAGTACCATTCTACTTTCTGTCCACAAGAATGTAACTGTTCTAGGTACCTCATACAAGCAGAGTCAACAATATTTTTCCTATTGTATCTGGCTTATTTTAATTAGCATGAGGTCTTCAAGGTTTATCCATGTTATAGCAACATTTCACCATTTCCTTTTAAGGCTGCATAATATTACATTGCAGGTACACACCAAGTTTCGTTTATCTCTTCGTCTATCACTGGACATTTGGGCTATGTTCACATTTGGGCGATGACCACATTGTGAATAATGCGGCCACGAACACATGTATAGGTGTCTGTTCGAGTCTCTGATTTGATGATTGAGTCTATTATTTCAGAGGCAGCATTGCTAGATCACACGGTAATTCTATGCTTAACATTTTGAAAAACTACCGTACTGTTTTCCACAGTGGCTGTATCGTATTACACCCTACCAGCGATGCACAAGGATTGAAGTTTCCCCACATCCTTGCTAATACATGTTGTTTTGTGCTTTCCTACTTTTAATCATAGATACCCTAATGGGTATAAAGTGCCATCTCATTAGGATTTTTTTTAGATTTTATTTATTTATTTTTAGAGAGGGAAGGGAGGGAGAAAGAGAGAGAAACATCAATGTGCGGTTGCTGGGGGCCGTGGCCTGCAACCCAGGCATGTACCCTGACTGGGAATCGAACCTGTGACACTTTGGTTCGCAGCCCACACTCAATCCACTGAGCTATGCCAGCCAGGGCTTAGGATTTTTATTTGAATTTTTACAGTAATTAGTAATGTTGGGCATTATTTCATGTGCTTATTGGTCATTTACGCATTATATCTTCTTTGGAGAAATGTCTGTTCAAATATTTTGCTTGCTTTTGAGTTTTTAAACACTTAGAATATAAATGAAAAAGGTTCATAATTGATGGTGTTAAGTGACCTTAAGAACCTGGAAAAAGAGCAAAGTAAATTCACGTATGAAGAGGAAATTGATGAAATAAAAGCCAGAAGAAGAGAGAGATGATTAATCCTCCAGCCAGTTAGTAAGTCTCATCCATCCCTACCTCCTGAATGTATCTTTAGTCTGTTTCCCTTCCAAAGTCTGGGCTCTCAGATACCATATTACCATGCCCTGTGTAATATGAACTTGTTTACCAGTTGTTCAAAATTAAGAAGGACCGTATTGTTTTCATCTTGGATCTCTAGTGTCCGACACAGTATCTTGTTAATAACATTTGTCCAATAATCAGTTGGCCAATTAATTCATAATTTCCCCTTTTCAATTTAAAGTGATAAGACAGTGAAAAGAAGGCAAACCCAAGTCAACAACATCGAGCAGTGAGAGGAAGGGCAGTGGAAGGGATACAACATTTAGAATCAGAAAACTCACTTCTTAACATAAATTGCTGTGCTTCTTTGGTTCCTCATCTGTCAAATGCTCAAAACTCAAATAAATACTGATAAGAAGTTTGGGATCTCTATTTACTAAAAGTGATTTCATTGATTTGGATTTGAGGGGTAGGCTGGGTTTGGCCCAATCAGATCTTGCCTTACTCCACATTAGAATTGTGCACTGTCCCCGTGTACGCCTCTTCATGTGCTACCTAAGAATTCGCCCTT
Source organism: Phyllostomus discolor (assembly GCF_004126475.2). Taxonomy (NCBI): domain Eukaryota; kingdom Metazoa; phylum Chordata; class Mammalia; order Chiroptera; family Phyllostomidae; genus Phyllostomus; species Phyllostomus discolor. The sequence continues at coordinate 9,516,009 of NC_040903.2, forward strand.
CGTTTGCGTTGTCTTGTTTGAACTGCCTGTGCAGCCTAAACCACTGGGCACAAACTCCTTGAGGGCAGGTGCAAGGATGTTTCATCCTTGTCTTCCTCGACCCTAGCTAGCACCCGGCATAGCGAAGGCCATAATAAATCACCGCTGAGTAGGGAGGTAGAAGTGGGAGAGATATCAGAGCCTGAAGAAAGGAAAAATCTCTAATACTTCATTCCTTAAAGGAGCTACTAGAGGACCCACTGCCCAACCGCTCTAATTTCTCCATGTAACACTTGTTCCTCGAAATGCCAAAGGTTGGGTTAAATATTTGGTTCCGTGCAGGTTTCTGCCAGGGCCTCATTGATACCAGACTCCAAATTGTTTTCAGACCGTTTGGCAAATCTGCGTTCTTTTCTATACGCATTGGAGAGCTTTTCTCCCTGGCACGCAGTTTCCACATAGTGCTTTCTTCATCAACTGAGACTTATGGAATTTGTCCATGCTTTCAAAACGAAACACAAACAGCGAACAGAAAAAGGAAAACTGTAAACTTGACTGCAAACTCGCACAAAGTAGAAAACCGTGGAGCTGGAAGTTTCTAGAAGTCAGTCCAGAGTCAAGTCACAAGACTTTTTCTGTCCCAAAGGACTTCTCTCTTCTCTCTCTGTCAAAGCCCCATCCATCTGTCCAGGCCCCATTCCAAACCCACCTTTCTTTGTGATCAGACTATTATCCACTGCTCTCTGCTTTACCTGAATTTCTGTAGCATTTATAAATAGTGCCACAAAATCTAGCGCCTATTTAAAATCTGCTCTGTAAAAGTAACTACATTTGTACTGCATTATATTTGAAAGGCCTTTACATTTACCTGACTCGGTCTTTGCAATTATCCTTTGAAGAAGGTATTGGTGTTACCATGCCCACATTGTAGGTCAGAGACCCTCAGGGACTAACATGATGTTGTGTGCCTAAGAGGTAATTCTTCTGATTTCAGACACGTCCACTGGCCATTCTGAATGTTTCACGTGGTTTACACATGCTTGCCCTGTCTTCTCCATCTCTAACCTAAGCACCTGTCTGGCCAGCAGAGCCTAGTGGAATCCTAGGTACAAAGCCAACAACTTAATAATTGCTATTTGTCTGCATCAGAGCTTAGGTTGGTGCAAAATTCCCATTTGTTCTAATACATTGTATTTCTGGTATTTTGTTATATTAATCATTTCTTGTTTCAGATTTTAAGTAGGCTTCTCTGGTATTTGTTTAGAATGAGGCCTAGAATAATAGAAAAAATAAAAAAAACTACCTGTGAAGAACATTCAGTTCATATAGGGTACCACCATTCTTTTCCAGCCCAACATTAATTCCTCCTTCTTATAACCAATGCATGGACTTTTCTGGGAACCAATTCCACATGATTTGGTTGGTGGTGGGCTCTTCCTTCCTCTTTAGCACACACAGGGCTGTGAATATGACTCAGGTCTGGACAAACATACAATACTGTGGTCAAGGCTATTGGTTCAGCAATAGGCCTGTGATCCCAGAACAGCCAATCAGAGTTTACTCTGAGATTTTTTTTTTTTGCCAGTACTGTAGGGGAAGGGACTATTCTGGTGGTAGGACATGAATCCAGGATTATGAACCTGTCCCACACCCATGACACAGAGAGGGTCTATCTCAAGGAAATGGAGCCCCAATGACATCCTAGCTGTGCCTAAACTTAACAGTAAACCTGGTCTCTTTTTTGGGGTTAATCATTCCTTTTAATGCTCAAATCAGTTCATCGTATTTTTGTTACTGAACAATTAAAAGAGTATAAACAATATACCTTTTACTCTTCAAAAGATAAAACTGATGCTTAGAAATGACATGCTACAAATCACAAGGCTAGTTAGTAAAGGTGTCTGAAAAGAAATAACAGATCACTATAATTATACTATAAGACTTTTTCTAGTTTACCAGCACTTAGTAAACAACTTTTAGCTTTCTGGGTTATAGTAACTTCCTCTATGCCTAGCGGTGCATACATATATAGTCACAGTTATATTTCTGAATGTCAATATATTTTAACATGCAGGATCAAGCCCCTTCTTTTTCTAAGGTTCTAAGTTTCCGGGATTCACTGATGTCTGCTGTTCATGGGTTATGCATGGTATATGTTTGATAAATGTCTAGAATACATTTTAGAACTATATAGAGGGTCAGAGAATTGCTCATTGCCGCATAGGAAGTAAGGGACAAAGTTAGTATTAAAATTCAGTTCTGTTTGACTCTAGCCTAGGATATTTTTTCCGTGCCAGAGACACCTTCAAGATTCTCTGCTTTTATCTAAGCTTTTAATTTTACTGACAAGAAACCCAAAGCTCAGAAAGTTTTACCCCTCATTCATCATCATCCAGTGGCAAAGCTGGAATTTGTTCACCCAACACCAAAAACCTAGACAACACTGTGACAATCAGCACTTGCAGATACTTCTTGGCTTTTGGGTAATCAGAATACTGACAGTGGAATTACTCAGTGTCATAGCTGAGTTGGTATTGCTACTTACAGTATCCAAATTCTCAGGCTTCTTGAGCTTTGAAGAAAATGCCTTTTAAATACATAGGTGGCCAATCATCTGATACGGAGTTTATTAGTCATGTTTTTTTCAGAGAAATAACCAATAGTTTAGAGATTGATGTAGACAGAGATAGATACATAGAAGGAAGTTTATTATGAGGAGGTGACTCACAAGATTATTTAGGCTGAGAAGACCCACAATCTGTCATCTGCAAGCTGGAATCTCAGTGAAGCTAGTGGTGTGGTTCTCATCCAAACCCAGAGGCTTGAGAGCCAGGGGAGTCTAAGTCCCAAAACCCGAGAGCTAGGAACACTGCTGTCCAAGGGCAGAGTCACATGGATGTCCCAGCTCAAGTTGAGAGCAAATTCTCCTTTCCTCTGCCTTTAAGTCAATTCAGATCCTCAACAAATGGGATGATTTTGTCGCACACTGGGAAGGATGGATATTGACTCCGTCTACTGATTCAAATACTAATCTGTTTCTGGAACACCCTCAGAGACACACCCAAAGATGACATTTTGCCAGCTGTCTGGGCATGGCTAAGCACAGGCAAGGTGACAAAGGAAACTGACCATCCCAAGAGGGTAGGATATAGGTCTGTGCTGGGCAGATGGGTCAGCCCAGGTGGCCACCAAGGGCAGCAGCCAGGGGAGGCGTCAGGAGGCAAGTACACAAACATGTCAGGAGCATTCTGGTGGTTGCGATTAAGGAAGCCAAATCTGTTGTCATGTGCCAAGGACAAAAAGCAGCTGAGGATGTCAAAGGAAACTGAGGGGTAAAGATCTAAGTAGCACAGGAATAGAGTGGGTGCTAAGGGACAGAGGTCAGAATGAGATGAGAAGAGTCTATGATTTGCATGTTATACAGGGCAGGGCTACTGATGTGATTCCCAGTCTGCACTGTATGGTGCTGTGATGGATACAGCCTATACAGCACGGGGAAAATGTTGGCGTGGGCCATTTTTAGGAGGATTTAGCAATTCTATTTTAAAACATCTACAGTGTGGAAGCTGCCTAGCTGTGGGGGAAGAACAGTGGATATTTTTGCTGGTTGGATCCATCGCAAAACTGCTCTTTTCCCCCAACTTACATAAGCTCCACATTGAAGTACTTACAGATTGAAAGCATTTCCTGAAAGCACTTGGAATGCTTCACAGTTTTCGTAAACTGCTCCACGCAAAATGGAAGAAAGCCTGAGAAATATAGAGAAGGGTTTTATTGTTTGTTTGTTCGTTCATTACTGGTGTTTTTTTTTTTTTTTTGCATTCATTAAAGACCAGTTGTGTATAATTACTCGGAGAATTCAGACTTGAAGATTTTTTCAATGGAGATAATGCAAATGACCATTCGGCACCATAAAGAGAAAGAGCAAATCCGGCTGGGAAACTTGTCTCATTTGGAAGCAAAGCTCGTTTCATTCCGAGAGTTAGGATTTCACTCCTCACTCTTTGGCTGCAAGTGTTTTCTGTTGAAGTTGGCAACTCCTTATAGAGAGGAAGCTTTTTGTCAGTTTAGTAGTTTTCTTGTTCTCCTTTTGAACTTCAGAAATTTCAAGCTCACCTTTTCAGATTTCCTTCGATTTTCTTTATTTGAATGAAGCACAGCTCTTTTTGAACCTGATGAAAATACACATTCACCCCCCAGATTATGTACTATTTACTGACTTTATTTTGTTTAAAGTAATGACACAAGTTAAGTTTAGAAAATTTCAAATATACAATAAAGCATATCAAAAAAGCAATCATAATTCCACCACCCTGAGATAACTACTGTTCCAATTTTGATGTTTGTCTTTTCAGATATTTTGTGTTAAGTAATATTTTATGACAATGATTCATGTTTTATATACTAAATTGTAATCTAGCTTTTATCTGTTTCCATCTCAAATGGATGTAGCATCATTTATTGAACCAATCCCCACTAGTAGGGGTATTGGTTGTTTCTACCTCTTCCCTACCACAGACATCTGTGGAATAAACATACTAATAGATAAATCTGTATGCATATCCATGGTGATTTCCTCCCTATCAATACAATTCTACAGTTGAAATGTTTTCCTGGGTCTCAGAAGTAACCACTTCTTCAATATTGGTTCAACTCAACTTTTAAGGGGGTAAGGATAAGCCTGGTTGGTTGATAAACAAGTATGTCAATCTTGCGGCTGCATCTTAATCAGATGGGGTAGTAATTGGGAAAAGCTGAGAAAGAGAGAGCCCAAGGACTCAGTTGGTTAAGTAGAGGTTAGACTGTGACTCAGAAGTGCCCATGTGACTGAACACTGTGCTTCATATTGTACACACAATTCCTCTAATCTTGCAGGAATTGCCACCATTATTTTAGGAACGCAGCAACTGAGGCTCAGAGAATTGCACTTAAGTATCTTTCCTAAGGTTGTCCCTGTAAGCCAGGGTCTCTGGAACTGTTCTATCAAAGTTTTGGGGTAGATAATTGTTGGTTGTGGTTGGTTGTCCTATGCATTGTAGGATGCTTTGGAAGCATCCCTGTCATCCACTCAATAGCACCCCAGCCCCAACTGTGACAACCAAAAATGTTTCCAGATATTGCCAAATGCCTCTCGGGGTGCAGTGGAGGATGGGCAAAATCATCCCTGGTGAGATTCACCACCTCTGTAGGTAGTATTGAGAACCAAACTCAGAATTTAATCTGTGTGATTCCAAAGTGCTTGCTCTTTTTCCTATAACATGTTCTGAAAGCACTTGGGGTTGCATCTTTCAGGGGTCAGGGTCTGTTCTGGGGTCCTGGCCGGTACCAGACCCGATTCCTCAGAGAGGCTCTCGATGAATTTTCCACTCTCTCAAGGTATTATGGCCCCTCTCTCAGAAGATGATTTCACCTGCCTTTGACTGAAAAGATTGAAGTCATTCAGAATTTCGTCACCTTCCCTTTCTGGTCCCACGCTCTCCCCATACCACTCCAAATAAACTTGGTATGGTATTTACCCAACCATTCCGCTCTCCACTCACCGAAGGAAAAAGGTGATTCACAGAGCAAGTGTGGTGGATGCAGCTAGGCTTTGGAGCCACAGAGCTCTGGGTTTGAACTTAGACTATTGTACCTACCAGCTGTGTGACCTGCCACAAGTTACTTCGCCACTCTCAGCCTACGTACTGTTCTTCATGCAGAAAATGGGGACTTAGAAAACATGGGCAGTGGTATTTTGAGGACTAAATGAGCTGACATGCTTGAAAGTAGCTAGTAGAGTGATGACACAGAGAAGACAATGTTAGTCGGAACGTCTGAGCCTCCTCTTCCCCCTCAGTCTAGGTAAACCTGTTAGCTGGACCCATCCATTCCCTTCTCTTCCAGAGCCTGTTCCACTTACACTACTTCTCTCTCATTGTCTCCCTCCCAACAATATAAGCCAGAGCAGAAACACACACACACACACACACACACACACACACACACACACACCTAAAAAATCAGGGAAAACTCCATGAGAATCCTACCACCATTCCTACCAATCCTACCACTTCTTGAACACATGTATAGCATGGGTGTCTTATAAACATGTACACATAAGATTTCATACCCTGGCCTCTTCATTTAATATTTTATCTCTACACCATGGACACGCGGCCAGGTAGCATTCTTCTTATGTTAAAAAAACAACTAATTTGACAGTCTCATTGTTTATGTAACTACTCACCTACGTTCCAATAGTTGGACTGCTTCTGGTCCGGAACTATTATCAAAAACACTGTCATGGACATTTGGAACCTAGAACTTTCTCTTCTGGCTTGTTTCTCGGGACAAATTTCTGTGCTAAATCACAGGAGAACTATATTTTTATGGCTTTTATATATTTGATAACTAAGTTCCAAAAACATAGTTCTCGTTTGTATCAATACTAGAGATAAACTTGTGCAAACCTTTGCCCTTAAGGTTATTGAGACTTTGATTTTCCATTCCCTCGTGAACACACAGTTATCAGCTTTCTAGACGTGGTTTAGTAGATGAAATGCCTTTATTATCATTTAATTTGCTTGTTATTTATTTACAGCCTATTGATTAAGTCATACTACTTTTGTACTTTTAGTGATTATATTTCTTTATACTCTTCTCCATATTTTGATATTTAATCATTTTATTGTCTTAGCCTACAAATAAAAACCAAATTTTAACTTTTCTAAAATGAAACTTCCTTTGAGTTTTTCATTAAACTCTAAGCTTTTTTTATCTTCTCTTAATTATTTCCTTAATTTAAAATAATTTTGGGTATTTGAAAATAAAAACAGTAATTTAAAAAATACTGAAAAATAAAAATGTCTTATAATGTAACCTTCCTAAGATAATTAATTTTAAAATTCATTATATTACCATAAATTTTTATTGCAAAAACACACACGAAATTAGGCTAATTTTGGATGTGGTTTAATATTCTATTTCTTTTTACTCAACATTATGTCATTAGTATTTCCTGATATCCTTGGTCTCTCAAAACAGCAATTTAAGTGGTAAAACTATATTTCATAAAAGGGTTATATCATGTATTTAACTGTGGACCTATTATACACTTAGGCCAGAAACACGTTTCCTGCCATTACAGTTAATAGTGCATTGAGCATGCTTACACACAAATATGTGTACTCATGGTTGACTATTCAGGACATATTTCTGCAAGATTATTGATTCCACAGACATAAACCATCTAAAGTCTCTCAGTGCACATCATCAGATTACATTTCAATTAAGTTGTGCCAGCTTACCCTTTCTTATCGTAATGGATGACTGCCTGTCTAATGCATCCTTGCCAACACTAGGATTCTCTTTGAAAAATCTTTGCTACTTCACTACGTGAAAAATATGAGCCATTAAATTCACATTTGGTTGATTATTAAGGAAGCTAATCATTTCTTTCATATGTCTACATTTGTGGTTTTACTTACATGAATTACTTATTTCCTTTGCCTATTTTGTTTTGAGATTTGAGTGATTTTTTTATTGATTTGTAAACATTCCTTATAGATTTAGAATATTATCTTATCATCAGCATACTTCTCATAGTTTTCTTGACAAATAATTTTTATTTAAAGTTTTCCATGATAATTTTTGATATAGAGATGTCTTTTTCATTCATTACATTTAAGCTTAGATTTTCTCTATCACAAAATCCTTAACACCCTTGAAGTATTATCTACCAGTTCCTTCTTTTTCTTTCTTTCCTCCCTCCTCCCTCTTCCTTCCTTCCTTCCTTCCCTCCCTCCCTCCCTCTCTTTCTTTCTTTCTTTCTTTCTTTCTTTCTTTCTTTCTTTCTTTCTTTCTTCTTCTATCTACCAATCCAAAGTTTAGCAAATAAATTAATCTGGACTTTGTTGTATTTTATGGTGTGTAATAAAAAGCTGAGAAACAATTGTTATATGCAAAAATTCTGGTTTTTAGTCCTCACTTAAGGACAATTTTTTCATTGCTTTTGGAGAGAGAGGGAAGGAGAGAGACCAAGAGAGAGAATGAGAAAGAGGCAGAGAGAGAGAAGGAGAGAGACATCGAGGCAAGAGAGAAACATTGGTTGCCTTCTTGTATGTGCCCCAACCGGGGATCGAACCCACAACCTAGTTATGTGCCCTGATGGAGAATCAAATCCGTGACTTCTCAGTCTATGAGATGATACTCCAACCAACTGAACCCTACTGGTCATGGGTAAAGAAAAATTCTTTAATATCATTTGTTGAATGATCAGTCCCTTTACCTGTTGAATGTGATGCTTCTTTTATCATATATTACCTAGTACACTTACTATCAATTGTTTCAGGCTTATTCCAGGTAATTACCTTAATGATGGTAGCTTTGCAATATTGCTTAACATGTGGCAATATATTTTACTTTATTCATAAAATTGCCATTGCCACCATTATCTGTTTATTATTTTCTATAAATCTCAGAATTGTTTAGTTAATTTTCCACAGAAATGTTCTTGGAATTACCTGAAAACAGCTATGGTCTGTATCTTAGCGGTGTGTAATCTGCACAGGGAGAGAGACGGTAACCACATAAACAAACAAGTGAATATATAATTCCAGATAATAATACCTGCATGGGAAACAATAAAGAGGGTTTGGTGATTGCGAGTAAGAAGATTTGGATTTGGAAGGCTTGGAGGGAAGGAACTAATACAGCATGTCTGAGAAAGACCTTTCTGAGGAGAGGTCTTTTAAGCTTGAGGTCTGAAGAGTGGGAGGGAGCCAGGCACCCAAGGAGCAAGAAGCAAAGACAGAGGAAGCAGCCAGAACAGAATATGCAGAGACCCTGAGGCGAGAACACCTGGGCTTGTTTTGGAAGCTTAAAACAATGTGAAACCACCTGAAGTATCACAAGCAAGGGACCAAGGCAGGTGATGCAGATAAAGAGGATTCTAAAACCAGAGCCAGAGTCGGGATTACATTTAAAATGTCAGGGGAAGTGATTGAAGGAATGGAAGCAGGCTATTGGCAGCATCACATTTGTTTTAAAATGATGATTCTAGCCACTTGGTGAAAAAATCGGCCGTGGGGTGCATGAGCAAGAGAAGGCAGGTCCATGAGAGGCCACTCATTTTTGAATATTGATTTCATATTCAGTTACTTTATTAAAAATCCTCTTTCTTTTAACTCTGGAAGTCTTTAAGTTGTTTATTGAGCTATATCATCATTATTTTCAAATAATTTTTTCTCATCCTTTATAATAGTCACACCTATTGTAATTTTTTCACATCATGTATAATAGTCACACCTATCGTAGGTGTGATACAGTTGCATCCCTGTAGCAGCGTTTAGATGCTCCAGAGAAGAAAACTTAAGTAGTAACTGTGACAGGGGGTGTCTGTTCCTTTCTTTGATTGCAATGGCAGTGCTTTGTGTGTGCCCTAATTAAACACGGTGACAAAGTTTGGCTCACACTGCTATTCATCATGAAATATTTTGGATTGTGTTTTATCTGTAAAAGGTATTTGGTTGCATCGATGCCATCTGGCATCTATAGGATAATCACGCTGCGCTTCTCTTTGGATTATTCTGTGAGCTTACCTGTTCTCATGGTTACAAGTTGCAGCTCCGTGGTATTAACCCCATCTTCAAAATCTAGCTCGAGAGGCTATGGCGGTGGTACCATTAACTACCATAAGGAGCCCACAGGGAAGGACATGGATGGATTTTCATAGTCATGCAAGACGTTCTGCTTCTGGACTTTTAAGTCTTTGCAAATGCAGCCTTAAACATAACATGTTCTTGAGCTCATTTGCTAGTTTTTACGTGGTGAACCTGGGTCCCGCATGCAGAATGGACCAGAAAGAATGGAAGGAAAAGAACCCAGGAGAGTATGTGACATGGTCAAAGGTGCCAAAGTTTGGGGCGGGCTCTTAGTTGCATGCTTCAAATGCTACCTTGCCCTTACTAGTCGTGTAGCTCCTGGCAGGGAACCAGCCAGTCCCCCAGGGATAAGAATATCAGCTTTGCGGGACCATCGTGAAGGTTGAATGATGAAATTTAAATAAAGAACTTAGCACAGTGGCTGGCATAGAATCATTCTTACGGAGATTTTAAGATGAGCCTAGCACTGTGCTTAGAACTGTTTTGTGCTAAAATGTTAACTCATTCAATTTTCCTAGCAGTAGTACTGTATTGTTCCACATTGTTTCATTCCAATGTTATAAGAAGCCCTAGGGACTTAACTCTCCTTTATAACCGTAAGCTTGTGGGTAAAATTGGTTTTCTTATGCATCATTTCCCTCAAGTCACAGAACCTGTGCGGGCTGTTGAGTGACGACTTCCTGTAATATCCTCGTTACTCCCGTTTTGCAAAGGGGAGAAACGAGACGTGGAAAATCTGAGTGATTAACCTCAAGTCCCGTGGCAAATAAGGGCCAGCGCTGGGATGTGAGCGAGCTCAGCAGTGTGGCCGCAGTGTCCCTGCTCTTGACCACTGTTCAAGGCGTGAGCTCCTGATGCAAGTAGGTGCATATGCCTTTCTCTGTCCACTAAGCCCGCAAGCCTGTGGAAATCACAACGCACAGGGACTCCAGTCTAGAGCTGAGGAAACGGAGGCCCAGAGGAGTGAATGACAAACGAATGCCACAATGACCAGGACAAAAATCCTGCTCTCCTCATGCCATTTTCCAGCGTTTGCAAGTAGAAGGGCCCTCCACGATCTCTGCTTTGGAACACGCTGGGCTTGTCTTCAGGCTCTTAGCTGGCCTTCAAGCCTTGTAAAGTGACAAGAGGCACTTATCCGCATAGCATAATTCCTTTTAACAGAATTTTTTTTAAAAAGTCTTTTCCTTTAGGTCAGAGATAATTATTTCAAAGGCTGTTATTATAAGCCTTTGTGGATCTTCACAATGGCATGACAAGTGGATTACGTTATTATATTTTTAAATGCAGGAGAAAGGCGGAATGAAAGCAAAATGTGAACAAATAATTAAAAGGAACTCTCTATGCATATGTCTCGTCAGTTTACCTAAGATGCCAAAATAAACTCATTCCTAAGTGATGTAGCCGAACCACGCACAGCGAGCTGACTGACCCCAGGCTTCTAACCGAGCAATGCGGAAACAGCAGAGATTTGGTCCCACGGAGAAACCTCCTCCTCAGTGGACTCAGATGGTAGTATTTAATGAGGAATGAGTTGAGGTGTTGGGAACGTAGGTCCTGGGGATGCCGTCTATTAGCAGTTTGCTGTCGGAGGTCTTCCTCACAATCTCTTTGCTCGCTGAAGTTCCCACCCAGGTGTGGAGCTCCAGCAATTATTTTCTGACTGTGCTTTCAACCGTCCTTGCACTGAACCTGATTAAAACATCATCACCCATGTCTCTTAAGGCTCCCTTTACAGCACTTGTAATGACCTCTTATTTTCTACTTGATTGCAGACCTGCAGAAATGTCTGTGCACACCGCGGGCGGCCTCTAGGAAGGCTGGGAAACGGCGGGTGCTGTGCTGTGCTGCTGTGGCTCCAGGGAGTCCGTCGCCTTTTCTGGCTGGTAGGACCGTGCCATTCTTTACTAAGCATTTCCAGGAGCCACAGTCCTAAGTGCTCCCTGTCTCCTGTGTTCAGTTCTCTCTCATAGAGGCCATAGCACCAACGAGGGGATGGGGGGAGGAATGTCATTCAACAGGCTGCACTGAGTCACTTGAGGTCTCTTCTTGGTGCCTGAGGGGTGAAATCCTAACTCCTTAGCCTGATGCTCCAGGCAGCCCACAAATGCATCCCAATGCATCTCCTAATTCCTGCCATCCCAGCCACACCAAGGACACCCACTGCTTCTGAACACTTGTTCTCTCGCCCCTCCATGCCTTGACTGTTGCCATTACTTCTGCCTTCTGGCTGAAATGTTTTTCTTTTTCCTTCCTTCTTCCTCCTTCCTTCCTTCCTTCCTTCCTTCCTTCCTTCCTTCCTTCCTTCCTTCCTTCCTTCCTTCCTTCTTCCCTTCCTTCTTCCTCCCTCCCTCCCTCCCTCCCTTTCTTCTTTCCTTCCTTCCTTCCTTCCTCTCTCTTTCTCTCTCCCCCTCTCTCTCTCTTTCTCTCTTTCTTTTTCTTTTTGTTTTAACTTTGCTCTAGACAGATCCTAAGCCTCCTCATAAGTTGCACTTTAAAAGTTTCCAGTGCCTGGAACATAGTGACTCTGCAGTAAATGCTCCAACATGAAGATAAATAAAAATGAGATCGTTTCTCACCCGAAGAAAAAGAGCAAATGCATATTTGGTCATAATAAGCACAACCTCAGAGCTGTGACCTATGACATTTCAGAAACATTCACTGCCTTTCCGCATTTACCTCAGGTATGTACTTCGGTTTATCGGAGAAAACGTCCATCTTCAGGGTCTCCGTGCACCGGTCTGAAAATGCACTTAAGTGCATAGGCGGCCTGCAAGTTAGATTGTAATACATGCCTAAAAACCGGTGTTATAAAATGGAACATGCTTCTTATGGAGACAGTATGATAACTGACACGTGGTTTCGACCAAGGATTTGTCAACAAGGAAATCACAGGAATGGTGATTCGTGTGTCAAAAACACAAAGCTGCCACATTACTTTAAAACTGCCAAGTTATGCCCCATGTCCTAGAAAATGAACACACACTTACAGTAAATATTTATGAGATAAGGGGTCCAAATGTACTATAAATTGTGTATGTGCACATAAAACGTAACTCTATTGTGCCGTAAACATGACTTAAAGCTAACATGCTAGTGATAGTAATCCATTAAAGCTTTGGACCTTGGGGCTTACCACAATCCTTATCACATAGATACTCAACAAAGCCCTGTGGGTTGAATTAAACTGAATCCATGTAGAGTTCATAAAGCACTTTCACATCTAGTGTGAAATAATGGATTTTCCTCTTTCAGTAATCTGTCTCTGTGTTTAATACTGTAAGTATACCAATTTATAGGTAAAATGAGGGTCATAGTAATTAAGAGACTTGTTTTCCCAAGGTCAGAAAGTTAAGTTGTGGTACTAAATCTCTTACCTAGTTGTTTCAACTAAGTTCACAATGTCTCAGTGTCACCTCATACAAACATGAATGATTCATAAGACCCAGGTCTGCAGATAGATGTTTGAATACCCTTGTTCTCTCAGCCTATACCATCAGGACAAAGAAAGGTCACTATATAACATCAAGTAATGACTTTATTCCACCTGCCCTTAGTGTGTGGGACTCAGAGCACCTCCCATCATGGAAAGCTTGGAAGAGCAACCAGCACTGAACTAGCTACTAATTTCATACCGCATCCCAATGCATCTGTCTGTCAAGGATCGCTAAAACCGAAGTCAACGGTGAGCTGAGAGAGCTTCCTCTTTAGACAGTGGGTGTGTTGCAGTATTCAAAACCATGACACTTTGATGCTGGACTTGGTGTGTTCCAGTACCTTCTCTGCTTCCTATTAGAAGAATGATCTTAGCCAGTTACCAAACCCTCTCTGCTTCATAGTGTTCTCATCTGAAAAATGGGGATAAGAATAGTCCTTAACTCATATAATTTTTTAAAAGATTTTATTTATTTATTTTTAGAGAGGGAAGGGAGGGAGGGGGAGAGAGAGAGAGAGAGAGAGAGAGAGAGAGAGAGAGAGAGAGAGGTTCAGTGTGTGGTTGCTGGGGGTTCTGGCTTGCAACCCAGGAATGTACCCTGGCTGGGAATCGAACCTGGGACACTTTGGTTCCCAGCCCGCGCTCAATCCACTGAGCTACGCCAGCCAGGGCCTCATATAATTTTTTGTGAAGGTTAAATGCTTAAAAATAAGTAAAGCATTGATAACAATGCTTGCCAGGAAGTGCGTATAAATGAATGGTAGCTAGGCCTGTTATTGATTTTATAGTTTTGAACAATGGTGGGCACTTCTCATTATGTGCCTAAAGGGTACGGAGGGTTAGGAAAGCAGATAATTACGCTTCTTGTGGATGTTAGTAAAATGCAAATGAATGGTATCTACATGTGGAATGAATGACCGTCATACACGGAAGTGGTAGCTCTTCTGTTTCAAGAATTCTGACATTCACAGTTGGAGTCAAAGTTATGTTTACTACGAGATTGTAAACTGTAAAAAGGAGGAGAGCCTCTCCATTTTAATCACATCTGTTTCTCAAACAATTAGCACATTGTAGGTGCTCAGTAAATACTTCTATAATAAATGAATGAATGACTGACTGAATGAATAAAAAATTAGTAGCATTTATACAAGTCTAATTTGTAATTAAGTTGCCCTGTAAACTACCCATTCTGTTAATAAGTAGCCCCTGTGTGAAGTGATTATCCTGAATTTACTACTGAATGTGTTAACTGGCCATGTAAATGTACTCTCTTAAAATATAGTTATTCTGTAGTTTATAAAGATATGAGTGCACTATTAATTTTGTCAGTACTAATTGTTAGTCTCCAAATTATTGCAATCCCAATAATTCCACATCATCTCTGCTCTTTTAGTCACACAAACTGTAATCGTAGAAAGAAATTATAATTTAGTGCATTTAAATTTGCCATGATGGGAAGATTATCCATGACTGTTAAGTAGGAGCTAAATGTTAAAAAATGTATTTAAGCATGATCTTTGTAAAGTGCAATAAATTTTGTGACTAGAGAGGCTTCGTATTTTACATTCTGTCTTTGTCTTGAAGATTTTTGTTGCTGACCAACCATTAATAATTCACCAGGAGCTTCCTAGGGAGTCGTGCGTGGGGGTTATTTTGTGTGGTGCCCCTCTGTCTAATTTACTGACTTTAGGAAAGATTAAAGAAGATTATATATTAAATAAAGATTAAAGATTGTATTTTTTTCCTGAGGGCGTGGGAACTTCTTTCATGACCTTGAGATTTTGAAACTTCTGTTATAATATGGATTCAAAGAAATGATCCACTGTATGAGTTTGAATCATGTGTTGAAATGTATAATCTGTTTGTGTCAGCATCTCCTGTGAACACAGGATGCTCTCGGGACTTCGGGTTTTATTTGCTTATTGGTCGTTGGGGACTTGATACTTTGCCCAGAAGCAGTGTTAGCAACTGAGAATGAGAAACCCCTACGTCCCGCTTTACCCCCCACCCATGCGTGGCAACCATTGTTTCTGTGGAACATGCTCTGAATTCCAGCTCCTCTCTGCGCCTAAGTCTGTGCTCAGTGGGAAGTAGGGGCTCATTAAGTGTTGAATGATCATGAGACGTTCAGAAGGCTTCTCTGGAGCAGCCCTCGCACTGGAGCCGCCGTCTGTATCTGGGCCTGTCTCGAGGGCCGTGAATGCAGAGGAAACACGTCAGATGCATCAGCATCCATTGTAGGAGAAGAATGGGCAGGGAGCACCTAAATCCCAAGAGTCTATTAGCAGGTTGTAGGTAGGAACAGAAACGTTAATATTAATAAGGGAAGCTATCCTTTGTGGACTCCTCATGATCTGTCAGGCAGTATGCAAAACTCCTGTGCACGCCTCATGATTCTCGGAATGCTCATCTGATGGGCGAGGAGCCTACAGACGAAAGTAAGTCGCTTGTCGAAGATCACAGGAGAGTCACAAGTGCCAAACCAGAGTATCCTGGCCCCTGTTTTCATTTCTTTCTATCTCCCTGCTCAGCTCCCAAAACTATTCCTCTTCGGTGACTAACCTGTCCCTGTGGAAATGGCCACAGTCCTCTTGCTCTGTGGAGCCTTGGTAAGTTCAACAGAGGAGAGAGAATTAGGAAGCCCGCTGTTTAGGGGTTCAAGCCATGCTGATCTTGCCTCCCTTTGCAACTAAATACTCTGTTCTCTGCCTGTGACTCCTATGTTTATTCTCAACTTTTTGTAAAATGTGAGGAGGAAAACATATGATTAATCATCAGTCTCCAATCCCCAGTGTGGGAAATATGATTAACTATCAACCTACACATCTAGTGTAGGCAGAGTGTTAAGATAATATTTTACATTTGTTGGTTTGTTTCCTTTGGTTTGGTTGGTGTTGTAGAGGCCTCTGTCGTGACCTCAAGATCCTTCTTCAAACAGCACTATAGGAACAAGAAGGTCAATTAAAATTCAGGGGAAAAGAACCCAGAACTCTGGCTCTTGCCTATGGGAATGTGGCCTCGGATACCTCTGTGCAAGCCCTCCCTAAGCCACCCTTCCAGTGTGCAGCCTGGGGAGAGTGACCTTCACACCGAGATGCCCTGCGGGCAAACGAAACGAGAGTTGAAACCGAGCCACCATAAACATTGCGGCTCATAAACCTGCAAACAGGAAGGGCAACCTTTCCAAAGGCTAGAAATGGACTTTTCGGCCTCTGAAATTCAAACCATATTTGGTGTCAAAGTCTCCTCAAGTTTCTGTTTTTATAAACATGGCCGAGTGAAAAACTGTTGTAGCTGAAACTTCAGGTCTTCAAGCGTTTTCCAAGGCAGGGCCTGGTTTCTCTGGAGCCCTGTGGACTGGCTGGTGGTCCTTTCTGAAAACCCTCTGTTACTGTCTTTTCAGTCTCTTCACATTGACAGATGGAGAATTGCAGACGTTAATATCCAGCCTTTTAACCTTTGCCCTCTGGAAGGCGCACCTCTGTCATTCCTTAGCCGGTAAACCTGCCCGAGGTCCCACTTTCTTCAAGACGGGGAAGAACAGCACCAATGCAGCGTTACAGGTCTCACAAGGTCTGGGTGTGAACGTGGTGTCAGGAGAACGGGGACAGCTTAGTGGAAGGACAGGGAGACTTGGAGAAGAAGAAGTGTAAGGCCTGCACCAGCCCACAGGGATCTCCTGAGGGGGAGGGGCAGAGTGGCCTGTGGGTCTCGTTCTGATGTGCTCAGACCTCCTTGGCCTTTCTGTGATGTCTGCCTCTGGGCTCTGTGTGCCTTGGCTTTCAAAGGCTCACACCTGAACCTCCCTTCAGAGGATGGTTCTCGGGCCCCTGAAGTGGGTTTCACACAGGCAGACAGAAGTTAGGTCACCAGAGTGGCCCTGTGGTGAGTGACTGATGCGTGGTGGCGTAGGAAAGCCCAGCTTCCTTGCCTCGATGGGGACAAAATCGGGAGATGGAACTTACCCTCTAGGGAGCTCCCCTGTGGGGTCTGGCTGAGCCACCCTCCAGGACACTTCGCTTGTCATCAAGTCTTGACTGACTTTCTTCCCTTTTCTGTCCTCTTCCCCCTGCTCCTTGACAGGTTCTCCTGGGAGCATTTCCATAATAAACCCCTGGCACAAAAGTCCTTACTCAATGTCTGCTTCTGGGTAAGATTTATTCTATTAATTCTGGAAAACAGGATTAGGGTAATGGATAACAGTTAGAGGGAAGCGGAGTTTGAATCAATACAAGAAAAAAAAACTTTTTTTACAAATTGAATATATCAAATATGATTTGTGAGATGCTATCCAGAAAGATTGAAATGGCAGCCGGATGAGTGATTATTGGTACTGCGGTTTGTAGGAGGGAGTTCCTGCTGTGTGAGGTCGCTTCTAAGATGCAACTCCAGTGCCTCACCGCTGGCCTGTGATGTATGCAAATGAGCCTCAGACCTCCACAGGTGGGCTGCCAAATTCGAACAGGATGCAGTGTGGGTTTTCGCAATGCAGGTGTGTTTTCCCGTGTATTATAGGGCCCTCTCCGTCCAGCAGGGGATGTAGCTGAGTGGGCTGCGCTGTCGGTGGGTGGGGACAGTGGCTACAGAGGAGAGCCGTAGCCCCACATTGGCTCCAAGTTAAAAATTTCAATGAAAACTTCACCTTAGAAGAATATGAGATACTGATGAAAGCAAACAACGTGCCAAAAAAGAACCCCACCTGGAGGAAAGACTGGTAACCGAGTGAATGGTACAGCAGAAAATGATAACGCCTTGATTGTTCGGGCTTCACCGGCGACTGGCGGACTGGGGCGGTGATTGAGCTGAATTTTTGTTGCCTTGGTTAGCAAGATCTTAAATCCCTTAACTTCTCTAGGATGGCTACCAAACTTTACCGTCTGAAATCCCAATGAAACAAAAAAAGATCGACCGTTTCTCGACATTGTACCTCCCCCTCTGCCTGGAAGTTGAAGCCACAGACTCCCACGTGCCCCAGGGAACAGTCCTGTGGTGCAAGGAGAGGAGTTCTGTTCTTGTACGCATCTAGAGAGACAGGAGGGAGAGGTCTCACGTTGGGCATAGTTCAAATATGACAAGGAAGTAGTGTCGTGTTAGGAGAGGGTGGGAGGCAAGTCAGAGAAAAGCAAAAATCATGAGAAGCCAAGTTAAGGAAAAAAAACACATGCTAAAGGTAAAAAGTTGAAAGGGAATAGTACAGTTGTACTAAGGGGAACTAACAGAAGTGGAGGTAAAATATTTCACAAAGCAGAGCTAAGGAAATTTCTGCCAAATGGGGGCTTCCCAGAAGCACTGGGTGGGTGGGAACTTTGATACCTTCACCTCCTGGCCTCAATCTAACTGCGCAAGATCTAGATTTATTTCTAATTACGTTGTGCTGCTTCACTTTCCCTAGTTTACGCCAAGTCATTTATTCATTGATTTTGTTCACGCAATCACCCCCATTTCAGCCAAACCCAACCCTGCCCGTCCCTAATGGCCCGACATTGGGTTCTTCTCCATAACAGAGTTTCCCACACTTCTGCCAACCCGCACAGCTCTCAGTATCTATTGAAACCACAGCACATTACTCATCCCACTTATCTGACCTTTGTCGTGTATCATGCATTCTGAAATTTTTCTCTTGCTTTTGTATATGGCATCCTGCATCTTGGGAACTTGTATATTTATCTCTTGCGTGATATATTAAATTGCTTACGCTTTGACTTCCTAAGTCGATTTCAGTCTAGATAGTCGTCCGCCATAGATGCATGTTACACTCATTCGGGTTGTAAGATTTGCCCACGAGAAAATAAGCTTTGTGTTGAGGGTTTAGCAAAGATTGCTGCCCCCTGGTGTGTGTTAGGAAACCTGGATGGAGGCTGAGGAAGTGAATCCAGCCGTTGAAGGACGTAATCTTCAGAGTGAAACACTTTGGGCGGCCCCTGTAGAAGAAAACCCGTAGTAACAGGAATAATTTGTAGAGTTTATCGGACACTGCGATGAATGCTGTACCTATATTATCTCATTTAATCCTTCAACAGTAAATGTTAATTTTGCGGTATGCATTATCATTCTCATTTTAAAGATGAGGAAAGTAAGGCTTAAAAATTATAACTAATTAGCCCAAAGTCTCGTGCCATCTTCAGTAGGAGAGAACAGGTCACAAGGTTGTTTTTATTAATTATGTTAAATTTTGTCCCAATAACAATGAGATCATGCACGACAGTTGCATTTTCACGAGAATGTGAAAATTAGCTTCTTGACCTTTACCTGCTCTTTCAGGAAGATTCCAGAACAAAAAGACCCTGATGGGACAGAGATCACAATTTGTTATGTCACTGCTCAGCACTGCTTCTTATTTTCGGGTCTCGTTCCGGCATTGTGCAGCGCCTACAAGTACTCGTGTGTCGGGTGTTTCCTTGGGATATCACTTACAGCTGGTCCAAGGGCTGGTCTGAGTGCCAGGAGTAACGTGGGGTCATGGAAAGGGGCCTGGAGGCCGAGAGCTAGTGCTGCTCCTACTGCCTGGACTCCTTGGCCACTGGGATTGAATGTCTGGCTTTATCCGAGCTGTTCAGTTATGTTAAAAAAATGGTACTATATGAAATGATGCATTGTTGATCATTATTAGTTAAAAGCTTGAGAAACTAAAGTGTTGATTACCTTATTCTCTATCATTATATATAATATTATTTAATAAAATGATCTATGTTTTGAATTGTGGTCTTTGTTAGAGTTGGTATTTTTTTTTATTTTGCCAAGTTAAAAAATAAAACAAATGAAAAACTATAATACTTTTCCCTCTATCATCATGGCATACAAAAGAGGACATGTTAACACTAATAAAATATACAGAGGACATGATTTCAGAACTAAGGTGAGTTCATGTAGGCTCAGAAAACCTCATGTTATCTGCTTTATTTTCTGCTTCCCTTCCTTGGTGTGGTAAGACCTTTGTGATAGCCCACACCTGTCTACTCACCGGCATTGGGGGCCCGTTGAAGTGGACGGCGCTAACTTCACCCATACCCTTCTGTCGTGTGTGTGAAACATTTAGTCTGTTTGCATATAGACAAAGCAAAGCAGAGAATTTAAGGAACTTGAACGCTTCAAGGAAAGCGCCACCACACACTTGGCCTGAATTCCGTTTTGCGCTCCTGTTTAATCATTTGACCGTTGACTCACATCAAGATTCCTGCCTCCGTTCTTTACCATCTCTCAGGGTTGGTGCATCAGTCACCCATGGAAAGGTCTGTGTACAAATGTGACTGACACAACCATATTGTGTAGAAATATCTAGTGACCCAGGCACCCGGTGTCCTAGGGATTTGTTGGAGTCAGGATAACGTTGGGCTCAGCTCTGTTGACCCCTCTCATGCTGTGAAGTCTTTAACTCACAAACTTTTTGCAAGATTGCATCTCCCCACCGTATCCTGGTCTTGCTGCTGGGTTTCAAACACAACCCAAGTTCCAGGTAGGAGGTTTTGCTCAGCTGGGATTCCCCATTGTGAACGTTTCTCCTTTGCTATCCATGACACCTGGGGGTTGGCGGTTGTTCGGAGTCATGGCACGAGACGGGGACTCCCTGCGGTTCATTGGGAAAGTGGGACTTTGTACTTGCAATGGAAGGACCGAGCAGGGGCTCTGGTGGTGACTCTGCAGTCTGGGGAGGTTTATTGTTGTGAGTTAGCAGTGTCCAGTTTGGTTCTGTTGCTATGGTGCTTGGCTACTTGGATTGTTTGTTTTAGCTTTTGTACCTGTGCCCAGATATGGGATGTGCATTCGGTCCGCTGAAGGGAGGCTGAGGAAGCAGGGTGCAAAAGGAAATAATTACGCTCTGGCTTGTAAATGAGTCAGAATCCCAAGGTATTATTTATTGCTTGGGTTCACATAAGTGTGCTCCTTCGCTTCCTTTTGAGAAATGAATTTTTGCTTTCATTTCATGGTAATCAATATGTGTAGCCCCAGTCCCCGCAATCAGACATGGAACTTGGATTAACATTCAAACACACAATATTTAAACAGGAAATTTGAACTTGATCTGTGGATTACAGTCTTTGCCCTTCCAATAAGACAAGGTTTACATAATCGGCCTTCATAACAGTTGTTGCAAGTGTCTGACATTTCCTTCGGTTTTGGCCTTTCCACTGTCAACGTGGTGTTCGGAGCAAAAATTAATACCGGGCAAACAACTCTTTCCCCCCTTTCTTCATCTACACCTTGTACAAGATGCTTTGCTCCTCAGTTTCCTAACCAGAAGCCCAGTCTGTGTCTGTGTGGATTCGGTGGAAAAAGCGGGGCCTCTCAGCCCCTCCATGAGCGCTGACAGTTCCTAATTGCCTAAATCCCGTGTGAAGCACTTCAGGGTCCTGACCGCTCAGTGTCCCCCAAAAAGCACGTTTTGACAAACGGGTGGACCCATGAGGCATCCCAGTGGCCAGTGCAGATGTTCATTTATTTACTCATTCATGCATGCATTTATTCTTTCATTCTTGCTTTTATTCATTTGTCTCTTCACTAGATGTTTATTATGCATTTAACAGAAATTGAATGGTACTTGACCTGGTACCAGGCGAAGAGGGTAAAGGGGACACTTAGAGATAAATAAGACTTAAGCCCCGAAGGAGCACACAGTGCAACTGCAGGGAAGACAGCAGCCGTCTAGGAACAGTGTGGTGTGTGCCATGCCTGGAGGAGACAGGAGTGCAGCGTCAGGGCTCTGAAAGAGAGGTGGTTCACGATAACGTCAGTGCTGGTGTAGACAGCTAGGAAAGGCTTTGTGGAGGAGACAGGCATCCAGCTTAGAGTGAATGCTGAATTCGTTTTATCTAGGAGACACAAACCAGTTGTGCAGAGTTTTAGCGGTGAAAACAACTGGGCAAAAGTCGTGGTTTCTAATCAGAAATGATTGGGTGTAGAAATTTTATACGTTGAAATTCACTCCTGCCCCTTTTAGTTTTTATTTAAGATGCTGATAACTGGCTAGGCGGACTGTTTCACTGGCCAGCTGGTTGCTTCAGCCCATTGTAGACAGAGCCACAGGGGAGCTAAGTGATCTACCGTCTCCATCTACTTTTAAAATCTTGGATTCCCAGTGGAAGAGTGAGCATAACCCAAGTTTTGTGACTTGTAGAATTCAAATGTTCTCATTCTCTTCAAGGTAATAGTCTCTGCTGATTTTGGTTTGCAGTAGATGGGAAGCTATACCAAAAATTAACATAGTGTGTTGCTTTAAAAGTTTCGCATTTGCATTGCTTCCCAGATCAATGAAATATTCATGAATCCTAACACAATGTCTCAGACACTTTCCTTCTTGCACATCCCGAACTGCTTCCCAGACATCTTCCCAGACATGTGCCCCAGAAGCCACCCATTTCCAAGGCTAACAACACACCTGCCCTCTTGGACCTGCTCCTTCTGTTTTCTTTCTTAAGGTCACCACCACTAACACATGGCAGAAACGTCAGAGTTACTAGTCTCTCTTTTCCTTGACCACCCTGTACTGCGTCTCCGCCTCTAGTCCCCCTTTCCTGTCGTATTCCAGATGCAAATGTGATGATGTCCCTCTCCTCATTTAAAGGCTGCCATGGCTCCCAGTTGTGGATAGTCTTAGAGGTTAGTGGATATCCAGAAAAGACCATGAAAAGAAGGACAGAAGGAAGGAGAGAGGAAAGGGTGAGGAAGGAATGCGATATGTGGGGGAGAGGGGGCAGGTCTGTTTGATGATAAGATGAATTAGACAATGTTAGGTTGGACCACGTTAAACAGGCTTTTTGTCCTTCGAGGCTTATCTGAGGGTTCACATCTAGTGCTTTTGAATCTCTAAAATGGCAGTTCGGGCACTGCCTCTTTCCAAAGCCCATGTGACGACAAGACCTTTGTTTCTGTGGAATGCTGATGGAGCTCTTGTGGGACACTGGCATTTCAGGAAAGCTGCTGTTCCACATTGATTCTTCAGAAAGGCCTTCGGAGCCCTTTCTATTTTACCACCTTCTCCGCTTCCTGGAATGTGGATGTTTTCAACCTCAGTCAATCTCTCGTGCCCCCAAACCCCGTCTCTTTCCTTCTAGTCTGTTTCATTCTCTTCCTTTTCTCCTGGGAAACAGACCAGAGGC
The DNA here is from genome assembly GCF_004126475.2 of Phyllostomus discolor. Lineage (NCBI taxonomy): Eukaryota > Metazoa > Chordata > Mammalia > Chiroptera > Phyllostomidae > Phyllostomus > Phyllostomus discolor. Next base: position 9,539,159 of record NC_040903.2, read on the forward strand.
GCTTCCTTTGTGATTCCCACTAAAACACCCTCAAAAAGATTTTCCTTGGCTACTTGTTTCACCCACATGTTGTCTGCACTGCTATGAGAAACCATGAAATGACAACCAACATTTTTTTTTTTTAAAGATTTTATTTATTTATTTTTAGGGAGGGAAGGAAGGGGGGTGGAGAGAGAGAGAGAGAGAGAGAAAGAGAGAGAGAGAGACATCAATGTGCGGTTGCTGGGGGTTATGGCCTGCAACCCAGGAATGTACCCTGGCTGGGAATTGAACCTGGGACACTTTGGTTCCCAGCCCGCGCTCAGTCCACTGAGCTATGCCAGCCAGGGCTGACAACCAACATTTTGTTTAGGAGTGATCATTTATTGATCATCTTGTATCTTCTCAAATTGTTCATGTGATGCTTGGGATATTTTAGTATAAACTAATGCGGACTCTACGGTAATAGTTTTCTGGCTATTACACATTGTGTTGACTGCAAGAAGATGCCACTGGATTTCTCAGGGAGAAGAAACTTATATTTGAGGAATACTTAAAGTAGAGCGTCTTCTAAATCAGCTCTTATTCTGCCCTGTGCATGTTGAGTCCATGTAGCACTTCCTTGGGGAGGAGGGGAAATTCTACCTAACAGTCACTAAGATCGACTCCAGAAAAGATAAGGTGGTGCCTGCTTCAAACATTTGTGACTTCTAGCCTCTCGTTTTGCATGGCTTACTCAAAACATCAGAGCCAGACCTATTGTAATATGCATTGTTAAGGTGTTCTGGATGTGGTTGATACTGGAAATCTTTTTTTATAATAAAGTAATATCAGAAGCATGAAATAGTATTATTTTTATTGACTCTGAAAGTTACCCTATCCCAAATATTTTATATCAAAGTTAAAAATCTAGGTGGATCGTTAAAAATTTTAAAAAAGGAATCACTGGGCTACTTAATTCTTTAATTCTGACTTTTTGAAAGCCTGATGATGGATCTGGGCCGTGTGGACTTGAATGAAGTCTAATCTTAAATCTCGAGTCTAAAAGAATCAAGGGAAATTTCTGCTCTCATATTTGGCAAGGCTTCACTGCCTCCATTTTCTACTTTGTCAAATGAGCATCAATAAGTTGTGAAGAAGTTTCCAGAAAAAAAAATGTTGTTAATTTAATGTACACTTACTTATTAGTCACTTAGATAATGGGAAAGTTTGGATGCCAATTCAATTATCAAGTCCCCCTATACTTTCAACAGTCTCTGAATCAAGAAGAATGGTGCATTAATTACCTGTATTGTCAGGGGAGTCACTTGGGATACTTTGGAACAAAAGGAGTATTCATTAGTGGAGAAAGAAAATGGATGGAGCTTGAATTCTTTATTTCTCGGTTCCAGGCCAACTTTGAAAATGGTCTATCTGCAGCTCTTAGCAATGGATTCCTGTAATTGTAGAGAATTTAATAATGTGTTTAGAGCGTCAGGATGTTACTTGCATTATCACCCACAAATGCAGCCACGGTGTGATTTTTGATGCAAGTTCCCCTTCCGTGTGCTAGGAAAACTTGTACCTCTTGAAGTGACTTTCTGATCCAATTTCTTTGTCACTGGACCCACACCCAAGGCTAACAGGGCAACAGAAAAAGTTGTCACAATTTGGCTCAAACTACACAACCATCTCCTTTGCGTGCCCAAAGCCTTTCACACACATGGCACAGGTGCTTACCTTGGCTTATGGTGGGTTTTTTATATTGATGAAGGATGATCTTTCCAATATGTGCTGGTTTCTGGAATAGTTTCTGGAATGCTGAAGTTCTTGAAATCGTATAGCTCATGCCAGATGCTTTGATTTATGAAAACTCTTCAACGAGTTCAAGGCCCCTTATCCTACCCATCTTGCATTCAGGCACAAATAGTTATTGAACAGCATCAGTGTGTCAGGCGCTGGGACACAACAAGGGCTGAGATGTACACGGATTCCAAAACACTTAAAATATGGGAGTCAGAGGCAGGTACAAACACTGGTGCTAGAATTTGGAATGTGGTGGTCCGATTTTAAAGCGCAGAGTCGTACCAAGTCATAAACCTATTCCAGTTATTGCACTCATGGGATTATTTTGAGGAATAAAAGAAATAGCCCATGTAAAATTGCATAGCACTTGTCATGTTAAATCCTCACTAAATGTTAACTGACATGACTGCTATATTTTATTATTATCACCCTGTCACCCATGATGGAAGGACACAATGGTTAAGCATGCTCTGTGCCTTACAGACTACAATGAAATCCTGACTTGGATACTAAATATATGTGAGAACTGTGGCAGGATACTTAACTCCTTCACACCTCAGTTTCCTGGAAAATGGAGATCGTAGTGGTGATTTTCAGTGGAAAGTTAACGTCAAGGGATCAGGGATGTTTTGTCTTACTCTTTGCTGTAACCTCAGCTAAGAGACCTCTGCCTACAGTCATTCCAAAGTTCAAAGAAGTTAATAAATAAATATATAAAGTGCTTAAGAAAATGCCTGGTATGATCTAACTGTTCAACTAATGTTAACTTGGTTTTATTTCTATTATTACCATTGACATCGTTATTATTATAAAATGCCACTGCCCTCATGAAGCCGTCACTGATCATCTCAACAGGACACGATCCCGTTTTTCCTAGACATTCAAATGCGTTCCTTGGACCTGTCTTATGACACAGCTTCTTTCTTGGGCCAAAAATTTTCACATGTTTTGCTTGCTCTAGGAAACTGAAAATTTTGTGAGGACAGGCACTGCTTGGACATCTTTGAGGCTTGCACGGATTAGCAACTGCTCTGCTACTAACAAGTCAGTGCTATTCTGACAAGCTAGACTTTGGTGCTTGCTGAATGAGACTCCTATATTTTTATTAAATAATGTATTGTTGTTCTATCACAGCTGTCCCAGGTTTTCCCCCTTTCCTGTCCTCTGCCTAGTCCACCCCTGCTCCCACAGTCAATCCCCACACTGTTGTCCATGTCCATGGGTCATTCACACATGCTCCTCGACGAACCCTTTCCCCTTCTTTCCCCCCTTATCTCCCAACCCCTTCCCCTCTGGTTGCTGTCAGTCTGTTCCTTGTTTCCATGTCTCTGGTTCTGTTTTGCTCATTTGTTTGTTTTATTCATTAGGTTCCTCTTATAGGTATGAGATCATATGGTATTTGTCTTTTACCACCTGGCTTCTTTCACTTAGTATAATGCTCTCCAGTTCCATCCATGCTGTCATAAAAGATATGAGTTCCTTCTTTCTTTCTACTGCATAGTATTCCATTGTGTAAATGTACCACAGTGTTCTTGATCTACTTATTCACTGATGGGCATTTAGGCTATTTCCAGTATTTGGCTATTGTAAAAAGCACTGCTATGAACATAGGGGTGCATAGGTTCTTTTGAATTGGTGTTTCAGGATTCTTAGGGTATAATTCCAGCAGTGGAATCACTGGGTCAAAAGGCAGTTCTATTTGTAGTTTTTTGAGGAAATTCCATACTGTTTTCCACAGTGGCTGCACCAGTCTGCATTCCCAGCAACAGTGCACTAGGGTTCCCTTCTCTCCATATCCTCTCCAACAACCAATAGGCAAAAATTGATAAAGGTGGAATACCCTTATTAGAAAATTGGGAAAAAGAATATGAGATGACTAATGACATGAAAAATTTGTTTTGAGAAGTTGGGGTGGGGAGAAGAAATAGTAAGAGTGTGGAATAGAGACAAGTCAGATCCAGAGAAAAAATAAAATTTAAAACAAAAATAAGAAGAGGAAAGAAGATGGTAAAATGCAGTAAGAAAGGGAGGAGCAAAATATGAGATTTAAAATAAACTAAAATAAAAAATAATGAAGTAATAGGCACAAATTTGAAGGAGAGGAAAAGAATGTTAAGCTATGCAGGAGAGAAAATAACAAATAATGAAGAAGACTGGTGGAATTCATCTCAGTAGAATCCAGCATTTACCATTGCCTTCTGTTTCTGAATCTGCCCCTGGTAATGCCAGATGGTGTCCTAGTCTGGCTATAGGCAGCCTGGTCAAGACTACCAGTGACCCACAGTCTGTGGCTGTCTCCTTCAAACTTGGCCGGTCCCCACTCTTTGCCCTGACAGCTTTCCATCAGCCCAGGGCCCAGGAATGTTCATGTAATGACCTGAGAGGACTGCTGGTACCTTCTCTACCTGTCTCTAGAGGTGGCCTCTGGTGCCATTGGGAAGGTGGGAATGCTGGCTCAACCCCAGAAGGCACTGTTCAGATTCCAGGGAAGATGGTGAGAGTGTTTCCCTACCCCCTTGCCACACACCTTGCTCTGTCCCAGCTTCTTTCCTATACTGTGTGAATTCTGGTGAATTAGCTGTCTGTTTCCTGTGAGGGGCCAATCTGTGCAGAAGGGTCAGCTCTTCCCTGCTTTGAGCAGGCATCAGCTCTGTCTAGGCCCCGAGGCTGGGTGGGACCCTGAGAACCCCTTGTTGCAACTGTCTCTAATCTCTCTGCTCTGCTGGTTTCAGTGGATCAGGGCCAGGGGAACAGTGTGGCTCATAGTATCTGGTAGAAGGGTCCGCTCAGAGCTTTCAGCTTTCCCCTGTGGATATGCACCCAGCATGGGGCTCCTGTGCCTGGCCTCACTGATCTGCAGAGCCTGTGATACTGCAGGTGGAGGTTGGGCATGCCTGCCTGTGAGGGGATCTGCCTGGTTGCAGTGAATCTCCGGTGTTTGGTTCCTGGCTGTCCAGTCACCAGCCTGCCACTCTCACAGGAAGATGGGGCCCCAACTCTCTACTCTGCACAGTTCCCCGCTGCCAGCCATGCTGAGTTAGGTCCCAGAGTTCCTTCAGCGTGACTCCATCACTCAGAGCTGTTTGTTGGTAGAGCCACTGTGCACATGCACGCATGCGTACCAGCACAGGGTCCCTGCCGAGTCTCAAGTCAGATCCTCTTTCAAAAGACCCTATGTCTTTTTGAAAGAGGAGCTGTCAAATGCATGCCATTTGAAAGTTAATATCTTAGTAAGAAATTCTCACAGAGACAGTTCCACCAAGTGGTAGGATGCTCTGGTGGAAAACAAAACAAAACAAAACAAAATGAAGCACAAGTACTGGAGCCAGAGAGACTAAGGTTCTGATCCAGGTTCTGCCGGGTAGCCTTGGAAAGATTGCCTATACTTTCTAAAACCCGGCAGCGTCGTTTGCAGAGAGGGAATGTCGATATGGTAGTGGATGTTATTAGAGTTTACAAGAAGACCGCCCTTCTCAGTTGGCCTGCTTAGACTTTGGTCAAGCCACGTAACTAATTTTGAACGATGGGCTATGGGCAGAAGTGACGCAGATCACTTCCAGCCTAAGGAAGTGAAAAGCCATTGCGTGATTCTTCAGTCTCCTTTTCCTGTAAGCAGCCTGATGGCGGCCTTGCCAACGTGGTGATGGTGGAGCCACAGGGTGAGAGCAATCCGGACACTAGCAACTGCATGCAGGACAGCTGCCCTGGGGAGTTAGTTACCCGGTCGGCTTAGCTACCTTTTCTTATTCATCGTCTCAACAAAGCTAGACGAGCTACATAGCATAATGTGGGACACACTGTAGGTGCCCACTAAAAGTTAGCTGTCCTTCTTTGGCTGTTTCAGAGCGTGGCCATAGGAAGATGGTTTGTAGTGAAAGAAATGTGGGGACATTTGGAAAAACCTCTGTACCCCAAGTCATCATTCCCACAATGTAGATACCAAATCACTTTACTGTAAGGGCACACATAGGAGATGAAATGATTAACATCTGGACGGAAATCCATAGTAACCTGGTCAGGTGGCAGTCCTCAGGGTAATTTAGATGAGCTCAGTTGGGAAATGGTTGAAGTCAGTAAAAACATTGAATTACCAGTAAAATAAGTTGAACATCCACTTGATTAAGAGCTTACTGCATGGAAAGGAAAGACCACAGGATCTGGACCAGCAGTCCAGGCTCTATGAATGTTGGGTAATTAAACCATCAGGGGTAAACTAGGGGTAGGCAGTACAGTCTGATGTGGCGGGGCATTTGCTCAGTAAAATAATACGTGCAGCATTTAAAAAAATCAGCCCTGAAGGAAACCTTGTGATTTAAGAAAAAAAAAATAACAAGAGATGTATGACTTCCAGAGGTGATTTTATTGAATAGAACTCTTAAAAAGTTATACTTAGTGTTTAGGAGCAGAAGTTTTAGGGACAAAATGTCTCGGTCAAACCTGGCCTCATCTCTCATTAGCTGTGGCATCGGGCAAGTTAGTCTACCTCCTTGCCTCAGTTTCTCCACCTGTCAAATAAGTGCATCTCCTTGTAGTGTCTAACTCATGAGGTTGCAGCATGGAGTATAACACCTCCAGGGGTATTGAGTGGAGAAGCAGAGTTGGTTAGTGTTTGTGCACCTGGACCCTGGAGCAGACTACCAAGATTTGAAGGTCAGCCCCACTCCTTCCTAGATGTTTGCTAACGAGATAACTTTGCATTTTGTTAGCTCTTCTCATGCCTCAGTTTTTTGCCTGTAACATAAGGTGACAATAATTATACCTATGAAGTTAGGTGAGTATTGACTTGTTCATTTAAAAATATTGATTGAGCTTTTCTTATAATCCAGCCACCATTTATTGTAGAAGGTTTTCAGTAAGCCAAAAATGAGGAATTAATGCCTTGGTGTTACCTTCTGATAGAGCGAGAGAGAAAACATTTTAGGGAGGGGAAGATCAGGAGTGACACCCAGGGGTGGGGTGTGCTGGAGAAGGGAGGAGAATTGGGAGCTCCAGGAAGGAGTGGGCATGTTACAGCAACAATAGATAGTATGTCCAGAGTTGGCCTCGTGCACATTGGGGTGTTTGAGCAAAGACTTGAAAATGATGAAGGGCTGTCCATGCAGACATCTGGGGAGAAGTCTCCCAGGCTTATGACCGAGTGAGATGGAAGTCCTGAGCTGGGAACACACCTGATGTGTCTGAGGAACAGCATGAATCCAGTGTGGCTGGAGCAGAGAAGTAGAAAGTAGGATAAGAAGGTTTCTGATATTGCAAAGCCTTGTGGGCAACTGTCAGGGTCTGTGGCTTCAAGTCTGAGTAAAGTGGACTGCCCTGCAGGGTTGTTAGCAGAGGAGTGACAGCTAAGTCATGTTAGGATCACTCTAACTTTGGTTGAGAAGAGGTGTAGAGTGGCAGGTGTAGAAGCAGGGAGACTTTGAGGCAGGCATCTGTAGTCTGTATTCCCCTACTTTTCCCAGGATATTTTTCAGCTAACTTTACCATGTGGCTGAGCTCTGGCCAATGCAGTGTGATCACATGAGCTCATGTCACTCCCTGCCAAGGCTCTGAGGACTAGGAATTGTGGAGCCATCAGATGGGAGAAGTCCAGGGTTTCCATAGTACAGCCTGAGGAGAGTACCCCAGGAGAACCACCAGACAGACCAGAGACATGTGCTTTGAAATTTGCATGAAATAAACAGGCTTTTGTTGTATTAGTCCACTCATATTTGGGGACTGTGGTTTTTTTTGTTGTTTTTTTTTTTACAGCAGTTAACCTCTTAGATCAATACAACCTGTTGGAAGGCTATGGCCAGTAACTCAGAAAGAAATGACAGTACCGACATCAGTGTGGTAGCAGTCCAAGTGGCTGAGAAAGTAGAAACTTCTGGTTTGGTTGGGATATCAAAGAAAGAACAGTGTCAAAGGTTCCATTAGGTATTTTTACTTGAACAATTGCAAAGATGCGACTGCCAACCGAAATGGGGGAATTACATGCACATAAGTTTCAGTAGAAGATCAGTGTTTCTTAAATTTTTTTTGAGTTTAAGATAACAGCTTCACTTGGATATCTAATAGTTAAGGAGGCCATTGCATATATGGACTGAACTGAAGAATAAAGTCTGGGCTGGAAACTTAAACTTGAAAGCCATGGGTATATAGATGGCATTTAATGCTATATGATTGGATATACTTACTAAGGCTGTGAACACAAATAGAGAGTTGCACTTTGGGCTGTTTCAAAATGAAGAAGTCAAGGGGAAGAGCGGAAACTCAGAGTGGAGACCGAGAAGGAATGATCAGTGAGGTTGGGGAAAGTAAAGGGGGTGTGATGACTTGGAATCCAAGAAAGCTTATCAAACAGAAGCAAGGGATCAAAAATATTCCAAATGCAGGTAATATGAAGAAAGAAAATGATCAGCTAAAATGATCAATTTGCTGGTCATTCTTGACCTTGATGGACCTTTTCAGGGAAGTGGTGGAAGTGAAAAATTGATTAGGGCAGCCTAAGAGAGGATGGGAAGAGAGCGATTAGAGGCGGCAATTCCAGAACACCGTTTCAGGGATTCTGCTGCAAATGACAGTGAGGAAATGAGGGAACTCTGGTACACTGTTGGTTGGAATGTAAATTGGTGTGGCAACTATGGAAAACACTATGGAGGTTCCTCAAAAAAATTGAAACTATAAATGCCATATTTATAGCAATTCCTCTTCTTTGTATTTATCCAAAGCAATAGAAACCAGAATCTTGAAGAGATTCCTACATGCCCATGTTCACTGTGGTAGTTTTCACCAGAGGTAAGACCTGGAAGCCACCAAAATGTTCAACGATGGATGAATTTTAAAAATGTGCTGTATACTTAAAATGGAATATTTTTCAGCCTTAAAAAAGAAGGAAATTTTACCATTTGTGACAACACAGATGAACCTGGAGGACATTATGTTAAATGAAATAAGTCAGACACAGAAGGACATACTACATGAAACCTCTTATACAAAGAATCTAAAATAGTTAAACACATAGAAACAGAGAGTACATAGTGGTTTTCAAGGGTTGGTGGTAGGGGGAAATAAGGAGATACTGAGTAAAAGGTATTAACTTTCAGTTACCTTAGATGAATAAATCTTAGAGACCCACTGTATATCCCAATGCCTGTAGTTATCAATACTATCTTTATACTTAAACTTTTTCCAAGAGAGTGAATCTTATGCTGTGTTTTTTCTAAAAAACATAATAAAGAGGGTGGGAAGAAACTTTTGGAACTGATGGGTACGTTCAGGGCATAGATTACAGAGATGATTTCTTGTATAACTACCCCAAACTCACCATGGCCTGTGTGTTAAGTAGGTACAGTTTTGTTTATCAATCATATCATTTTAGTGGTTTAACAGAACAGGGATGAGTGCAGTTAAAGTAACTTTTTGAGGATAGAAGAAATAAAATACTCATTCTCCAAGGCTATCAAGGCTAGCTAGGCTCTGCATTCACACATATAAATTCTCTAATCAGGCATCCAGGTGGTCAACACACACACGGGTATTAAGACTTTGAATGTAAGTGCATGGAATATGTAGGGTTTTTAAAATTAGAATTATTACTTTGGTTAGATTGAGGATTTTTATCTATGAATATGATATATATTTTCACTAATATTTTTCAATAAAGTTTGATAAATTTGTTTGAACAGTCTCAAACATCTCTGAAAATTTACTCCTAGGTACTTAGAGGGTTCTTTCTTTGCTGTCATATTGAAGTATTATTTCAATAAAATAAAATCCATGGGTCTTAAGAATTCAATTTGAGAAGTTTTGATACTTATGGAAACCTGTGTATATCTCAAACAAGTATAGCTCATTTCCACCACTGCAGACAGTTTTTCATGAGCTTTCCTGTCGAGTTTCCACTTAGCACCAAGATAAATCTCTCTGATTTCTTAATTAGTTTTGCCTGTTCATGGACTTCATATACAGAGTCTGGCACAAATAATGCCCCCCCTTTTTTATTACAGAACCTTTTATTGCAAAATCATAAGCAGGTAATTCTGTAACATAACAATATCACATATAAGCACACCATACAACATTTTAGGAGAAATGTTCAAATTAAAACTATAAATTATTACACCCATATTATTACCCTACCAACCCCACTCAGGCAGGCCTTCCTTCTGCAGGACCCTGGAGATGCGATTCTACAGTCTGAACTCTGCCTCATCCTTGACATGATGTTCTGGGGACTCTTTCCTGTTGTTGCACGAGCAGCATTTCATTTCATTATATTGTATGTAAGAATCTTTTATATTACAATGCATTTATTACAAATTACAATACATTTATAGACATTTGGGTTTTTTCTAGGTTTACCTCTAATAAGCACATCTCCTAAGAATTCCTAAGAGATTTGCGTCATTCTCTTTATGGGTAGGTGTCTTTATTTCTCTGGAAAATACCTGGAATAGAATTGCTAAATCATAAATTAGGTGTGTGACTTTATGAGAAACTGCCAAAACATTCTTCAAAGCACAGGACTTATTTTACTCTCCCACATGCCTTATGGTTTTTTTTCCCTTCGTAAAAATTGTCTTTTTAAAAGTTGCATGTTTGTTTATTGCTGGCATATTGGCAATAAAAGTGATTTTTTAATATTCTTGTACCAAGTAAATATGCTGAACTCTTTTATTAATAAAATTTTATACCTCAATGTTCTTGGATTTTCCTATGAGACAATCCTATTATTTGAAAATAATGAAATTTTCTTCCTTCTTTCCAACCATGATAAATTTTATTTGCTGTTTTTGTCTTCTTGTACTGGTTAGGATCTCAATATCATATTGAACAAAAGTACTATTAACACGTATCCTCTTTTTTCTGACTTTAAAGAGAATAATCTGTAATATTTCACCACTAAATATAATTTTATTTCTGTAGGCATATGATGGCCTTTTAAGGTTAAAGTACATCCTTCTTATTCCTATTTTGCTAAGAGTTTTTATGAAAGATAGTTGAAATTTATTAAAAGTACTTTCTGTACATATTTAGGATCCAATAAAAATGTTCTTTTTAATATGGTGGTTGAGATTAATAAATTATCTCATATTAAAACCTTCTTGAACTCTTTTCATAAATTCTTCTGCCTGATAAATTATTTAAATGCATTGTTTTATTCTTCTTCCTAATATTTCTCTTTAGAATTTGCATATATATTCATTAATAAGATTGACTATAATTTTCCATTTTTCTCATTTGTTTATCAGGATTATAATGGCCTCATAACACACTTTGGGGAATTTAACTTCCTTTTATTTTCTGGTACAATACATATCATGTATTATAAAATTCATCTATTTCCTGAATCTCTGGGATAACTCATCTGTAAAACTTGGTGTGTATATGTTTAAATTTTAACTACTGATATAATTTATTTAAAGGTTGGATTTTAAATTCAGTTTTGGTAGGGTTTTTTTTAAGATTTTTTTCGTTTTATTTTTTACTTTTTATTTTTAACAATCTTTTTATGTGTTTGTCCCTTCCTTCTTAGTCGTGTGTGTATATGCACATATGCAGGAAGCTGGCTGTCAATCTAATCATAATTGTCTGCAAGTAATCTGTTTTTTCTTTCATGTTTCTCTGGTAATCATCGATTACCAATCATGCCTTTAATATTTGACATTTTTGTACAGTATATCTAGATATTGATGTATATTTTCTGCGTGGGACTTGTGTTTTTTGAATTTGAAGACTTTTTGCTTTCTTTAACTCCTCTCTTTGATCTACCAATCCCCTTTTCTTTTCCCTCCCACTGCCAACTAATGGCCATTCTTATTTCACTGAGGAAACAGAAGCAATCAGCAGACAATTTTTTTAATCCTTCCATTGTGAAACGTCCTTGGTCCCATGTACTCTGTACCGATATACCGTACAAATCTATAATAGTATATCTTTTCTCCTCCTACAATGAAAGAACCCTTTTGGCTTTGCCGGGGGCCAACCTCTTCCCTTGTTCCCTCGATCCCATTCTCTCCTGCCTACCCAGAATCATCCTTTCTGTAACTGTTCTCTCTCTTTCCTGGGCCGTCAATGTCTGTGTCTGTTGGTTAATTCCTAGCAGGTACAAATGTGTTATAACATTCTCATACAACCAGTCTGCATTTTCAAAGAGTTAACAATTTAATTTTGCTTATAGGGGCAGAGTGTGATATTTCTCACTAAATATCCATATGTTCTTTCACATTTCCTATCTTCAATTAGAGTGGGGTCAATATCACTAATTCTTGCCAACTCTTAAGTCTTCTGAGTGAGATAAAAATGGTGTGGCTTCTCCATGATCTGATCGGTCTCCTTCTCCCTCTGTCCCTCCCTCCCTCCCTCCCTCTCTTCATCTTTCCTCCCCCTAATTCTCTCATGCATTTAGCTGGAGGCAAAGTATTCTATTCTAAACGAATCAAATCAATTCTATCAACTACCAGAACAGAAGTGTGTCACTAAGCATGTCTACAAAGGGTTTCTGATTAATCAAACCTTTGAAAATATGACATTATGTTTGGACCGGTCTTAGGGGCAAGGACTTTCTGGAAAAAACTCCATGTGTTCCATTTGTGGATTGAAGACCAGAAATAAAAACCTGCTCCATTGCCCGCCTCACACTATGGCGTTGATGCCGTGCTATCCCATCAGCCTCTTCTCCACTTTCATGCTCCCGTAGCCTGCCGGTATTTACATTTCACAGACATTTCTAGGAGGCTTCTCAAAAACAGAGGAAGCCAGAGCCAGAGAAAGTACTTAAAAGCAAAACCAGGTGAGAGGGCAAAGGTGGTTGCTTGTCTCTGGAGGACCCACAAGGCCTCAGACTGGGATGCGCAGGTGCAGGTGGGTGGGGAGAGAGAAGGAGTCTGAAGGCAAGCTGGCCCAGTGACTGCCGTGACCTAATGATTCAGAAGCAAATCCGTGGTAACCTGGGGCTAAACACCTGAATGGAAACAACCGCTGGGGAAGAGACACTTTGATTTTGGATGAAAAACACCGGAAAGAAAGCTTAAACATCTTCAGTATCTCAGCCTCGGCCCAGCCGAAGAACCCTGTGTCACAAGCATATGTCCCTGACACAGTCTTTCCTATAAGTCAGCTGGGCAGCTGCTCGGCCAGCTGCCCGCAGAGCAGCCCCGCGGCAGGGAACAGACAAGAGTCACAGAAGGTAACTATGCTCTTCACTCAGTTTTTATTGAGTGCAGGTTCACTCAAAGTAGAACATCAATGTACATTAATATCCTACTCACACTCTATATAACACATACACAGCAATCAATGGGAAATAATGAACCTGAGCCCCAGAGTCTCAGTCTGCGGGTCCGGGAGACAGCACGGTGGGCAGGGGAGTTGTCAGCGTCCTGCAAGGAAGGGTCTCCAGAGCCAGGTGGGCAGCGGGGCAGACGGAGTCCTCGGTCCAGCAGGGCAGAGCCTCCGGTGGCCGATGCCAAGGGAGATCATGTGGCGTGGAGCAGCACTCTGGTGTGTGGGGCTCGGCTGTCTCAGCAGTGGTCTGGAGCTGCCTCAGTTATACCCTTGAGAGTGGGGCACTCCACCCTTCTGAGTCTGTCGGTAAGTGTCTTGGCACCCCTGATGGCAAGCGGGGAATTTCCCCAGGAGCCTATCGCCTATCTGTGGGTGGTCCTGCTCTGCAGACACTGCTGTTCTGGGCACACGTGCAGGTAACTTAGGTGTGTCTCCTTGCCAGCTGTGCCTGCTCTGACTTACGTAGTTTCCCTCTTGAACCAAAGTGTCATGGCTGCCTGGCCGCCGTCTTGGTGGACATGAGGGACTCCATTTGTTTTATATATTGTATGCTACCTTGACCAGACCAATGACATTTTACTGGTCCTGCTCTGCACACCCTATCATCCAATTAAGACATTAAAAGTCATCTATACAAATGAATCAATTCTTCTGCGAAAGAAATGAAGAGTTTATTAAAAAGAAGGAGGCTTCAGAGCTTTGTTTCAACACCTAAGGGAACAGAGTGCGTGCTCTTCCAATAGCCTTGTGTGTTTTCCCTGATGGACCTTAAATACTCACAGAATCAAGCCAAATGCATCTCCTTTCCTGGTGAGATGTGCTCTCTAAGCAATGACGGAGAGTATTAGGTATAACACGCTCTGCACAAGGGTTTCCATGGTAAGAGTTCATCTGTTTGTTTTCCCTCCCATTTTCCCATAAATAACAGAGTGGAAGAGTGCAGAAAATCTGTGTAGAAAATGTCTGGGACGAGAGTAATTATTTAGTACTGCGCCTTGCAGGAGTGTCACCAGGCTGTGTGTTAAATGTATTTCATACTAGAAGCTCTTTCTTTCTCTCTCTTTTTTCTGACTGGGGAAAGTGGCCTGATTTTCACTATTAGATAGATCCAAGCATCACCACAAACACTGGCAGATTTAATTGATTTAATGAGATGGGAATGTGGGGTGTGTGTGTGTGCACGTGTGTGTGTGTGTGTGTGTGTGTGAGAGGTTGAATTTCAGCAGCAGCTCACTCCTTGTAAATGCTGCCTCTGTCTTAATTACATCAGCTTTAGAGCCATCTGATTTTTACAGTGGCATTTTAAGCACAGCTGTGTGTTTCCTTTCTAGGAAAGAAGAAAACTCAGTCATTGTGAGTATCCCTACTGAAAATTTCTAATGCATGTTCATGGATTTCTTTTTTTTAAAATATTTTATTTATTTATTTGTAGAGAGGGGAGGGAGGGAGGGAGGAAGGGGGAGAGAGAGAGAGACAGAGAGAGAGAGAGAGAGAGAGAGAGAGAGAGAAACATCAATCTGCAGTTGCTGGGGGCCATGGCCTGCAACCCAGGCATGTGCCCTGACTGGGAATTGAACCTGCGATGCTTTGGTTCGCAGCCCGCACTCAATCCACTGAGCTACGCCAGCCAGGGCTTATTTATTAAGCAATTCTCTTTTGGAGTGGATCACTTAACAGTCACATGAAAAGTTTTTTTTCTCCCTCATAGCCTTTGATGTTTGGTTTAGCAAATGCTCATTTCGTGCCTATTCTGTGCTCTGGAATGTTCTGGGGGAAAGAAGAGGTAATGAAGATGTGGTCCTTGTCCTCCAGGGGTTCTTGCCCTTCTGGCTTGTTTTCAGAACTGTAGTCTTGAGTTTACAAGATTTTCCTTGCAGGCTGGAGAGGTGGGGTCGTGGGGGCAGATGCCTGAATGTGCTTGCGGAAAGCTATGCAGGTTGAATCCACAGGTCTGGGCTACTTAGAAAGGAGTGAGCACGGCTGACTCAGCCATCCAAACGCAGAGGAATGTCCTTCACCAACTGGCTTGTTTCACTTAGCATGGACCTCACTTATAAGAAGAGCGTATGTTCACCTTCAGGGTACCATATATTCAGGGTACCATAGCAACCACAAGGCTGAGGTCAGAACAGTCAGGAGAGGCTTGTAGAAGCTTCTGCTGCCTTTTTAGCCAGGGCAGCTCTGGAGTTTCTTCAGCATCTCAGCACCTCCCTCCTTTCTGCCTGGGCCCCCTGGACTTAAGAACAGCTGTTGAGTGGGGATGACACAGTGCCCCTGTGTGCGTATCAGGACACCAACATTCATTTTGAATATTCAGGGTCTTGGTTGCAGAAGGGGCCGACTGCCTGGCCAATCACAGGGAAATAATTAGAATAGTAGTATATCTCAAAATATGACATACAAGATTATTAGTCAGTAAACTTTAAAAAATAATTTTGATGTTCTTTTCATGTAGTAGGAAAAAAAATTAGCCAGTACATCAAATCCACAGTAGAGGTTAAAGTAAATTATGCCATGATAAATGATTTTAGAGAGAAAATAGACACATTTAAATAAAAATATTAAGTATAAATGGTTTATTATGTAGTCAGGAGAAACTGGCTGCTATAACAAATAAATCCTGAGCCTCTGAGACTTAATTTAATCATGTTTTTTCATGCATATCACAATCCAGTGTGAGTTAGCATCATTGATCTGCTCCATGTAGTCATGGAAACCCCGGTCTCTTTCCAACTAGTTACTTCAGTATCCACTGAGCTTTGGAGTCCTCCATTAGATAGATCATCTGAGTGTGGTTAGGGGACGTGGTTATGGGGAGAGCTCGGAGGGTTGCATAGGGGTTCCGATGGGCCAGGTCTGGGGGTTTGGGTTTCCACAGCCACTCCATTCCTGTGGCCAGGTTTCCATCATGTGGCCACACAACTTGAACGGAGCTGGGAACTGTGATCTAGCTGTGAAACCGTTTGGGAAACAAGTAATCTCTGGTCCACATCCATGTAGCTAAGTTATGAAGGTTAAACCTGAACGACTAGCTTGTGAGAACACTGGTGGGAGAGGAAAGGAACGAGCTCTGGAGGTTTGGGTGATCTAATGTTACTCACAACGCTGGTTTTGTGCATCTCAACACCGCCGTTCGTTGGTGAGGTCACAGGCCCTTTACTTGCCGCCTGTGGGTCTCCCTGCCCTTCATGCGGGTGCAGAGCAAGGTCATCGGTCTCAGGGGGTTCGGGGAGAACGTGAGGAGCTCTCACATGGTTAGCAGCATGCGAAATACTTGGCATGAAGCAGACGCTCACGACATGTGAATTCTTTCGCCCAGTATCCCTTTCTTCTTCGGCTTTCTTGTTCAAAATCGGGGGAGAGACCTTTGTCAGAGAGGCAACCTTGTCAGAAATTAAAGTCATGACATACTCTTCCCCCAGGGAGAAGAGTGTCCTCTCTTATCCTCTGTTGGCATGCTTTCACTTTTAATGTCATATTTTACACTGTGCACACATTATAAGAATTTTTAAAATTATCAAGTATGCATATATTTTTAAAAAATTTACAAACCAATTATATTTCATCCAGCTAGATTAAACCGAATGAATGAAGACTTCATGATAAAACCTCATCTACAGTGGCCCCAGATAATATTTTTGGTGGGTTGGAAAACCTCGTTTTTAAGCATGTCTGTTTGGTTGGCACTTTCTATGGGAGCTTTTCCTTTGACATTCAGGCAGGACAATGATGAGACGTAAAGTCACGTAGAGGAGGCAATGGTTCTCTGATCTGGCCTTCCACCCGAGGCAGAAGTTGTGCAGCCATTTCAGCTCCTCGGGATTAAATTTTACAATCGTTTGCACATCTCCTTATTCAAACACAGTCATTAAATTCCCTCCTTGATCTATTGAAAAGTTCCTACTGTAACTTATAAGGCTCTCCTCCTAAAGGAGATTCTAAAAGCATTGAAACAGGAAATCTGTAGCAGTAACCAAATAACATTCTCCCCTCAATGAGCACAGACAGTTCTGTTTTATTATAAATGGGGGAGGTCTATGAATAATGGGTGGGAAATTACTCATAGCACAGTAGCCATTGATGACTTACATTTTCCTCCACTGAGATGTCTGCTGGGAAACTCGATCTCCCCACAGACAGAAATCTGAGAGGTTCCAGCATAGGTACCAGCAGGAACGAGTCAGATGAAGCTCCCCCAACACCTCTGAGTCAGTTTAAAATTTCCTGCAGACTGAGAAATCATGAACATGGTGTGAACAGTGAAAAACCCGTTTATTTGGCACTTACTCTGTGCCGGACGCTGAGGCGGTGTCTCACAGCTGGTGGGGGTGAGGTTTCTACTCGAGCTGCATGGCTCCAGAAGTTCTCACTCCTGTACTACCCTGACTCTGGACACGGGGCAGGACGAAGGACCTGGAGTCCTTTGGGGTCACAAAGGTTGGAACCACAGAGAGGAATTCACAGTAGCGCTCTGCCCACTTCCTGTGAGAGAGAGTTTTCCTGTCTATGCAGATTATTATGCAGACTGCAGGTTCATTTGGGGCTCTAGAGAAACTGAATGGCTGAATAGTCTTTAGAAAGAGATCATTTGGCTGAGATACTGTTCTGCCTTCATGAACCAGGTTAGCGAGGTTGAACAACCTTTGGAGTTTGTTACATTTCATTCCACGAGTTAGCGAGTAATCTAACCTAACATTTACTGAGCTCCTAGAGTGGGCAAAAACTATTCCCATATTGTGCAGGAGCCACAAACATAACTACGCTGTGGTCTTGGTCAGCAGGAAATTCTTGATTGCAGGTGATAAAAATTGAAGAAGGGGAAGGAGGAGGAGGAGAGAAAGAGGAAGAAGACGAGGAAGAAGATGAAGAAGAAGGAGCAGACGAAAACAAGGGGGAGGGGGAAGGAGAGGAGAAGAAGGAAGGAAAGAGCAGGAGGAGGAGGAGGAGGAGAAATGGACTGACTTCTCTCCCTGAAAGCCGAGGGCTGTTCTTCCAGGTGGTGAATGATGCCCTCAGGCCCTGGCTGCTCTCCTTCCCTCAGCTCTGCTGTCCACTGAGCAGGGTGTCCTTGTGGGAAAGATGGTGTTCTGCAGCTCTGGATTCTGGTTTAATGAGTCCAGTTTAAAAGGGGATTTTCTTTCTGAATAGTTCTATACTAATCCCGGGTGTCCTTCTCATCAGCCTGGATTGGGTCACAAGCCCATCCCTTAATCAATCCCTCAAGTGAGAGGATGCCACACTCGCTCCTTGACCTGAACTAGGTTCTCTTGCACCATTTGCGGCTGAGGAGTGCCATCTGCAGCTATACCAGGAAAGATGTAGAGAAGAGGTTGTTCCTTAAAAGGGCTTAAACTAAAGCAGAAAGCTGGATGTCCACAACAGCGAGCATTTGACTGGGCCGTGAAGGAAGTGCAAGTGAGGACATGGAGAGAGGGGAATGGGATGTCTTCCAGATGGAGAATCTAACACGAGTGTGATGGTTAATTTTATGTGTCAACTTGACTGACCTAAAGGATCACTGGCAAAACATGATTTTGAGGAGTGCCTGTGAGGGTGTTTCTGAAAGAGGTTAGTGTCAGAATGTGTAGACCAACTGAAGAAGATCACCCTTACCTATGTGGGTGGGCATTATCCAGTCCATTGAGGACCAAACAGAGCCAAAAGGAAGAGAGAATTTGCTCTCTGTTTGGGCTGGGACCTTCATCATCCCCTGCACTCAGACGTTGGTGCTCCTGGTCCTTAGGCCTTGGGACTCAGAATAAATTGCATCATCAGGTTTCTTGGTTCTCCATTTTGCGGATGGGAGATTGTGGGCCTTCTTGGCCTCTATAATCATGTGTGTTAATTCCTGTAACAAATCTCTTCCCATTGATTCTGTTTTTCTGGAGAACCCTTACTAATGTAATGAAAAAATGGTACACACACAGGAAATTTATTTTTGATTAGAGACATAGATTGCATGAGGAGATTCCGCAGGGGATAGGTGGGATCATATAGTGGAGTGTTTTAGATGCTAATAAAAAACTTGACATTTATTTTCTGGGCAATGAGAAGCCTCTGATCATTTGGGAATGGACATAGGAAGTAAGGCGTTCCTCACTACGTGGCGAGTCCCTTTAAAACCCAAGGTATCTTGTTTTCTCACCTTCACTCCCAGCATAAGGTAGAGTACCTAGTATACAGCTGGGCCTCACCGAGTGATGTTGAAGGACCATCAGCTTTATTATCAAATGTCTAAAGATCATTGACTCTGTTGATGCTTCTGTGTATCAGGCACTATGGTAAGTGCTTTAGAGGTATCTCATGGGCCATCATAGAAACCTTGTGAGAGACAAGTTATGTGTATTCATTTTATAGATGAGGACAACAGCATTTTAAAGGTCAGGAGGTAGAACCAGGGCTTAAACAGAGGTCTGTGCATTGAGTGCGCATGCTCACACCTCAGCAGTGTGCCTCCGTGTGATTGGTGCAACACCTGAAAGAATGTCAAGAGCTTTGCACACACACCCTGTGATACTGGGGCCTCCCTAGGTTTGCATGAGGTAGATGCTATCATCATTTCCATTGTATGTCTGAAAAAATGAAATTCAGAAAGGAAAAGTAACTCAACCAGAAGCTCAGAGCCAATAAATTGAGGTGCTTGACTTGTATTCAGCCACCGTGTCCAAAGTCTACTCCCTTCTCCCTGCACCAGCCGGTTCCCCAGCCGCTGCCGGGCCTTCCAGCGAGCAGGGTGGGGAAGGTGATCTGTTCGGTTTCGTGTGTTTGCACCCGCGCTGACATTCAGACATCCTAATCTCCCAGCAAAAAATTAAGTGTGCGTGGGCCTTGTCTCATCTCTTTCAAATACCATCAAATGTGAGCCGCGCAGGCTGAAATGTCAAGGTCATTGGAATAAGATCATGATTTTAGTTGACAGATTGCTGTTTAAATCCCACGAAGAGGGTCTGGGTTAGCATTCTTTGTATTGTTTTTGCCTTTCAAGCAAACATCCATAAATTCTCTGCCCTAGAACTCCTTGTACATTCCAACGAACATCAAGTGTAAATTGGCCCATTCCGTGAGAGGCACCAGAGGCACTTGGCGAAGCAATTGGCTTGTAAACCACTTCGAGCTTGTAACTCGACATATGCGACATATGACACATTCAAAGCAGCTCATAGGATCAGATTCCTGCACAAATTAGGGATGGAGATGATGACCTATTTTTGTTTCATCTGACTGTGAAAGTCAAAAAAGGATAAGGATCTCTTTTTTGCACTTGGTACATACAGTGGTAGGATGGTTATAGTGAGCTGATAAAAAATGGCAATTACCATGGAAAACAACAACAACAACTAACATCAATGCAAGGCTTGCGGTGTTTCAGGCCCTGAGCCAACTAGTGTGTATGGGAATCCACCTATGTCTTCAGGCCATAGGTCTCCTTTGTGCGGGACAGAGGTCTTCGGTGGGTCTTTTAATTTTACTGACTTAAGACAAACCCGCATCTATTGTTCTTGACGAGGACCCAACTGGCTGAAGTTATTCAAAACCCTGAAAATATTCAAGATTTGTTTTTCTTTTTTTGAAGATTTTACTTATTTTATTTTATTTTTTTAGAAAGGGAAGGGAGGGAGAAAGAGAGAGAGAGAGAGAGAGAAACATCAATGTGCAGTTGCTAGGGGCCATGGCCTGCAACGCAGGCATGTGCCCTGACTGAGAATCGAACCTGCGACACTTTGGTTCGCAGCCCGTGATCAGTCCACTGAGCTACGCCAGCCAGGGCTTAAGATTTGTTTTTAAAAAATTTTGTTTAAACTCTTCTATGTCTAAACACTATTTTTTGCTTGTTTTAGGAAAATGTGTACACGTTTTCTTGTCTAAGTATTTGCTCCTAAGAGGTGAGAGTGGAGAGCAGGCCACACACGAGGGATGTGTTGGCTTGGTCTTTTCCTCACCTGGCGCTGGAGGAGAGGTTGGGAAAGGAGTTGGAACCAGGTCCGGAGAGCACAGTACAGGCCTGGCAGGACCCCCGATATCTGATATACAGAGCTGACGGACCTTAAATTAACACACATTGTAGACCATAGCGATTGCCAGCCCCTGGGACCGGATCACACCTTGTGGGTGGGGATGGAACTTCCAGGGCTGGGAAAGGACAGTTTTCCTGCCAGGAGTTGTGGGAAGAGTCTAGTCCCAAGCCAGGTTATCAGATGGGACTTAAATAAAGAGAACTGGGGTAGAACTTCATACATTCTACTTTCTCTTCTTTCTCTCTAAGGCTGGTATGGTGAGGGGGCTTGGTGATGAGGGGAAACAGAGTTAAAGGTGTGGGGATGGACATTGATTCCAGGTGGGGTTGTGCCAGGAATTGTGGAAGGACTCAGGGACAGATTCTGGTTTGAGTAGCCACTGCTGCTGACAGAGCAGCTGCTTCTAGGTAGTCACTGAGGACGTAACAGTGACAGAGGGGCAAACCAAGGACTCCTCTGTAGGCCAGGGCGGGCAACAGTCTCCCATAGAGGACAGAGGCCTCTTCTCCAAGAACGAAAACTTAAGCATTCGTTGAGGACGCACTGTGTGTCACTTACTGCCCTAAGCCAGAGCTTCAGGCACAAGGGACTTCCGGTCTGGGAGCTGCCCACGCTCAAGAGACGGAGAGGAGCTGGGGCTAAATATGGGAACAGAGATTCACACCTCCCTTCTCCCTGGGAGCGCTACCAACTATTGAAAGTGGGATTTCTCAGACTGCTGAGCTGTTCTTTCTTCTCGTGCTTTCTTTAGATTTCTTTCCCTGGACAAGAGTTTTACAGTTGAGTTCGTGTAAGTTAAGCAGGAGGGTTAGGTACTGTACTTGCATCACCTTATTTAACCTTGGTAACCATCTTACAAAGGAGATAGCTAGCAACCATTATTTTCCTCCGGAGAGTGAGGTGGAGGGACTAGCCCGATGTTGTCGTATGGGCACAAGCCGGGGGTATCTGGCACTCAGGCCCCGGGGGGAGGAGGGTAAAGAGAACAATGATGTTATGGCACAAGCTCCCTGTCATCCTGACTCATCTTCAGAGTCTCATGACCTTTTAATGGAACTGTTGTAAAACCTACTGGTAGGTTTTACAGTCTAAATTCTCTCACCCATTTTTAAAAAATCATTTTTCCCTATCTTGTTCATTTTCTGCTATAGACTGAATATTTGGGTTTCTCCACAATTCCTATGTTTAAACCAATTCTGCAGCATGACCATATTAGGAGGGAGGGCCCCTGGGGTGGGGATTAAGTCAGGAGGCGGAGCTATAATACAGGGGATTAAGTGCGAGAAAAGAGACCCCAGGGGTTCCCATGCCTCCTGGCCCTGGGAGGACGCAGGGAGAAGTCTGTGAACCAGGGTGAGAGTCTGCCAGTGCCGTGATCTTGGACTTCCCACCGTCCAGAGCTGTGATAAATAAATGTGTGTTGTTAGGAGTCACCCAATCTATGCTATGCTGTTATAGCAGCCAGAACAGACTGAGACGCCCTCCAAACGGCTCCCAGTGCCTAGTTAGGGTCTTATTATCCTCAAGCGTGGTAGCCCCTTTCACGTCTCCTTGCCTGTGCATCTCTTGTCCTTTTTGCCCAGGACACCCTTGTCCTTTTAGTGGACAAAAAAGCACCTTAACTCCTAAGCATTGGGCCAGCACAAGTCTTCCAGAGAAACCGTTCAGTGCGGTGCTGGAAGGCACGGGCCCTGCTTCGGCCGCTGAGCAGCTCGGGGAAGTCGCTGAGCTTCATTTCGCGTTCTCATCTCTGAAACGGATCCTGCTGTTTTACCCACGTCATGGGATTATGACAAGTGTTAACTAGACAGGGCTTTGCCTAGATCCTGACACAAAGGACGCGCCGAATACACGCTGCTCCCTTCATTCTCCAGAAGACATCCCTTGATTCTTCAGACACAACCTACCTTCTCAGATGGGCCGTAGAGTAGATATTATTCATATCTCTATTACGTAATTTATTTTACCACACGGCTATCTGTTTAAATATTCCTTCTTGTACCACCCTGTTTCTTGCCGCCGTGTATTTCCCATCCATAATAGCATAAAAGCCGTCTGCCTCAAACTCTGCCTTCTGGAAACTCTAGGCTGTAGCAGTCGGGGCCAGGAGAAGCCCTAAACAAGCAGCGCCCAAGACTGCGTTGCGGAGCTGGGCTGCTTTACGACTGGATGGCAAAGTGGGACCTCCAGCGGCAGCCCTGCGTTGAGGAAGGACCCTGACCCGCAGTGGCACTACTATCGCTGGCGTTTTCACCTGCAGTTAATTCAGGTGAGGTGTAAGGAGAAGGTGAAACATCGCATGCAAAGGCTCTGCTGAGCAAACCGTGTGGAGAAGACGATAATGATGAGGCTATTGGAGTGGAGTGATGGCCTGGCAGTTCTCGGCGGAGGAACCTGATAGACCCAGAGCAGCACGCCGAGTGCCTGAAGCATGCCGGGAGAGGCAGAGGGCCCCGCGGCTGCTGTGCGGAGCAGCGATGTGTGTCAGAGCTGAGGAGCAGCCTGTGTGGAAGATTGGGGTAGAGCTGCCCAGTAGACTGAGTGCCCAGCCACAGTGGTTTTTGTTTGTTTGTTTGTTTGTTTTTTAGGACCTTGGCAGAAGAACAGGAGGGGCCTGGGAATCGGCCAGGGAACCATTGGATGGATGAGTCTGAGGATCTTGGACCCTTGAACGTCTCACACAGGAAGAAGCAGACACCTTCCTCTTGCCAGGGGAAAGCAGCCTGCCTTGGCCTGGCGACCGTGTGAGGCTGAACCCCGAGAAAAAGTCCTCACAGTGCAGTCCGGCTCCCCTCAAGCCTCCACCAGTCCTCTGTCCCTCCGGACTGACACCCGGGGTCAGATCTCAGCACCCACTGGATGGAGACGTACTCTCTCGGCCCCAGGACGAAACAGCTTCCACTCCAAGGAATTCCGGAACCTGACTGCGGTGCACTGTTAGGAACCAGAGAGCCACCTGTGGGAATGGAAGCTGAAGGTGTTGGCGCAGACTCTGAGGCTGGATAGGGGAGAGGTTTTATGTCAGGGCACTCGTGACTCTAGATTCGTGTTCTAGAAAAGATATCTGGGTTTTCTGGACCAGCACCTTGAAGCCTGAATGATAAACTACGGTGAACATGGTGCAGATCCCAGAACGTTCTGGCAGCATCTGGAGGAATGGACCCAAAGGCTTGGGCAGGTGGGACTGTTTGAGAGGCTTTACTGCGTAAGATGGTGCGGGTGCACCAGCGGGCTGTTCCCAGGAGGGCCCTGGAAGCACACCCTTCCCTGAGGTGCTGGGATGGGCTGGCGAGGGGTGCGCTGGCCGGTCCAACGGCTCGGTGGCGCCTGTTCTTCATGGGCTTGGTTTGCAGTGGGAGATGCTGCCAGGAATCTGAGCGCTTTCACCCAGGAATGACGGGTTTGGGAATGGCAGAAGCCACCTGGCCGCATCTACACACCAGTCACAAGATAAAAATAATGGTCTTCCAGGCCAGAGCGGCCCTCAGGGTCTGTTGCCCGAAAGGATGGTAAACATTAAAGTATGGCATTCCTTGGGCGGAGAGAGGGGATTGGAAAGCCAGTTCAGGGCTGGCGGAGGCTTGCGGGGAGCAGGACAGCACCGCGAGGCTCCTGTCTCAGGAGCTGGGCAGAAGGCTGACGTCAGTCGTCACAGTGGGAAGTTGTGGGTCCCCAGTCAGTTTCCACACCCACATGTGGGTTCACAAACCCAGAACCTATGAACAGAAGGAGAGGTGACATTTCTGTGATGAAGATCTCTGAGAAAATCACTGATTATAATAAGCATACCTCCGATTCTTCTCTAAAGTGACCTGCAACCATTGGCAGGGCAAGAGTGCATGGGGAGAGGGAAAAACTCAGGCTTTGTGGCAGCCACCAGATCGAGGGTTTGAGCTGGTGCTGATGCCAGGAGCCCTCCAGCTGGGGTGGGAGCCGGGCAGGAATTCGGCCCCAAGCCCTTCTTATTTTTATGGTTATTACCTAGGACTCAGATGGTACAGACACACTTAGCATAAGGTACAATGTGCACACTGGTTCACCAAACTGTGGTATTAATATGATTAATTCAGAAAGCCTGATTGGAAGCTCCTGCAACCAACCTCCCCCATCTCTGGCCGAGGGAGCTGCTCAGAAACAACTCCACCACTGTCGAAGATTTAAAGGCTCTGATGGTGGCAGCTCCGTCACCGCTGCTTTCACCAGTGCGGGCCCTGCAAACCCAGGAGGGGCTGTAGACCACTACAGTGGACCTGCCATAAGCTCAATGAGGTGGTCCAATCGCAGCTGTTGGGCAGCATGGGGTCTCCGACCGAAGCAGGTTTTAGCAGTTTCTAGCATCGGAACGCACGCGTTTTGTTGGCAAGTGCATTATTTTCCTCCTCATAATTGTGGGGAGAGCAAAAACACTGCACCTTCACCCTGTAGGAAAGCAGTGACCATTCGCCTGCATGCTGGGGCTGCCGGTTCTCCCGCACTCTGTTGTAACCTGGCAGGCGTCTCAGCAGCCACCTTGACCTTCATGTCAGACCTTCACGCTGTCCACTGTATTGACAAAATCACATTACCAAATTGTCTATTTTGTGTCATCAAATACACCAAGTGACCTAAGGGTGGATAGGCAAAGCAGCGATTCGTGGTCTGCTGGAAATGGGGTACTTTGGACTGGGGTCCCACGGATCCAGAGGGCAGGGGTCAAGTGCATAACCAGGTAGACAAGACTCATTCCTGTGTTGTCCTGACATCTCTCAACACACACCTGTGGCCTGCTGGGGCATTTCCCACAGCCAGCTGACAAAGGCAGGAAGGGCCCAGGCCGGTGCACGAGTGGGCTGGCATCCTATGTTATTGCTCAGTGAAAACGGACCGCTGCTCTGTGATGGCATCCCTTGGCGGGGGTGGGGGAGGGGTGCGGGGAGGAGGGGCACCAAAAGACGGTGGTGAAGAAACATCCTTCGGTTCGGCAGAGCTCACACACCTGGCCATTGGTTTGGTGTTGGGGGGGGAGAAGTGGCCTGAGGCGTGCGGTAGTTCCACCCTTAATTGTGGTTTCGCTTTTGGCATTTTCGGTTATGAAACATTCCAGAAACAAACAAGTCGTAAGTTTTACTTTGCACGCTATGGTGAGCAGCATGGTGAAGTCTCGTCGTGTCTCGCGATGTCTGCTCCGTCTGGCCCGTGAATTATCTGCCCAGCGTTTCCACGCTGTAGATGCTCCGGCCTGTCCGTCTCTGAGCGGCCATCTGGGCTGTCAGGTCCACTGCCATGGCGTCACAGCGCACGTCCAAGTCACCCTTATTTTACAACGGCCCCAGCACAGAGTGGTGCTGCTGGAAATTCAGAGGTGCCAAAGGGAAGTGCTCCTTTCGTGTGAGAAGGTGAGAACAATACTATGAGATGTTTTGAGAGAGAGAGAGAGACCACATTCACATGACTTTCTTTGCAGTACATTGTTGTAATCATTCTATTTTATTACTATTGTTAATCTTTTACCATGCCTAATTTATAAATTAAACTTCATCATAGGCCTGTATTTATAAGAAAAAAAAAACATCCATGGTTTCAGACATCCACAGGGGATCCTGGAAAGTATCCCCCATGGGTAAGGCTGCTGTGCGTATGAATATAAAAACATAAATGTATATTTTTACTTATTCCCGGGCAGTGGTGGTTGGCTTGGCTGGAAGGAGGTTCTCCACACCCTGGGGGGACGATGATGTGACCTGTGGTGTCAGCAGGCCTCTGTCCTCAGCCATGCTCTCTCCCAGCCTCCGGGTGACCGATAACGCGGGTGTACAACAGGTTTCCTAACCACAAAAATGATGTTTTTCTTTATTTCGTCGGTTCCTTTGTAACCCCTGAACCCTTTAATCATATTCAGTCTTTTGTTGTTGTTGCTAAGATGCGCCTTTTAAACTAAAAGGAAACCAACCATCCATGTTTCTTGGTTAAGATCACAAGGGGAAAAAATAAACCCCAGGTCTTGGTTAATTATTATTTCTTTCTTGCTTTGGGATACTTTGACTACATTAAAAACCAAAAACAACAACAACAAACCAGCTCACATGGGTAGAGAAGGATCTCCAAGATGTATGTTTTAAGGGAAAAAATAAGAAAAAAAATTCAGAATACTGTGGAGACCAAGATCTCTTTAGTATAAATAAAACAGAAATATTTGGCTCTACAGGAGCATGGAATGATTTGATTGATTCATTGATTTAATACTTTAAAAGTGCTTCAAACTGTGCCTGGCTAATAGTTGATGCTCTGTAAGTGCTCGCTTATATTGTACACACCGTCATGTCGTGTATGCCGGTTTGGGGTTGTTCACTGTTTATCAGTAGCTTCGTGGCGACGTTTGTGGGGAGGGGGATGGGTGTGGGTTGTAAACAAGTGCTCACCTTTCCTGTTCTTCCTCTGTGTGTGGTTGCTTCTTGGATCAGATTCATGCCACACTTTTCCTACTTTTTATCTTTAAAGACCCAGGGCTCACGTGGGCAAGGAGTTTATCAGCTGTTTCTTGTTTTCCTCTGGAGACTCCCTTACTTAAAAACAAGTTTGGATACTAACAAAGGGAATACAAAAGATTAGTTCAAAGGGAGGGAAAACGAGGCCCTCTTTTGTGTTGAGGAGAAACATTGTGGGTTCATGTCGGACAGATCAGATGCTGCCTGTTACTTTTCCTTGACTTTGCTTTCCCTGTCTGTGAGATGGAACATTTAATGACGCCTGCGATGCAGAATTATTGTGAGGATGCAGTGGGACAGTCCCTTCGATATACCAGGAAAACCATCTGTGTATGTATATATACCTGTCTATGTGCGAGGTGTAGTTTCCTCCATAGTAGAGCCGAATGCAATATTTTGAATGCATGGGTTTGCAAGCTGGTTGTGCTGCGGATTTATGGCTAGCGGTGCATGCCTTGTACACAGTAATCACCAACAAAACGGGAAATTCCCAACATAAACACCGTTTTTATTTCTCTGTTGGAAAGTCCAATGAAGGCAAAAGTGAAGAAATCTTAAGCCTAGGGACACATTTGAAGCCTGCGATTTGCCTGGAAACCTAGTGCTGTCCGCTCTCCTCCGGGAAGCACCTCCCTCCAAGTCCCTGCATTGGTGCCACTCAGAGTAATTGGCTCATTAAGCTGCCGCGTTGCCCCTTATCCCGCACCCACATCTCCAGTTATGCTGGACGGAAGAAACAGAGCTCTCTATTCAGGGACCGCACAGCTTGCTTGTTTTTTTTTTTTCTTTTCCATATCTCTAAGTCAAAGAGGACACAAAAGGATGTATGTTTTCCCGAGTTAATTGGCTGTGTGCGCGCTCATCCTCAACTGATGGGTCTAGAAGCCTTTCAATGCCATGTTAATACTGCCCCCATGTGGTCAAGTTTAGAAAGTCTCAAATTCTTCAATCAAAACCGTAGTCCGCCAAATAGGCCAGCCAATGGGCTTAAAGACTTTTATAGTATTGGCTTTGTAGGAAGAACGACTGTGACTATTTAGCTAGAACAGTTAGTTAAGTCTTGCATAGGGAGTGTGAGTGTCCTCAGTGTTGGAGCTAGCTGCTAATTTTCCCAATAGCGTGACCAGTTTTAAACCACTGGTTCTTTGAGGCTTCTGCTCTGAGAGGTAAGAGTGAGACCCCCACCTCCCGATATTATGGGATTTGTGAAAGGAAACCCTAGATGTGATGTTGTAGGAGAATGTGGGGGCGCAAAGAGGAATGTGCCAGCAAAAGCACCATCCCCTGGGTGCTGTCACTTTTTAGGGGCACATGCTCCACCAAGTTTCTAACGTCCGGAGTCCATGCTCCCCTTCTCTGAAGAAGTGCTGTAAATAGTATTCCAAGCACTCCCTTCAGACCGGGTTATTGTATGACTTGTTGGTTGAACATTGCTTTGTAAAGTATAAAATGCAACACTGATTTTAGCTTGCATCATTATTAAATATATTTTAATATAAACGTAAGAGCCCTGGGGTGAAAGGTCCCCTTGGTTCTAGCTGGCTCACTAACTTTTTAGTAAAGCTGGACGAGGCAGGTGTCCAGTTCCCAGGGCATCTGTTTCCTCCTCTCTCGTACGTGGATAATAGCTTTGCTTTGCTTATCTCTTATCGATGCAAGCCTTTCGGGGAGAAATTCTGAAGACCCTGTGTTGATCATGGGATATGCTTTTCCTTCCTTTCCAGTTTCAAGTCCTTTTTTCCTTCTAGTAACCCGTAATTAGGTCATTCCTAGATCACAGATTCACTTCAAAGTAAATACATGATCCCTATGGATTCATACCTCTTTTGCTATATACTACCATGGAGGCAGGAACTAGAATCACCCCATAGCCCTGAAGCATAGAGAGCTGAATGTCTTCAGCTGGGGAATACAGTGTTGGTTTCCTTGCAGCAGCTGGCAATTCGGATAAACGCTCTGCCCTCCGATCTCTGGTTTTACTGTGCCCCATCACTATGCATTTGCCGAGGACCTTGGATTAAGAGAATGAATAATTTATGAAGAAAACTCTGCATCCTCCCTCCAACATTAGCAATAGGAGCATGTGCTGTTTTCCCTTCTCCCCTTCTCCATGAAAAGAATGTTTTGCATCAGGACATGAAGTTCTGTTCCAGCAGGCATTGGCTGAGGTCACACTGCATTGAATAGAGCCTTCCTTGAGTGTAGTGTGCTGGTGCCAATCCACCCACCTGTACACATCACTCACAGCCCTTCCCGGGACGGACAGTCAGTGGAGCGGAAGTGGGGCGTCTGTGTGCTGCTGGGTCCCTGAGAGTAGCGTGGCTTGAAGAGAACGGAAAAGACACCCCCACACACACTCACACACACACACACTCACACTATTTCTGCAAGAATACACTGAAAGTTTAGCCCTGGGGGAGTGAGACTGTGAGTGGGTATTAGGGAACATCCATTGCTGCTTTTCAGGTTTAATGCTGTTTTTCTTACAGTGAACACCTGACTACATATCGCTTACATATTATAAAAACAATACCATGTATATACTAACAAGAATGATGGAGTTCTCTATGTATGGAGGGCATAAGCATTTCAAGGTACCATCCATGGAAAATGAGGATGCAGAATAATACATGTAGAGATATTTACATGTATATTATATATGTTAATATGTGTATATACATTTAGATAATTATGAAAGTCTGTATAACCATATAGTTAAAATTATTATCTATATAAAACATATATGGTATTGTAAAATTTTTCTTCCATATTCCCACTTTTTGATTGGGTTTTTATACCAAACATGCATTTGTAGATTAGTTACATAATTAGAAAAAAGTATGTTTTTGTACAGCCACTCTGACTTCTCTCTGTCACTCTCCACATGCCATTAATCACTAAGTACTGCCAGTCTTCTCTCCTCTACATAACTTTCTGGTATAGAAATATCTTTCTGGACTACTTTTAATTAGTCTGGGATGCCACTTGGCCATCAGCGGCATTAAAATTCCCTCTGGTGAGTCTAATGTGTGACAAAGTTGGAGAACCACTGGTGTGCAAATAGATCAGAGTCTTCAGGAGTGAGGATAAGGCATCGATATTTTACTAAAGCTTCTCAGATGGTACCAATGCGCCCCCCGCCCCCATTTGAGAACCACTGCTGGAGCTCTGCAGTAGCACATCGTAAACTTCAACGCACAAACACGTCACCTGGGGAACTTGCGAAAATGAGGATTATGATCCAGTTTTTCTGGGGTGGGGCCTGAGACTCTGCAAGTTTGCAAAGCGTCTCGATGCTCCTGCTGCTGGGGCGAGGCCCACACTGTGAGCAGCAGCTAGAAATGGCAAGTAAACAGCAAGTGCCTCCGAAATGATCCATGCTCATTCAAAACACGTCCTCGGACTCACGCGGAATGCTACAGCCAGCGTGGTCTTCCTAAAACACATACGAGCATGCCACTTCTCCCCTTAGAGCTCATTTTCCAGTTACTGACTCTGTCTAGTGTGAAGTTCCAAACTTCGTATGGAGGTTTGCCAGCCCCTCCATGCTCAGGCCCCTGCCTAACTCACCAGTTTTCTCTCCGATCAGTCCCTCCACGAACCCCACCCCCATGCCCAGGTGCATCCATGGGTCTTGTAGCCCCACCTCGCTCCCTCTGGCCTCTGGGGCTTGTGCACGCTGTTCCCTCAGCTGGAACATTGTTTATCACACCCTGACAAAATTGTGTTTGCTTTAACTTACAAGTCACCTCTTCTAACGCCTCTGCCCTGCCCCTTCTTCAGCCTGGATCAGGGACACCTTTGATAAGCTTATAGTTATCCAGCTTATGATCATTTTCTAGTCACTTGTACATCTCACTCCTGAAAGATAAGGTATATCTCCTTTATTCACTCTCATTTCCTAGAGTATTTAATGCATGATAGATATTCAGTAATTAATCATTAAATAGGTGAGCAGGTACAATACATATTTATTAAATTAGCAAACACGTATCATCGATATTTGGTGAGTACTACACCTCTGGCTGAAATCAACTAGAAAAGATTGTGAGCAAGGGCGCAACATGGGCTGAGACTGGCTGATGGGGCTTCCCACAGAAAGGGCCTCGCCCGACCAAGGACAGCACACTGTGGGCCTTCTGTGAAGTTCTTGGCTCCTGCAGAGAGTGAAAGACTCTTGCCTTTATCCCCTCCCATCCCACACTGTGCCCCACACAGGCAAACCCATTCGATTGAGAATTATTTCTAGTTTCCATGTGTGAAGGAGCTCAAGACTGATAACCCACTGGTGGTTCTTTGTAATTCCTTGTATATAACATATAAAGTAAACTTTATGCCCAAAACACCACTGCCAAGAGTGATACCAAGTAGCTTTTTTCCTAAGTTTTCTTGTAGGAGTTTATGAGTCCAGGTTTTATCTTTAAGGTTTTAATCCATTTTGAGTTCATTTTTGTTGGTGGTGGAAGAGGGACTCCAGTTTTATTCTTTAGTAGGTGGGTCCCCAGTTTTCCCAACACCGTTTGTTGAACAGACTACCCTTTCACCATTGTGTGTTCCTGGTACCCTTGTCAAAGATTATACATGCATAGGTTTATTGCTAGGCTCCACATTCTGTTTCATTGGTCCTGGTGTCTGTTTTTAAGTCAGTGCCATGCTGTTTTGATTACTATAGCCTTGCAATATAGTTTGAAATCAAGAAGTGTGATGCCCAGCTTTGTTCTTTCTCAAGATTACTTAGGCAATTTTGGGTCTTTTGTGGTTTCATACAAACTTTTGGATTATTTTTTTCTATTTCTTTAAGAAATGCCTCTGGACTTTTGATAGGAATTGCATTGAATATGTTTATTGCTTTGGGTAGTATGGACATTTTTAACATTATTAATTCTTCTAACACAAATCATGGTATATCTTTCCATTTATTTGTGTCTTCTTCAATTTTTATCTCAATATCTTACAGTTTTTAGTGTACAGATCTGTCCTCTCCCTGGTTAAATTTATTCCTAAGTATTTTATTGTTTTTGACACTTTTTTTCCCAGATAGTTCATTGTTAATGTATAAAAAAGTATAGTTAACAGAAGCAAAAATAAACAAATGGGGCAGTACTTTCTAAAAAGCTTTTGTACAGCAAATAAAGCAACCAACAATATTAAAAAGGCAACCTATAAATGGGATAAAACTTTTATAAACCACATATTTGATAAGAAACTCATATAACTTGTTAGTGCGGAAAGACATAATCCAGTTAAAAATGGACGGGGAACCTGAAAAGACATTTTTCCAAAGACCCACCGATGGCCAACAGGTACCTGACATGGTGGTTAACCTCATTAATCATTATGGGAATGAAAACCAGAACCACAGTTAGATCACTGCATGCGTGTTAAAGCGGCTAGTGTAAAAAAGGCAACAGATGATAACTGTTTGCAAGGATGTAGAGAAAAAGAAAAAACCTTTTGTACACCGCTGGTGGGAATGAAAAAGAGCGTGGAAGTTCCAGAAAACATTAAAAATAGGGCTGCAGTGTGATCCAACAAGCCCACGTCCGGGCGTACGTCTGAAGGAAGTGGAATCAGTGTCTCGAAGAGACGTCAGTTTGCACTCCCATGGTCAGGGAGACATTGCTCACAGCAGCCAAGACGTGGAACCGACCTGAGTGTCGGTCCCTGGGTGAATGGACAGGTAAAATGTGACACACGCACAGTAGAAACTGTTTAGCCATAAAAAGGCGATCCTGCCATTTTTGGCAGCATGGATGAACCCCTAGGGCATTATACTAAGTGGAATAAACCATACAGAAGAAAAATGCTGTATGTTCTCACTTATATGTGGAGTCAAAAGAATAAAAATAATAATAAAGCCACACTCACAGGAACAGAGAGCAGAGTGGTGGTTTCCAGGGGCTGGGGGTTGGGGGGATGGGGTGGTGTGGTCAAAGGGTACCAATGTTCAGTTACAGGATGAATTCATTCTGAGGATCTAATGTATGGCATTAATAGTGCTGTATGTGTGCTTTACACTGGCTGAGAGGCTAGATCTTAAATGTTCATACACAGGAACAGCAACTATGTGAGGCGATGGAAGTGTTAATGAACTTAATTGTAGTAACCATTTCACAGTGTGTCTATATTTTGAATCATCACATTGTACACTTTATTTTTTTAATATTTTATTTATTTATTTTTAGAGAGGGAAGGGAGGAAGATAGAGAGAAAGAGAGAGAAACATCAATGTGCAGTTGCTGGGAGTCATGGCCTGCAACCCAGGCATGTACCCTGACTGGGAATCAAACCTGCGACACTTTGGTTCACAGCCCATGCTCAATCCACTGAGCTACGCCAGCCAGGGTACTTTATTTTCTTAATATGCTTTTTCAGTTACAGTTTACATTTATATTGTTTTGTATTCGTTTCAGGTGTATAGTACAGTGGTTGGACACTCATATACTTTTCAAAGTGTTCCCCTGAGTATTCCAAGTACCCACCTGACACCATGTATGGTTAGTAAGACATTGATTATATTCCTTATGTCTGCTTGACATCCCCATGACTATTCTGTAACTACCCCTTTGTGCTGCTTAGTCCCTCACATTTCCACGCAGGCCCCACTGTCCCTCCCTTCTGGCAACTATCGCTCTGTTCTCTGCAACTGTGAATCTGCACACTTTCAATGTGCACAACTGTGTTTGTCAGTTTCACCTCAGTAGAGCTGGAGAAAAACCCCACACAGAAAGTATCGCTGGCAGTTCATTTGGTTCATATTTTACTGTATTCTGGCAGTAAAGTATTTGGAAAGTAAAGTAACCTTTACAGGGTTCTTTTTCTAGAGCTTGGCTTTAAGAATTGTTTAAGAGTTTTTTGTCATAATTTTTGTCACTGTCATACAATTTTGGAATATGAATTATGACACTCACTCAGAGTCTATTGCATATGTATATGTACAGACACGTGTGTGTGCAAGTGAAATGCACATATCTGAATTGGAATAAGCTCCCGACTGGGTGGATGTCCTCGGCTGGGAAAAACAGTGTATCAGCATCTTCTCCAGAACAGCACCTTCTCCAGGCTGCTCTGGCCTCTGGGCTTTGCAGATACTGATTTCTCAGCTGGAATATCTAGGAGTGAAGTACGTCACACTGAGGCGGAGATTTTCACCCAGTGGTAGGAGGTTAGGCTGCATAGACTTCAGGGAACCAACTTCCTCTTTTCCTTTTCCTTTTCCTGTCTTCCTCCCTTCCTTCTTTCCATCCTGCCTTTTCTTTCTTTTGTTCTCTTGTTCTTCCCATTCAACTGGCAGAGTGTTTATGAAGCACAAGTGAGATAATTTATGTACTGCCTGACATCTGTTCAACCCTCAATAAAACACAGCTGCTATCATAATTCTTATCACAACGATGGTCCCATTGCTGGCCCTCCTCCATGATTCTCTTAGATAAACTGCTCACAGAAACAACTGTTAGAAAGTCAACTTCGGAAGGATGTGAAGTGGAGTAAGAACTTCATTTTGCAGTTTGAAAGTTGCATCAAAGCTGTTTGCTTCCTTCAGAGCATGATGCAAGATTTAAATTTGACTCCCAAGTTCTGGGATCTGACATGTTGAGAAGAAACATCCTTTTAAGAAAAAAAATTGCATCTTTTGGCTTTGACACAATCAGGAGCTACCCAAAGAATTGTCATTTTTACCCTTAGGCACCCTGTGCTAGAGAGAATACCCAGTTGCTATCACAGCATCTACTTTAGGAGTGATTTTATGCAGATAAGTGGCTTTGCAAAAAAAAATAGTAGTGGCGTGGCTATGTATCCCCTTTAAACTTCAGTTTGCAGCTCATTTCGAGTCTGGGAATAATATTTAGGTGTGAGCAGTCAAGAAATCCATATGTGGGTATTAGAAAAGATTTGTTGATATAAAAACAGAATCTTTTCTCTTCTAAAAAATCTGGTTATATCAGCTGTTTATAGTGACGAGAGTAGAAAGACTTGGAGAATTTGTTTTCCAGAAAGAATTTTATTTTCAGAACTTTAGAAAAAGGGGAAAATCTGAGGAATGGATTCACGGAGTGACACGGAATGGCAGAAGGCCAGCTTCCCTTAGAACTGGACCAATCTCTGAGAGCATTGTCAAATGTCCCTGTTACGTTCTGTGCTTCAAGCTGTTCCAAAACGAGTTTCCCATTCCTTCTGAGCCCCTTCTCACAATATCAAAGGAAATTAGAAGAAGTCTATGGGCGCGGGTGTGACTCATGAACAGTGGCTCTCACAGACCTTCTGCAGGACAGAGAGGAGACAGGACGCGGGGCGTCCCTGCTGCCTAAGGCACTTTCCACAAGAGCCGCAGGCGGGTCTGTCTGGAGCGGTTCCCAGCAGCTCCTGGCTGATGCTGAAGGATGACCCACAGGGCTCATGGGGCTGAAGCTGGCACGATACATTGGAGATCCATCGGAAGGACAAGTGCACCAACCTGGGGCACCCCTGCCCCCCACTCCCGTGCCTGTGACAGCTGCAGTGGACCCAGGAAGATGCTGAGACGAAATTCGGATCTTCATGGTGGATCTGCGCAGGCGCCGAAGTTCTGAGCTGCCGCATAGGGAATATTGCAATTCTCGGTTTGTTTCCAGTCAGAAATACTGACACCTCAGCAAATATTTTCCATGGATCTTTGAGTCTTCGGGGAAGATGGCAGAGTGCGGTGGAGAGAAGAGCACGAGCTGGGTCAGATCGCCAGGGAAAGGTCAGCATGACCAGGGGGCGTTTCTCTAATAAAACTGAAGACATATTTAGGGAAAGCTAACTATTCTGGTATGAATCTCAGCACCTCGGAATAAAGGCCTATCACACTAGCCTTTGCCTAGATCTAGGTGACCTGGCTCTTCCTTTCTGTAGCAAAAAGATGCTTTTGAACTTGCCTAAAAGTCAGTCAGTCAGGGCCTGTTCCCCCGCCCTCCCTACCCTGCCCTTTGGGACTTAGGAGTCAATTCACAAATCTTTCCCTGGGACACATGCAAACCTAGTCACATACCCCAATGAGGAACTGGGTGGGAAGGAGCCCGCCCTCCTCAGGTAACACACAGGTAACCCACATGAGTTAGCCAGTCCTTTGTTTTAAATAGACACACTCCCGCGTCTCCAGTTGCATAGAGAGAACCAGATGCAGGCGAGGGGGGAAGTCTGCTACAAACAGGGACACTGTTCCTGAAGGAGGCAGAGATAGTTCAAGAACAGAAGGAAAGCTAAATGCCCAGAATCAAGAAGATACTACATCAACAGAATAAAAATAGTATTCTTTTAAAAAAGAAAATCAGAAAACCACAAACTAAAAGTTTAGTAGATTGAAAAATTGCAAATTTGTATTCACGGACTGACAAGTAAAGTTGAAGCGATCTCTTAGAAATTAACACAAAAAAGAAGAGAAAGAGGGGAAAGGTAAGAAAATAAAAGGAACCTGGAGGAGTAATACAGGCATTCAGAAACTGGTATCGGAATAAATGGAAAAGGAAGAATGATCAGAGGGTCAAAGAAGCGACTTTCTTTGAGGTCGAGGAAGAACACAGAATTTTTCATATTTAAAGACCATCCCCAGGGTCCAGAACAATGAATGGGGAAAAAACATTATATTCAGAAACATCACTGTAAAATTTCAGAGCATCAAGAGTAATACAGTTCTTAGAAACTTCAAGGAACACTTGTTGGTGAAAAACAAAGGCTCACACCTACAACTTTCCGGGAGGTTTATAAAACATCCATCCTTTCTTAGGAAGGTACTTGAACCTGCACTGGAACAAATAGTTATATGCAGAAAGTAACGCGCACAGAGAGGTGAGGGCGTGTGGGGAACAGTGGACCCCACGGGCGGAGAATTGTGGGGGTGTCTGCAGCTCTCCCGGGAGCAAACTGTGTGCGTTGCAGAATTGGGAGAGACCATCTAGAGGGATTTTTTTTTTTTTTTTAAGAAAAAACAAACAAACAGTTGAATCAGCAGAGATGGTGTGATTGACAGACTGGTTTATAAAAAGTGAGAGTGTAATTACCATAAATAATACAAAATAAAAGAAAGTAAAAAAACCCCGCAACAACGAATAGCAAAAAATTACAAATGGAAAGTAAAATAACATGAGTAACGATTTTCAGCAATTTACAGGATACAAGAGAAGAGAATTCCCTCCCTGTGCTGGCAGTTAGTGGTGGCAGAGGCAGAGCTCACACAGCCTTCTCCTCGCCTCCCTCCCTCCTCTACGTATTGATTTTTTTCACAGTTTATATTAAATATTTATCCAGGTCATATAGGCATGTGGTAACCAATCAAATAACACAGAATATTCCTCCTCAGTAGGTATGAGAACTCAGTACGTATAAAGTCTATCAAAGAGCAAACGCAGCCTGTGCATCGAATGCTCCTCATTGCTTTTATGACCAGTTTATGGACGATTCTGGAAATACTTGAATGCAGAGCAAATGTGGATGTGCAAGCGTAGGTGAACCCAGAAAAGAGGGTGTGGGAGTCTAGGGGCGAAAGGAGCGAAGACCCTCCTTTTGTATCATGGGAACCAGGAGGCACCGTCGTTGTTGGCAGGACAAGAAATAGAGGAAGCATTGAATACCTAATGATAGAGAGATGAGCATTTGAAGAACTGGAAAAATAGCAGAAATGTTAACCTTTGGGAAGAAGGGAAGGGAAAAAGCAAAGGTTTAGGGAGTGAATTCATCATATTAGAAAGCCATTGGCTATTGTCCAAAGTTGATGTATCATGGAGTATCATTATTAAGATGTTTCTTTTTTTTAAGATTTTATTTATTTATTTTTAGAGAGGGAAGGGAGGGAGAAAGAGAGAGAGAGAGAGAAACATCCATGTGAGGTTGCTGGGGGCCGTGGCCTGCAATCCAGGCATGTGCCCTGACTGGGAATCGAACCTGCAATGTTTGGTTCAGAGCCCGTGCTCAATCCACTGAGCTACGCCAGCCAGGGCAAAATGTTTCTTAATATCAGGACAAAGTGACCGGAAGAGCTGAAAACAAATACTAAACGTTACTGCAGTTGTGTATCTGAACGTGGCATCGTATAATGGAGTGTGCAGAAAGGGTTTTTGGTGTTTGCAAAATTGGAGCTGTTCTGTATTGTCTGACTTGTTACCACGTACACACGTGATTTTGGTAAACAGTTACAAATATACTGCAATCCGGTGTCTCTGATGCTGGGTGTACCTTTTTCCCATGCACTCCAGCTAATTCTGGTCCCTGTGCTGCAGGCACTGGGCGTGGCAGTCGGGGCTGCATTTGCTGGTCTCTAGGGCTCCTCCCGCCTCTGAGACCCCCTGACCTTCCAGGCCCATGCCTTGCTTAGGCATTAGCTTGGAGATGCTAAATAGATCATCCTTACCTTGTGATGCGAATAGAGATCATCCTAATGATCAGTCAAGGAAAATCAATTCAATCCAGATTCTTTGACTTCCAGTTTCCATCTCTTACCACTCAGGAGAGATACTATGGGTAGTGGTTTCTTTATGCACAGAAAAACCCCAAGTTTAAAAAGGCTATTCAGATATGAGTAAAAATATTTTAAAAAACCACTATGTGATTTGTTTAAAAAACAAAGAAAACAAACAAATAAAACCCGTTCCAACCTGAGAGGTTAGTTTTTCCGTAGTAAATAAAAGATGATCACATCAAATGTTTTTCTCTATCCTGAGAGGCACCTATTGCCACCATCCCCCAAGACGCTAAGTGTACAGAATGTGTCTACTTGCTAAGCTAACGGTTTTTCTTGTTGCAGTCTGGCAAAATTAAAAAAAAAAAAAAGAACAACTGTTATTCCATTTTTGGTACTTTACAAGAAACAGCACGCTTCATTAACTTTTAAACTTCTAAAATTAGGATTAATAACCAATAAAACAAACACTGCAGGAAGAAGCTGCTATTTCTGCTGACTTTGTTCTAAAAGCTTTGCTTCTGTTGTTTCCTTTTTATTCACTAGACAGCTTCTACCCTATGTTTCTACAAAGGAAGTAAAGAATCTTCAACCAATACTAAATATATTTGGACATGTTCCCAAAATAATAGGTTGGTATTTATAGTTAATATCACTCATGTTCATAAACCTCAGAATAATGAAAATCTAGTTACCTGCCTTACTGGACAAACCGTTGAGTCCGTGAAGAAAATCGCATTGTTCCTAATTTTAGTTTCAACTTTAGAAATGCTCAGTGACCCCAGTCAGTAATAATCCACGTGGTTTGTCAACCTGGCGTTACTTTATCCTCATGAATCTAGTCAAAAGGAAATCAAGAAGGTGGAAAATAATGTGTTTAAAAGTTTATAAAAATCTTAGCATGTTTTCAGTTGCATGAATAAACCTTTGAATCTTCATCCTAAAAGTAATAAAAATGAAAGGAATCAAGTTAGATAATATTTTGTTATATATTTTCCTATTTTTATTACCATGTATTTGATCCCTGAACTATCATTATTAAAAACAACTGGGGGGATCAAACTGGAAATAAATCTACTAAAATCTACTAAATTTTACCTTTCCTTCCCTCCTTTTCTTCCTCCTTCCCTTCCTTCTCCCTCCCTCCCTCCTTCCCTCCCTTTCTCCTTCCCTTCCTTCCTTCCTTCCCAGGTTGACAACTAGATTATTCACACCTACTTGTTGAGAATATATTAATGAATTTAAATATTCAGCATTGAGACTTTTAGGACACACCTTAGATTTCTTCTCCTTCCCCATCACCACCACCACTCCCCTTCTTTAAAAAAAAAATCAGTAAGTATCCACTTACTTTCTGAGGTACCCACTTTCCTCTTTTCAATTTCCTCATTCAGAATCATCTAGGCAACCTGACTAGATCCTTTTCTAGCAAAAACAAAACAAAACAAAAAATGTTTGCAAAATCACCCCAAATCAGAAATATCCAAAGCCTGTGTTGACTTTGACATTTAGACTGTGTCATTTTCACAACTTGAGAGCAACATAATTGATGTAAAGATGTCAACAGATGAAGTTCAAGAATAAAATGTTCCTTAAATGGCCAAGGATGCTGATCTGCATGCTCCCAGAAGGAGGTGCACACTTTCCATGTCCATCAAGTCCCCTACAGAGAAATGCAGTGGCTGCTGAAACTACCTAGCGCAAGGTAGCCTTGACAGGTATATCAGAGGTTTGCCTTTGTCACTTACATTGTGTTCTATACCTGGCCACCTCTTTCTACCTTTGTCTAAGTGCTCTGGACACATGGCTCTCTTCTTATTGGGCGCAAGTGCTTAGTCCATAGCAACCCAGCACATTTCCGAGGATTCCATGGAAATCACTTCCTGTGAATAGCATTCTTAACAGGTCCAAGTTTCAGAGTTGTAGATTCACTCACATATACATGTTTATTTTGGTCTTTACATTATTCACATATATAGTCATATGTTGCTTAGCAAGGGAACACGTTCTGAGAAATGCATCATTAGGTGATTTTGTCACTGTGTGAACATCATAGAGTGAACGTATATAACCCTGGATGGTATAGTCTACTACACACCTAGGCCTTATGGTATAGCCTATTGCTTCTAAGCTACAAACCTTAAAGCATGTTACTGTACTGAATACTAGGCAATTGTAACACAGCAGAAAGCTTTCACTAATACGGCAGTGGTGCTCAGTGCTTGTTAATGTAGCTCCTGTGGGCCCTCAACCAGGAACACACAATTCTGTGCTCCAAGGGCCACAAGTTGGGTCCGTTTGGACTGTGGCACCCTCTGCGTGGGCAGCGCTAGGGGACGGGCTCCTCGGTCCTGAGCCAGGCCAGTGGCTGACTGTCTAGGATGTCACCCGTGCCCTCAGAACCGAGGTGCTGTGACAGGGAATCTATTCCCAAGCCCTACAAACATTGATCCCATCAGAGAAAAAAAGTTCTCCTGAACCACATACCCTCCCATTCCTTACAGGGAATTCAGCTCCACCATG
Source organism: Phyllostomus discolor (assembly GCF_004126475.2). Taxonomy (NCBI): domain Eukaryota; kingdom Metazoa; phylum Chordata; class Mammalia; order Chiroptera; family Phyllostomidae; genus Phyllostomus; species Phyllostomus discolor. The sequence goes on from NC_040903.2 coordinate 9,580,606, forward strand.
ATCTTAAGGGACCACTGTCACATATGTGGTCTGTCATGGACCAGAACATCATCACATGGTGCATGACCGCTCATGTGCAATCACACACACACACACACACACACACATAGAGAGAGAGCATTGTATAGGCTTATAGTTGAGTTGTGTACCTAGGTATAGATACTCGTTTACAAATCAGGTACATGTACTACTCTCACTGGCTAACACACCTAGGTACACTGTACACAGAGAGCAAGGCCTGTTGTGAATGGCCACGGCCATCAGAATCTTCTTCACAACGTGAGATTTGGATATCTGACTTTCCTCAGATTTTGAACTGATTGTTTAGTTCACTAATAAATAACTCATAACAAGAATAAGAGGAATAAGAGGGTTTATTTTTTATTTGTGTTTACATTTGAAGCTTTAATTTCTAGTGATCTCTTCAATCTATGACGGCTTTGAAGAAAACTTTTTTGAAGTTACCACTCTATTTTGAGAGACAGAGTTGCGAATACCACTATTCTTCTCCGCTAGTTGGCTTCCTCTACTTCCAGATAGGCTGGAGGGTTTGTTTATTCCTTTGTGGCTAGATGTAGCCCTATGACTATTCTGGCCAATGTGATGGGGCAAAAGTGACATGTGTTACTTCTGGGGCAGAAGACGTAAATGTCGGTGTGAACCCTCCTGTTTTCTCCTGTCATTGTTGTGACCCGGGACTTTCCAAATTGGAAAGTATAAGCAGGAGTTACAGCAATATTATTTCTACTGCCAAAAAGCTAATCTCAGCACTACCTTATGGTAACTTAATCTTCAGGAAACAAATCTAAACAAAATCATAGACTTATAAAATGATTGGATTTCCTGTGGGAAACAGTAGAAGGCACCAAGTCTGTGTCCTGCTTACTATGCGCCAAACTCCCATAGATGAGCAATAACTCTTATGAGAGTTGAAGATTTTAAATTTATTTATATATTCTTTATAACAAGCCAAGTAAAATCAACAATAAAGTAAAAAGACAGTCCACAGAATGGGAGAACATATTTGCCAATACGTCTGATAAAAAGTTAATATCCAAAATTTATGAAGTCCTTACAAAACACAACTCCCAAAACCAAACAACCCAATTAAAAAATGGGCAAAGGATCTGAATAGACACTTCTCCAAAGAGGATATACAGGTGGCCAGTAGACATAGGAAAAGATGCTCAATGTCACTAATTGTCAGAGAAATTTAAATTAAAACCACAATGGGATGCCATCTCACACTTGTCAGAATGGCTGTCATCAATAAGTCAACAACCAGTGCTGGTGAGGGTGTGGAGAAAGGGGGACCCTTTTGCACTGTCAGTGGGAATGCAGACTGGTACAGCCACTGTGGAAAGCAGTGTGGAGATACCCCCCAACTTAAAAATGGATCTTCTTTTTGACCCAATGATTTCACTTCCGAGAATATACCCTAAGAATCCTGAAACACTAATTTAAAAGAACAAAAACATCTCTATTTCATTTCAATGTTATTTACAATTGCTAAGATATGGAAGCAGCCCAAGTGTCCATCAGTAGATGAGTAGATAAAACAGCTATGGGATATTTACACCATGGAATACTACTCAGTCATGAAAAAGAAGAAAATTTTACCCTTTGGGACAGTATGGATGGACCTGAAGAACATTATGTTAAGTGTAATAAGCCAGTCCCAGAAAGACAAATACCATGTGATTTCCGTCATATGTGGAATCTAATGAACAAACTGAACTAACAAGCAAAAATACAGATAGACTCATTGATGGAGAACAGTTGACAGCTAATCGGAGTCAGAGAGGAGATTAAGGAGTTGAGGGATTGAGCAAAAAGGAGAAAGGACTCATGGACATTGTCAAGTGTGTGGTGATTGCTGGGATGAGGGGGTGTAAATGGTAATGGGAAAAATACAATAAAGTTTGAAAAAAGCAGAAGTTCTGATGCCATTCTGTAGTGTAACAAGCGTGCTGTAGTTAGGAGTGTCATGACGTCTCAGTCTTTTAACAAATTCACAAGCCATAATGTTAAAAAGGCAAAAATCATTCCGGGGAGTATTCACAAATTAGTATTAAAACACATATGTGGCTTCTCCAACTTTGGAAGAGGAAATATGTCTTGAGAAGCATTTCTGAAAGAAAAGGCTCGTTTCAATGATTTTTAAAGTAACCTGTGAGTTTCTGTTTGAGTGTGTTGACCTTTAGCTTAAGACAATGTTTCCTAGGGCATTGATTTCACAGGTCCTTCAGGAGGTCCCTAGGTGTCTTTACCACCCTGATTTTGAGAGAAGAATAGTGATATATACATCTGGAGTATTTTCAGTGTCCAAAAAGGGTCTTTAAAAATGTGTTGAAAGGGAATTTTTTTTAACCAAGTCAATATAATGATTTAAGATAGACATTGAAATGGCTTATTACAATTATTCACCTAGCATTTATTCACAACACATTAGAAGAAAGTTTATTTCATCTAGGGAATACCAGCTGCTGGGATGCAAAGACAATCAAGGTATTGTTTCTGTTCTGGAGGAGCTCATAAACTGGAGGAGAAGACAGAAAGCCCATCAATGACAGAAGACTGAAGATGAAGCGTAGCAGCAGAAAAGCAGGGCCCTGTGTTTTGGGGAAGCAGGGAAGGATAAAGGGAAGCCTTTGAACATGAAAATACCTGCTTATTTGAGATTCACGGCCCCTTTGCGCTAAACAGATGAGGCTGAGTTAAACTCACTAGCAGCCCAGAATCTAAAAAACTAATATAATTAATTAACATAATTCCTTATTCTATTCTTCTAGTCTCTCATTGTATTAAATTACTTGTCATACGTATTTCTTCTTCCTGACTAATGCATGAACAGAGAAGAGTCATGTGTCACCATCTTTGTATCCCATCATGAGTCTAACACATGGCAGATGAGAGACTTAGAAATGCCTTGAAGAGGCTAAAGAATGCATGCCACTGTGCTGAACAGGAGTCATGCCCTTCACTAGCTGTGTGGCTTCTGGCAAAGCACTGTGTGAATGCTCTTTGGTCTCCTCATACATACAGCAAACATCTCAGACTAGATGCTCTCCAGGATCCTTGATACTAAATTGGGATGAGCCTGTAATTCCTCCCAATTAAGCTGCAGAGCTTCCGTGAGGTTTGGAAATGAGTACTGCTTTTATAACCTCTCAGGACACTTGGCTTAGTGCTATTGAAACAGTGGAGTGTGTGCACTGAAGTAGAAAGTCTTCATTTCCATTTCTAGCGCTGCCTAAGCTTCGTCAAACTTAGCCTTTTCTTTTATAACATGAAAAGTATATATTCTCACGTTATAGAGTTATTTTGAAGATTAAAGGAGGTAATGGCGGGGGGTAGTGCCAAATATATTGCCCACCATGTAGGTGTCAGAAAATGTTAGCTCTTCCTTTATCTGGTTTACATGAAGTTATCACTCAATAGATGTTTGTTGGCCTTAGGTATTAGCCCAGAGCGAAAGCAGATGATAAAGTCGGGCAGCTTCTGCCGCCTTCTCTCGCACTGCACTTACCTGACAGGAGAAACAGAAGGGGCTGACATTTTTGTATCCACACACCTGTCCCTAGTTCCAGATTTTCATGATCTGTTTAACAAAAACAAATTCACTGACTGTCTGTTCTCTGAGTCCTTTCATTAGATTCTTTAGGATAAGAAGTCTGCCTAATACACTGAGAAGGGAACGAACACAATTTGAGATTCTGTTTTTTGAAACTCAGATCAGGAAAATGCCCTGACAAATGCCCATATGCTTTGTGGGGGTGGATCTTGAGATAGACTGTTAGAAATGGATTGTCATAGAAATGACACAGCATGTATATAAGGATCATTTTCGTCCTCTTCCTTAGTCAAATACAAGCTCTTTTCTATAGTTATCTCCTCTACCTACTGAAACAGGAAATGGTCAGGTACATACAAATACCTTTAACATCAGAGCTAAAGTGATACTGGAGAGGTGATAGACTTATTCCTACAGGAATTCAACAATGAAGAAGATATCTCCAATGGGCTCTTCTCTTTCCTTGCTACACTGTTCCCTACGCCCTTACTACCCGGGGTTCAGGTAGTATATTCTTTTCTCACGAGTTGGGTATTAGAGTAGCGATTTTCAACCTTTTTCATCTGATGGCACACATAAACTAATTACTAAAATTCTGTGGCACAACAAAAATTTTTGTAAGATTTTTGCCAACCTGACAAAAACTAGGCATAATTTTGATTGATTTACAAGAAAATAATAGTGAATACCTACCCTTTCTGCTCTAAAGTGACTTTTTTTAAAAAAAAATTAGGCACCTAAAAATAATGAAAGAAAACTTCCTTAATTTGGTGAAGGAAGCATGGAGTCTCAAATAAGTTGGACCCAAAGAGGACCATGCCAAGACACATCATAACTGAAATGTCAAAGGTTAAAGATAAAGAGAGAATCTTAAAAGCAGCAAGAGAATAGTAGAGACTTACCTACAAAGGAGTTCCCTTAAGACTATCAGCTGATTTCTCAAAAGAAACTTTCCAGGCAAGAAGGGACTGGCAAGAAGTATTCAAAGTGATGAAAAGCAAGCACCTACAACCAAGATTACTCTATCCAGCAAAGATATCATTGAGAATTGAAGGGCAGATAAATTGCTTCCCAGACAAGGTAAAGCTAAAGGAGTTCATCATCACCAAGTCCTTATTATATGAAATGTTAAAGGAATTTAAGTAAGAAAAAGAAGATCAAAACTATGAACATTAAAATGACAACAAATTCGCAACTATCAACAACTGAATCTAAGAACCAAAAATAAAAACAAAGTAAGCAAACAAACAGAACAGGAACAGAATAATAGATATAGAGATCATTTGAGGAGTTATCTGCTGGGATAGGGAAGGGGAAGAATGGGGGAAAGGTAAAGGAATTAAGATGCATAATTGGTAGGTACAAAATCAATGGGGGATGTTAAGAATAGTATGGGAAATGGTTAAACCAAAGAACTTATATGAATGACCCATGGACATGAACTAAGGGAGGGAATGCTGGAGGGAAGGGGGGTACTAGGTGATGAGGAGCAAAAGGAGAAAAATTGGGACAACTGTAATGACATAATCAATGAAATATACTAAAAAAAGAAAAAATAGAATTTTTGGTACCAAGACTTAACCAATCAGACGCAACCTTATTAAGTGATATGACCAATAAGATGCAACTCTATTATGTACCTACATATTTATGGTTCAAGGCAGGGCATTCACATGGGATGGCTATTGTTGTGTTGACTGTTGTCATTTTTTAACTTGACAATCTATGAGAAAAGGCTGAATAGTCAGGTATTGCGTGTTTTAAAAATTCTTGAAACAAATCATTTGAAAACTGCTGAGTCAGAACAAGGGCAGAGAAAAATCGGTAAGTAACACTGTAAATCTGAAGTAGTATTGCTTTTACAATTTGTCCCTTTTTGTAAGTGTTCGATTTAAAAGCAAATGTTAAAGAAGTTGTGATTGTCTTTCTCCATGGTTTTCTAACAGGTAAACAAACTTTTAGAATGCAAAGGCATTCTAATTGAACATTGGATAATTGCATGTATGCCACAACATTGCTCATTTTAAGTTAATCAGACTTTTTTAAAGATTTTATTTATTTATTTTTAGAGAAGGAAGGGAGGGAGATAGAGAGAGAACCATCAATGTACAGTTGCTGGGGGTTATGGCCTGCAACCCAGGCATGTGCCCTGGCTGGGAATCGAACCTGCGACACTTAAGTTAATCAAATTTTTAAATTAACCTGCTTCCCAAGCTGGTCTGTATTGTTTGCTCAAAGGACAAATATTTATGTATAAATATTTAACATATATATATTAAATTGAGGGATTTTTTTTGCAGATCTGTAACATAAACAGCAAATGCAGCTTTAAGACTTCTTTGAATCAAAGGTCCAGTGGAATGATTACTTGGTCCTTTCTGGGGCCTGAATTATGTCTCCTCAACATTTATATGTTGAAGCCCTAACCTCTGACGTGATTGTGCTTGAAGATGGGGCTTTGAGCAATGATAGCCTAGACGAGGTCTGAGGGTGCGGCCCTATGATGGGATTGGCGCCCTGACATGAAAGCACACTAGGGATCCTGCACTCTCTCTCTCTTCCCCCTGTCATGTGAGGGTACAGTGAGAAGGTGACTGACCATCTGCAAGCCAGGAGGAGGGCCCTCTCAAGAGCTAGCACATGCCCCTAGAATTGTGAGAACACCAATTTCTGGCATTTTGTTAAGGCAGACTGAATTGACAAATACAGTCACACCTTCGCTGCATGTGTATATTTTAAAGTTCACATTTGGAAACTGAGCATGGACCTCTGTGGTCGAGTTACTTGCTAGGGAGGCTTGTGGCAAGTGTGGCCATTGTTCGTACTGCTGCCCCGTTTACCTGGACACATGGCTGACTTGGCGTGTCGTGGGGGAGACGGGTGGGAACAGTATATGCTCTCCCCATAGCGGGAGTAGGATGGTTTCACTTAAGGGTGGATGTGAGCCTGCTCTGAGGAACTGCGCCCAGGACTCAGCAGGATTCCCCTGAAAGAAGATGCTGATTTCTTACAGCCCGTGGGCACATCCAGGAGCTTCTTTGTCTCTCCCTTCCCCACCAAACTTTAGTCTCTAAACTAAAACAAATGAGAGAGAGAAGCAAATAAGTAGCGGCTGAGATCTGTTCAGTCCAGGGGCATCTCTTACTTCTGTCATGCTGTGTGTCAGCTGTAGCACCAGCCTCGCCATCACTTTCCTTATCTGCGGGAAGAAGACATCTTTTATCCACTGGGAAGACTCACTCTTGGTAGCAAAGTCATGGGGCTGGAGGAAGATTTGTGTCCGGGGAGTAGAGCAAAAGTTCCAGCTCTCCCCCCGGCTGTTTTCCTGGTCTTTTTCGTGGCGGAAGAGGGAGAGGCTTCATCACAATGCCAGAGGCAGAGCTCCAGGGTTTGCTGTTTTATGGGACGCAAGTCCCTCTTCTCCTGCGCCCTTGGAAATGACTCAAAGCACAGAGTTGTAAGAAGTTTAACAGGGGTTAGAGGATAAGAGATCTTTTGTTTCTATGCAGTTAACTGATATCCCCAGGCTAGAACAATTCCTAGCATGTATAGGTTCTCAGTAACTCTTCATTGAGTAAATACCTGGATCTCTACAATCTATAAACTGTGGACATTATGATCCATGTGCCAATCAAGATTTTGAGATGCTATACTCTGGCCAAAGATCTCTCTGGATCCTGATTTTTGTTGTTGATGAAACATGTAGCTTGACACAAAACCTAACAGCTTTAGAGCTCTTAGTCTTAACCTATTTAATTTTCAATTTCTTTTTATGTTGAAGACAATCTGGACAGAGTATTTGAAAGAATATATTTAGTATTTTAAACTCAAGGCCTCAAAATCAGCCTTCTTTGTTACTGGATGCCAGTGCTTCTTAACCTGTCACCTTCAGGTTATTCTGGATTCAAGTCCAGAGGTGGTGTATCTGGGCACCGACATATTGTGTGTAATGTGTGTGTCACGCCCGGGAGGGGAGGAGGAGGAGTATGCGGGCACACTTCTGCAAACATGTCAGGGAATAGAAAGCTCAAGATGTTACTCATGGCAACCTTTTCTGTCCTTTTTTCCCTAGTAAATCTCGATGTCTATTTGCATATTTTGAGGTATGATTACCATGGAAACTATTTAAAAACTCAAAAGTATTGTAGTTTTATCTTCTACACTTAGTGCCCTTTACAAAGGGGGCCTCAGAGATACTTAATTTCCTAGTCTTTTCTTTCTGCGTGCACATCGTGTGTACCTTATTTTACACAATGAAAAAAACTGAGACTTTTGTTATTAGTACTTCATACTGACTTGTCTTTATCACTCAAAAGCTTAGTTATTGGGTTTTGATTTTCAGGGCAAATTTAAAATTTAATACCTCCCTAAAACTATTATGTCTCCCTGTTTGGAAAAAATTTCTGAATTTCATCATATTTTTTATTTTATGTTTTAAAAAAGCTTTCAATTCTATGACAATATGAGAATATTTTAAATATCTCATGATAAGAATAATACTAATGAAAATGTCAAAACTTTACAGAGATCAGTCTATTAAAGGGGATTTTCTCTCCCTCTCTCTCTCTCTTTACTACCTGCTTTATTTAAAAAATGAGAACTGCGCACTGAGACACAGATTATGAAAACATACTTGGTATGTCTGAAACTAGAGACCTCGTCTTTTGTTGTTAAGATATACAACAAAGATGGAGTGTCTGTAGAAGTGAGGTCCATTTTGGCTCTCTGCTCCATGCATAACGTGTCGAGATAACATTGCCAATTGGACGCCTCTCCATGCTGTCGATACTTGCACCCTACGCCTTTGGCGAGGCGTGATAATGAATGATAAAAAATTACACTAGTTAGTGGCAATGTTGTTTTCACAGTAACGGTCACTTAGTTAAAATCACAAGGCGATGCCTATTTCCCCCCTACTCAGGCCGTTATTTTCAGTGTCTCATTTGTGCTACAAGTTATTTCTGGCTTGAAAATGAAGCCAGGTTTTCTATAACCCCCAAATATTTATCTTGTTATCTTTAAATCTTTTTCATTACCGAAGGCAAACTAAACATGAGATAATAAAAAGCAGGATTGTGTGGGCTGAAAAAGCAAATTCCGAGGACTGCAGGAAACTATGTCAAACATTGTCTTGCCTCATCAAGAAATTAGACATACATGCAGTGGAGACCAGTTTTGGATTCTGGTTCTCAAATGCTTTTCATCTGGCATTCTGTTTTAGGACTTATTACTTAATAGGCAGAATATGTGATATTTAGTGAAAGCTTCCCTGAACATCCATTTTTACCCAACTAAAATCAGAGAACCTTCCAAGATAAGCAATTGATAAAGTTGAACTGTCTAAATTTATTTCATATGTAGAATGGACAGATGGGATACCAACCTACATCTGGTGGTGGAAATTGAGCAAATACATTCATTGGCCTAAACTTTGTGCTAGAATTCTTCACCCTCTGGCTCAGATTTCAGCTGGCCAAAGAAATCTTTCCAAATCACATTCCAATTTGAATTAATAATTCTACCTCAGTTGTTACTGGCTTCCAAAATACCTTATTCATATCTGTACTGTTGTGCTGATTACAGTTGATGTATTTGCGCACACGTGTTACTCCCATTAGGTATCAATTTAATTCCACAGAGTTTACTGAATGCCAACCATATGCTCGCTACACTGCTGGACATCAGTTTTGTGAACTTTGTAAAGTGAGTGGCTTAGTCCTCCTCAGTTGTGTATCTCTCCTTGTCCCTAGCATTGTGAGTCACCAATACGTGTTTGCTGACTTTGATGAGCTTAGAGCCTTCATCTTTAAAGGGTAATGCTGGTGTACCTGTTTCTTGAATAATGCAAACGAACAAACCTAGTGCCAAAAACCCAATAGATGGGTCAGTTAAAAGAGAGTGAACTAAGACTAAAAGACCAGGGATAAAGCAAATGGAGGAACAGCCAAACAGAGCAAGGACTTTAGCAGAAAATATAGTCAGGAGAGCGATAATAGTATTAATAACAGAAACAACTACCACCACATTTATTGAGCTAGGGAGTGTGCTATTTGATTCCTATGGGTTAACTCATTTAGCGCTCCCAACAGTATTCTAGGTGGGTATTATGATTATTATTATCCTCCTCCTTTTACAGATGAGGACACATGTAGGTGCTATTGTCAATTGCCTAAGTTCTGTTTCCTTTCTATCCATGCCCTGATTCAGCTCAGGTATTCACTTCTCCCCAGCACATAGCAGACTCTCCTCTGGAAACTGATGCCCAGCTCCAGGTGAAGTCCCAGTTGGCGAAATGGTAACTCCATCCCTTGCCAATGACTTCTTCAGGAACTCAGGCCTCAGCTGTTTAGTCCACAACACGGCCGAGTAACAGGAACTAGTCAGGGATAGGCATGCGACCCAATTCAGACTAAAGGCTTGCTGGGGAAAGAAGGTCCTTCACTCTGCCCAGATGTCTCATTTCCTTTCAATTTCATAGTGAACGGATAGGAAGTCAGAAACTGCTACCGACATTTCCCACCACGGCACAGCTAGGGAGGACTTCTGGTTATATGAGCTAATGCTCTTGCTCTCTTTAAATGTCAACCTGGGCCAAATTTTTGTTTTCATTATTAGTTGCTGCTGAGAGCATTCTATTTGACACACACCTGAGGGGTAAAATCATTTAAGTGCTTTTTCTAAAGTCACACATATGGTAAATTAAAAAAAAACAAACACTTAAAGTCAGGTCCATTTGCCCTGGCTGATGTGTCTTGGCTGAGGACCATCCTGGAAACTGAAGGGTCGCCTGTTCGATTCCTGGTCAGGCCACATGCTGGGGTTGTGGGTTAGGTCCCTTGTTGCACCACATGTGGAAGGCAACCAATCAATGTTTCTCTCTCTTTCTCTTTCTCCTTCCCTTCCCCTCTCCCTAAAATAAAAAAAATAAAAATAAAGTTAGGTCCATTTGTCCAGAAGTCTGCATTCTAAACACGTTTCTGCATTACCTCCCTGTAGTAGCGTGGGCAAATTCTAGATTAGTCTTCTGAGAGTGCATCTTGGTGAGCTAGTTTGGACTTCCTTAATAGTTTCAGTTTCCGTCACTATTATAGACAACTTCTCTCCAATGTTCAGATTCCTTCATTGGGGCCCTTCCTTCATTGGCCCACTATCTCTAGCCAATTTCTTTCCCCCACTCCCAGCGACCACAGCCACTTGATTAACCCCCTGGCTAATGAGTACAAGGCTGCCGCAGCTCCGATGACTCTCTCAGGATTTGCAACGATACCCATCTGTGAATGTGTCTCTGTTCAGACATCCCTGTGGTCACATAATGCAAGGGAGCAAACCTAGTGCCAAAACCCAAATAGACGAGCCAACTGAAAGGGAGCGGTCTAAGACGTAAACACTGGGAATAAAGACTCAGTAGCTCAGCCTTCTAAGAAAGGCTGTGGCACTCTTCATTTGGCTAAGTGTTTCTTCTTTCTTGAGACATTGTGGTTTGGGCTGGTGCCCTTCTTTTCCTTAGTTGTCAATATCCCAGGTTCCAGAATATTCCTTCTCTTTCCATCCCAGCCTGAAGATTCTATGCCTTGAAACTGAACTGGGACTTGGCAGGGACAGTGTATTTATTAAGGCCAAAGATGACCCAAGGATACCGTTAACTATCATACAAGGCACTGTGTGAGGGAAGAGCTGAAACTGATGTCTAAAGAACTTCAGTTGGCATAAAAAGTAGATTAATCCAAATCTCATTGACAAAAAAGAAGAAATGACAAGAAAAAGAAATTAGTACAATGGATGAGAATATCATATCTTGTTTTAAATGAGCTTCGAAGAACCCATAATGGTGATATTCTCCCTCTGGCATGACGCTGAACTCCATGTCCTAAAGGTTTGTGCTGGCATCTTTTAAGAGTTAGAGTTTTTTGCTTGGTGAATGTGAAAAATGGAGACACAAATAGCTAGCATATTGAATTGCCCAAGGACATAATGAAGTTACCTTGGCAGATGAATCAAATGATAGTTCTTAAGCAAAAATCAGGAAAATAATCCATTGTTTATACAGTATTGCCAAGAGTCACATCATTTAAAATTTCAAAGGAGAAACTAACTGCCTGGAAACCTTGATAAATGTATGTTGACATCCTAAAAAAAAGAGTGGCCATTCAATTACTTCCATACTATATCAACTGAACCAGGAGATGAAAAGCATATGGTTGGAAAATGACCTCAAGTTCATGTGGCCTTTGACTGTTTCTAAAATATTTGATATTAATATCGTTTTTGAGTTCATCTCAAAATATTTCTTTTCAAAGAAGAAAGCTGAAAGGGGAAAATTAGCTCAAGTTAGGAGTCAGTTCAGATCAAATACACAAATTCATTCATTCAATCATAAACCCTGAAAATATTTATTGGGCACTCACTTTACCAGAGACTCTTTGTCAGCCTCCAGGTCAACCAAACGCAGGGGAAAAGACGTTTGTTAAGAAACTCACAGTGTAGAAGGGCATGGGAGAAGGCGTTAGTATCACACAGATAGTTGGCAGACTCATTGTGGCTGATGGGTGCCCTCCCACAGGCTGGGGAGATGGGGTGGGAGCAAGGAGGGTGAGCTGAGCACTCCAGGAAAGAAGACAACACGAAAATGACACATGGACAAAGACACACAGACAGAGCATGTCTTCACCGTGCTGAGAAAGAGAGAACAAATTATAGGCTGGAAGAAAGGGTGTGGAGGCGTGATGTTGGCTAGGGGGCGCTAGAGGAAGGGGCCACAGGAGAGGCTGGGAAGGCTCATGAAGCCAGATGAGAAAAGGCCGTGGGTTCAGACCCTTCGATTTGTACTCTGACTCGCAGAAAGACTTGGTTTTAATGAATGACTCTTGAGAGAATTTACTTGGCAGTGGAAGAGAGGAAGGGGAGCAGAGAAGGCCATGTCTTCACGATGACTAGAGTGGGCATGTGACTTTGTCTGACCAGGTGTCTTCTCCAGGTAAAATGGCCCATTTCTGAAGAACCGCCTCTCTACTATTTTTCATGCATGTGATCCAGGTGGGAACGACTTCACCCTCTGGATCTGGGGGAGGGCATGAGACCCAGGCCTGGCCGACACCGCCCAGTCTTCACAGGCTACAGCAAATCCTTAGTTACTGAGTCACAGGGCCCTCCACTGAGAACGGGGAACATACTTTCCAACTCCATATGATTTGTGTTGAGGATAAAAGATGGTAGTTAAAATAAAAAAGCGGAGTAACAAGTACATAGGGGGTCTTTTATAGATATTGGTTGAATTTAATTCTTTTTAATTCACTATGAGAAGCAAATGAAATGAAGTATATGAAATGCCTTTATACAGAGACATTCAAATGTTACTTTTTTCTGAGTAGGATTAGTGTCAAGGGAAGAAAAGAAGGGAGTGCAGAGATTTTTGGATTGGTCTCAACTTTTTGATGAGCATATTCGTTTATACCTTAATCCATTCCAAATATAGGGAACTGTGTCCTCAATAGATAAAGCCACTGGAGCGCTGAGGGAAGAGGGTCTGGAGTGAACACCGTTTGCCGGTCAGAGGGCAGTGTGGCAGCCTGCTCCGAGTCCAGGCCGCTGCTCTTTCTCCTTTACTTCCTCCCTTCAGATGACATTGTTATGGTGAAGTATTTGGAGAAAACAATCCCTGTCTACCATTAGAAAAACACTCAGAGTTCGGTTTCACTTTTATTACTGTCTGACTGCGGACACTTGGAGTGTGTGTGTGGATCATGTGTGGTGTGGGGCCCAGAGAGGCCAACCCCCTGGTCTACATTTACACAGCTCTGATCCCAGGTTTGAACCCAAGGGCTCTGCTCCCAGACTCCTTCACTTCTAATCTAAAGGGGAAAAGATGGCACCGACCTGTGAAAATCAGCTAGGTATTGATTCGAAGATAAATCTGGGGCTAAATCTAGTAGTTTCTCCCACAGGTTCCCCTGACAACCTTTAAACTGACCTCTAAAAGCACCAATGTCCTACTTGGGATTCCTTAGTAATGGTAGAGCCAATAAGGGAATGGGCAGGGTGATTTGGCTTGGTTGTCTACCGAAGTTCACAAGTGACCTTGAACTGGAGTGGGCATTGCTCAGGAGTGGTTTGCTCTTCAGACACAAAGCTCAAAGCCCGCCTTCTCATTCTTTTCCTTGACTCCTTTGCCTGCTGTCCAATCTAGTCTCATCTGTTTGGGGTGTGATAGAAAAAGCAAGGCAAAAAGCACTGGGAGGTGTTCAGCTGGCCTAAGAGTTCTCGAATATAATGAAGGAAAGTATGGGGATTTGAAATTTTCAGATAAGCACAAACTTCCTTTCCTTGGATGTTGGAGAGGAGGTGGCAGACAGTGGAATCTCCTGTCTCTGGGTCATTCACCAGTATCTCTCCACTCCATCTGGAAGGAGCCAATTGATCTTAAGGAGTGAAAGAGGACCCAGGGTTTCAAGGAATCTTCTGGATGGAAGATTCTATTCAGAAGATAGAATCTAGTAAGTCCTCTGAAGAGTCCAGATCAACAAGGCTCTCTGAGAAATCATCTCCAGAGCCGTGACCTAAGAAGTACACAGAGAAATCTGTATTCAACAGGAGACCATTTAATTTAAAACCGAAGAATCAAGCCAGTGTCTGCAGTGAAATGGAAATTCAGCCTGTAATGTGGTACACCACACTCCTGACAATTTGACAATACAAGAACGTGTATGTGAGTCTTCCAAGAGTCATTTCTGGGTCCCCTACTCATTCATTTGAAATATCTTTTATATTCCCTTGGTAAATGATGAATGTTCTTTGTGCCTCTGCCTGCTGTTTTGTTTGATCAGCTTTCTCGGACAAGTGGACAGAAAGCACTTGTTGAATAGCCCGCGATGAAAGCTGTCAGGAGTGGTCGAGAATGCCTTTCTTGCTTACTTTATGCAGCCGTGGAAAAAATTAGATATGCGTGTCATACTCAGGGCATCTCATTTTGAGACTTAACGGGTGCTTTTGAAACAATACTAATTTTCTAATTAGAGTCTACGTAGACCATGGAGTGCCTTGTGAATGACAATCAGGCATGGGTTGCATTTAGATGAATTCCATGAAGCAGGATTAACAATGCACAGGGCGAAGGAAACGGATGCCAGCTGTAGCCTTCTCTAGACATTTCAAGCCAGAATTCAAAGGTCATTTTACCAAATTCCTCAGTGGCTCCCCTGTTGCTGGCTCCCCACACGGCACTCAGGTCCCTCTCTCCGCTAGAGCTGTGTCTGGATTTGCGTGTGCTCCTGCATGTGGAGCGGATGTCAGTGCTCCCTTTCCCATCTATGTTTACCGATTTACTGCAATGGCGCCACGTTTCTTGGATGTTTTTGTTTCGCAGCTGCAGTGCGGTTATTAGATCATCATTTTCATTTCAGATTTTTTTGAAAAAAATTTCAGTGACTTCCTTCCAACTTTACAAAATGGATCTATCACTAAACAGTGAGCTGGAGATAGGATGCAAAATTTACTTTTATTCCATTTGTATTCTCTTGATTGGTTTAGAGACTGGGGTATTGTATTGTAAAAGCTGAAAAAATATGTCAGAATAATCTCGCTTTGTATATGTCTTTAAATAATCCTGGGGCTGAAAGGTCACTTATGAATTATCTAAGCCTCCCGCAATAGCGTTTTACTGTGAGAAAATTTAGACTCAGTTAATTTAAACTGGGAGCCACAAATTCAGATTTTACATGACACAGGCAGGGACCCTGGCAGAATACAATGGGACTAACCTGCTCACACTTCAGCCACACTTAGTCACCTTCACATGCCATTCCAAAACACTGAGCTATCTAGTCCTTAGGCTACCACTGGAAGGCCGTGTACCTAAAAGGCTTCTGAATTTTGACCCTGGTTTACACCAATATTTGATACATTAGCTGATCTCTACTGCATTGTATAGCTCTGCCCATTTTCTAACTTATCTGGCTGCTCCTTTATCTGTACTGGTGAGAACAAAATTACATTGAAAAGTTTTTGTTGGGAGTACCAGTCAGTCAATAATAAAAGTATTTGGCCCTGGCTGGTGTGGCTCAGTGAATTGAGCACCGGACTGGGAAGCAAAGGTTGCCGGTTCGATTCCCAGTCAGGCCACATGCCTGGGTTGCAGGCCAGGTCCCCAGGAGGGGGTGCATGAGAGGCAGCCACACATTGATGTTTCTCTTCCTCTCTTTCTTTTCCCCTTCCCCTCTCTCTAAATATAAATAAATAAAATCTTTAATAGTAATAATAATAATAATAATAAAAGTATTTGGAGGGATTAAAAAATACTTAATCTCAAGTGTGTATGTGTCTGTGTTACACATGTATGCGTGCGTGTTTATGTGTTGTGTTTCTGTGTGTATCAGCATGTTTGTGTTCACATACGTATTAGGGTGTGTGTGTGTTTGTTTATTGGTTGTCGTCTTGGCTCATGGACTGGACTTCTTCCCTGAATTACCCTGCTTGATTGTGTGGGCACAGGTTTATATGCTGCTATAGTTTCTGTGTCCGTATGCTTTTCAGAATGGTTCTTTTTCCAGTCACTTATAGGGCATTCCCTATTTATCACAACCTGCGTAAAGCAATAAAGTTTCTTGGATTCTTTAACAATGTAGGTTGGCCCAGGGATATTTTTAGAAGGGACAGACTCAAGAGATTGGTAAAAGCAACCTGTGATTATTTTCCCATGATTTCTTACTAATGCATACTTTTAGATTTTTAGGTCCTTCCTTAGTAGACACCAATGAATTTTTGGCTGATTATTTTGTGCCTTCCCCCTCCCCCTGCCCCCCAAATAGCCACAGGTTAGTTTTGGTGTGATTTAATGACTTCCACCCAAATTGTAATGAAGGATACTTTAATGGAAAAGAACCAGCATGCACCAAAGACACAGCATGCTTTCGTCTTGTGCGAGAAAAGCTTTCCTAGCAGCCCTGGTCCTGGAACGGTCTTTAGTCTCCCAGGGTTCCAGAGAAAGCATCAAAACCCAAAGAGGAAAGTGTTTACAAACTAGGCCCTTGCAGAGGGAATTTGTGAGACCTTAAAACTCAAATAAGGGCAGAAGGAACCAGCCTCATTTTTGCAGAGAGAGAGATTCACCATATTCCTGTGAGCGGATTCACTGGAGGTTGAAAGTGAACTCTACGTGTCTGTTGTAATGTTCAACTTAAGTGTTTAGTGCAGTCAAGCAACAGTTTTTTGGTTTAGGTTTTTGAACTTGAGCTATAAATAATAAACCTTATTTAAATCCCAGTCAGGAAAATTCCGTTATTGAAGTTAACAGAGTATTGGCCACAAGTGACCAAGAGAATTATTAGTGCCCAACATGAAACGGTCGGTCCCCTGGTTTGTTTTCCTTTTGGGGGTGTCCAACCTTCTGGTGTCTCTGGGCCACACTGGAAGAAGAAGAGTTGTCTTCGGCCACACATTAAATACACAAACACTAATGAAAACAAAAAAAAACCTCATAACATTTTAAGTAAACTTATGACTTTGTGATGGGCTGCATTTATAGCCATCCTGGACCACACGCGACCTGTGGGCTGTGGGTTGGATGCCCCTGTTTGCCTCACCTACTTGGTAGGGAGGAAAGGCAGGGGAGGCTATTTAGTGGGTGTGTCATGTTACACTGATGCATTTCCCACAACAAAAATACATTTGCAGACACTCAGCTTACTCTTTCCTGTACTTTCTACCAAGAATCAATAACTTGGATTTCTTTTTTTTCTCTCTTTTTTATTGTTGTTCAAGTACAATTGTCTCCATTTTCACCCCACCACTCCCACCCACCCTAGCCATCCCCCCCTCCTACCCTCGAACCTACACCCTTTTGGCTTTGTCCGTGTGTCCTTTATACATGTTCCTTGGTGACCCTTCCCCTTTTCCTCCCCGTTGTCCCCTCCCACACCCCCTCTGGTTACTGTCAGTTTGTTCTTTATTTCAATGTCTCTGGTTCTGTTTCGCTCACTTGTTTGTTTTGTTGATTGGGTTCCACTTGTAGGTGAGATCATACGGTACTTCTCTTTCACCGCCTGGCTTATTTCACTTAACATAATGCTCTCCAGACCCATCCGTGCTGTCATAAAGGGTTTCCGTAGAATTTTGCAATTCACAAAGCTCCTTCATGTGTATACGTATATTATGATAGCTTTTCCTAACCACTACCATGCAGGTGGCGTCATCCTTGCCTCACAAATGCAAAGGAAAAACAAATTCACGAAAGGAGAAGTATGAAAAACAAAGGTGTTTCCATGGTATCTAAGGGTGCCAAGGTCATAAAAGTGACAGCAATGATCACAGTTCCCTGAGAAACCAAAGCTTGTCAGTGGCAATGCTGGAACTGTCTTCATGGTCTATTGGTATCACTACTAGTGTCCTTTCTGTGACTCATTCAGTAAGCGTCCATTGAACATTTTTGCATGACAGTCACTCTTGCTGAGGCTACAGAGATCAATTAGACATTGTCGTTGATGTGAAGAATCTCTGATCCAGAAGTGGGGAGTAAACTATGTAAACAATTACAATGTAGGGTGTGGTGAGCACTCTATGAGTCAAGAAAAGATGTGCCAGGCCCAGATTTGGGGAGCAGCGACCACTTTTGAGAGGCACCACAGTTATCCAAGTTCTGAAGGACCTACTGATATTTCCTAAATGAAGTAAGATTCATACGGGCATTAGGGACAGTGGGGGGGGTGCACATGCAAGGACCCAGAGGTAAGAGAGAATGGGAACAAAAAGCAGAATGAGGGAAAATGTCAACTTGGAGACCTGGGTGAAATTCAATCCTCCTGGAGCGCAGACTGAGAAGTCCAAAGTGATGAGAGGCCAGGCTGGAGATATCAGCAGGGGCCCTGTTGGCTGTACCTCTTCTCTTTCCAGCACATTTGGCTACGTCTCCCGGCACGTGAGTTGGGCGGCCCCACATTTCTAATTAGGAAAGTCCTGTTGTTCTTGGTGCCTGTGTGCAGCCTGAGCTGCCAGCGGGCCTCACTTTGACCCTCGGTTTTTGAGAAAGGCAGTCAGAGTCTGGAAGGCCGTCAGGAGAGTCATTCTCTTTGACCTACAGAGAGTCATTGCAATTAGTAAGGCCTGGATACTTGGTACTGACCTTGGCAGAGCAGAAATCTCTCTGGCGACAGCGAATAGCTCTCCAGAAGGTGATAGCCCTCCGCTGCATGGTAGGCTTCTTCAGGCATCAGATCCTAGGTGAAACAATCCATTGGGGTACCCTGGGGATTCAGTGTTTGGTACAGACGTGGTAATCCACTTCTAGGCTTGTTTTATTCAGACAAGCTTACTTTGTGAAAGGGATACACTTTCTAATTATTTCTGTGGCTTGACTTAAAACTCACATTTGTTAATCCTCTCAGCTACATTCAGTCAGACATGTTCACCAGGATATGGAAGAAGCCCACATGTCCATCAGTAGATGAGTGGATAAACAACCATGGGACATTTATACAACTATGGGAATTCTACTCAGCTGTAAAAAAGAAGAAAATTTTACCCTTTTACCTATGGATGAACCTTACTGTTACAGAGGGTAAGTGAAATAAGTCAGTTAGTTAGAGAGAGACAAATACCATATGATTTCACTCATATGTGGAATCTAATGAGCAAACTGAACTAACAAGCAAAACAGAGACAGACTCATAGATGGAGAGCAGATGACAGCTGGTGGGTCGGTCAAGGGGAGGGGGAGGAAGGATTGAGCAGAAAAGAGAAAGAGCTCATGGACATGGACAACAGTGTGGTGATTGCTGAGGGTAGGAGGGTATAATGGGACTAAATGGTCATGGAAAAGTATAATAAAGATTAAATAACAAAAATGCAAGGCCAAGCACTGTTTATTACTTTAAACTGGCTATCTCTCTGAGCTCCCAAGAATTCTGCATGCAGCTGCAGAAGCTACCTTTGGCAATGACACAGTCCCTAATGAAGGGAAACTGTACTGGCTTATAACACTTAAGACACGGTTATTGAAACACTTTCATAGGGTAGCACCCCGGTCCACAGTGGAAGACGAGGGACACAAGAAATTCCAAGGGATAAATTATTTATTTCGGGGAATATTCGCACCAAAGATCAGGGGAGACGGCCTCTGGTCAGGCCACAAATGAGTTAATGTTTCCTTATAAAATGCAGTAAGTAAAAGTTTCAATTCTTTAAGTCAGATATTAAAGTTTTAAAAAAACACATTTTATTTGTTTTCTGCTTTAAAACATAGCAAAGAAGATTTTACCTGCAGTGCTTTTGTTTTCTGGTGAGATCTTTAATCTTAAATGGTGTCGCAGGCTGACTGGTGTTCCCCAAGAAGGCACGTTGGAGTCTAACTCCTAAAATCTCGGAATGTGATCTTCCTTGGAAATGGGTTGTCGCAGATGCAATTGACTAAGAAGAGACCACACTGGAGTAAGGTAGGCCCTAACCCAGTATAATTGGTCTCCTTATAAGAAAAAGAGGGAGAAACACATAGGAAGAAAGCCTTTTAAAGATGGAGGCTAAGACTGGAATGATGTGTCTACAAGCCAAGGAGGGCCAAGGGTCGCTGGCTTCCACCAGAAGCCAGGAGAGAGGCACAAACAGTTCCACTCAGAACCCTCAGAAGGATCCAGTCCACTGGCACGTTGATTTTGGGGTTATAGCCCCCAGATCTGTCAGACGATAAATGTATGTTGTTTTAAGGCTAACTTAGTTTGTGGCACTTTGCTAGAGCAAGCCTAGGACACTAAGACAAATGGTCTGAGCAGAAATGGAAACCCCTGCCTCACAACACTCCCCAAGTTTGGGAGGGTGGTCTTGAGCTCCATGGATAGGGCCTAGTCCCTGTTTGTCTTTTCTGACATGAATTACCTCTTTCTACAGAATGTGTGACAGGGCAGGTGTCCAGTTAGAATTTCTTTCACATTTGGGGCATTGTCAAATGAACTTCTAGTTTCTTAAAAAATGTTACAAAATAGGAAGCACTTGAAAATTCTCATGAGGCTGTACAGGCTCATCTTTTTTTGTCTCCTCGGATTATAATGTATCATGTGAATTAGCTTCTGGGATATGATGTTCTTGGCCTTCTCTACCATGCCTTCCTCATGACAGTTCATCACGACCACATGTTCACAGGTGAAGGCAAAACAATCCCAGGACCAGTGGCCAAGGTCTCAGCGTCCCAGGTGGGGCTGTCCAAGGGTCCCTGGTACATTCTGATATGCAGTCTTCCTACTGACTGAGAAGAGATGGGCACTAAATTTTTAGAGGCATGGACAATTCCTTGTATTTGACAATTTTCCAAAGCAAAATACGAGATGATAGTTAGTGTTCGTTAGCTTTGCAATAGCAGTAAACTAGTTAACTAATGATAGCTGGTAGATTGTCATAAGGTACGGGTACCCATCTTTGGCGCTATTATCCCAGCACCTCAGAGTCCAGCAGTCATGTACGTATTACCTTGGCTTCTCATTCATATTCAATTTTCCTTCTGGTGGTCTTTATTTAACTTCCAACCAGAGCCACTCCTCAGATTCATTGGTTATGATGTGCTAGAGAAAAATTTTCCATTTTGTTTAATGTAGATAATGACAACCTAAAAATCGAGACATACCTCAGTTTACCAAAGCTTAATCACGTTTGTTTGTAGTGAGACAACCACTCTACACTGCTCTTTAGGCACGATGCTGTCCCTCAACCAGTGGGGCGGTTTTAGTAATTAGGTTCCCCAGAGCCATGGAGAACATGGCCCTAACTCATGGTGACATTAGGTAGTGTCATTAAACAGTGACACCAAATCCTGTGCCCTGATGTTGAAGTGGCCCACCCTTTTTACACTGCCAGAGGAATGTTTTGACATGGCATCCACCCCTCCTTAGAGCAAAACCAACTGCCAGAAAAGAACCTTACGTGAACTATCAAGGTGCAAGACAATAAAACAAGCTTATTCAAAAATGTTGGGTAGCATGGCCACAGGTTTGGTCCTTGCTTGGTTTTGGCAGGTTACCAGTGTGTCCACACAACAAAGGAAGTAAGAGCAGAACAAAATTTCTTTTGGTCCCTTGAGCTGCAGGCAAGCTGCCGTGGAATCATGTTATATAACACTGTGAAGCCGTTTGCACCGTTGACTTGAGAAGTGGTGGTCAAGGCTCTTATGGACTGAATACTGGTGCCCCTCCCCCCCAAATTCATGGGTTGAAATCCATATCCCAGTGTGATGGCATTAGGAGGCGGGGCCTTTAGGAGGCTTGGGGCATCAGGGCAGAGCTCTCCTGAAAGGATTAGGGCCCTTGTAAGGAGAGACAGGTGAGCTTGCTGTAGCTCTCTGCTCTCCGCCAAGTGAGGAGATGAGAAGAACGCAGTCACCCTCAGGTTAAGAAGCAGGATCTCACCAGAGACTGGTTTGTCCAGGACCTTGACCTTGGACTTTTTAGCCTCCAAAATGGTGAGAAATAAATGTCTGTGGTTTTGTTGTTGTTGTTGTAGCAGTCTCCGCTGGCTGAGACCAAGGCATGTTTTTTTTTTTTCCAAAGGACGAGACTAAGGCTGCTGGCATTATTAAATTTACGATTTGAGAGATTTTGATCTTTGAGTTTTACAGGTTGTGTGTTCACTCTCCCAATTAATGAGCTTTTGTTTTTACTACATCTTGTTTGCAATACAGAGATTAGGGGAAGAGTATCACCGAGTGACTATGGTCCTGCCTTCAAGCGCCGCACAAGAGGGAATTTGAAATCAGAAAGTGTTCGTTTGAATCCAACTCTGTTCTTTTCTAAACGTGTGTCCTTGGGAAGGTTAACCTTTGTGTGTTTGGTTTTGCTTTATGTGCAGGCCAGAGTTTTCTAGAATAAAACCTTGGTTAACTGGAATCTAAGTTCCTCATACCAGTTTCAAGTTCTCGGTTCTGCCCAGGGCCAGCAGTAATAATCAGAAGCAGCAGGATGCAGCATTGACCTTTATTTCGGAAAAGAGCTATGAAAACTATCTTCTGTTGCAGAGAAGGGTCAAAATCAAAAGGAACCTAAGTGCAGTAAAATTGTTCTCTGGCATAGAAAACCCCTTCTTTTCAGACATAACATTAACTCCCTAAAAAATGTGAGAGTACAATGACAGAGTAAGAAGAATATTTTTCACATATTTTTAATCAGCTAAGGGTACTTATGATTCATACAAGTTTATATGCTGTTTCTTTGTCTTCTATGATACTACTTTTCCTTGGTACAATATATACCCACTGAGTCTCTGCTGCACCTTTATTTTTACCCTTGTGAGTTTATTTTCCTTGAACTGGCTAGTATATGGTAGGTTGGACCTGGGCCCCTAGCTTATTCTCACCTATGGGAAACCCCTCTTACAACCAGTTTTAACCATCACCATATGTTAAGAACTCCTCAATATAAGTCCCCGAGCCCTGACCTTGCCTTAGGGTTTTAGATCTGGGTACCCAGGGGCCTCCATCTAGATGTCTCAAAGCCACCTCCTACTCAACACATCCAGAGACAAATGCCTGGTTGTCACTGCACACCTGGATCTCTCTCCGCAGGTGCTCTCCTCAGCCATCCCACTTTCCATCGACTTCCATGTATGAAAGGTTAGCATCTACCCTGGAAACTTTTTCCTGTCTCGGATTTACCAGTTTCTCTATATTTTCACCATTATTTTCCTATACAAGCTCATATCATGTCTTGTTTGAACTACAAAAATATCCATCTATTCCTGCCCTTTCCAATCCAATTTATATTTTATAGCCAAAGTGGTCATTTTGATAGGCGAATCTGAATAGCAACTTACTTTGTTTGCTTCCTCTGTGCCTGTGGTAGAGGACTACTGTGCAGTCTTTCCTCGCTCTCACCTCATCATCCAGTTTCCTGGGGGTTCCTCCCATGGGCAGACCGCACCTCGAGCTGGAGGACAAGGGAGCCCATTGATGGTGTTTTCAATGTCCCATCTTCTAGGGCAAAGGGTGTAGTGAAGAATGGTGTAGAGTAGATCTGGAGGACCACATCAAGCATGAAGAAGTTCAGCCCAAGGAACTACTCGTCACTTCTCTGCCTCACCTCCCCCCTCGTTCTGTGCCATTCTTCTTTATAACACTCTCTGTTCCACCCACACTGGCCTTTTTCATTCAGTGATTTGAATGAGCTTCCCACTTTGCATATGCTGATCACTCCACCCAGAAATGCCTCATTGCCTAACATTTTTACTTGTGTGACTTCTACCCATTTTTTTATATTTTAGCTCCAACATCTCTTCTTCATGAGAGCCTTCTCCATACTCCTAAATCAGGCCAGTCCTCCTATTACATACTCCCTCAATACCATGCACCTTTCTTTCTAGTACTTGTTAGAAGTTTAATTCTACATTTTTTCTCTGATTTTTTATTAATGCCTAACTCCCTTGTGCAACTGTCAGCTCTTGAGGATCTAACACGATGCATAGCATATGACAGGTGTTTGCACAACATTTGTCAAATGAAAGCATTATTATATCACAGTGTAAAAGTGAAAAGAAAAAAAAAGAAAAGTTTTGAACAGATGACTCACAGATTTATTTAAACCAGCTTTCTAAATCTTGGAAGAAAAATGAGCATTCTTTTAACACCACACAGCAATCCAGAAGTTGAACCTTATAGCTTAATGAACGTAATACATAGTGATGCAAATACGTAGAACTTAATTTTCAGAGGGAGAGCTGGGTAGAATTAGGTGGAGAACTTCCTTACTGAAAAAGTTCTTATGAAGCATTTAAAACTTACAGCTCTGTCCTTTGGGTTAAGTTTTCTGATAAGAACTCAATGACATCATTGCAACACTGCTGAGCACTTTCTAGAGCTTTTCCCCCACAGGTTCTTTCTTTGATGTTTATTTGTCAAAGCATAAACATTTCTGTTGCTAAAAGAAATCATTAAAGGCAGAAGAAGTGACTTCTCATGTGCATTTGAAGTGAGGATATCTGTTGGAGGCATGTTTAGACATCAAGTTCAAGGGTGCTTCCAGTGAGGCTTCCTGAGACACTGGCCTTTCCCAGGGTCTCAGGGGGAACCTGGGAGGTGGCCTGCTGTTTTGTTGTGTGTCTCGGTAGAACAGAGAAAGCTGAGATACAAGCAAAAAAGCTCTTCGAGTCTTTGTGTATTAGGTACTTAAGTCATAAGAATTCTTTCTGAGAACACTGAGTTGTGTGGAGGATTATATGAATGAAATATGAATCTATTACCTGCCAGTTGTGGTTCAAATTCCACTTAGGTAGGAAATAAATAGACTAAATTTCATTGACTGATATATTTTAAAGGGCAGATGTGATACGTATTGGGACTTGCATCTGAATCCCTGAAACTATATACCACCAGTGTAATGGGTATTGTGGCCGCCAGCTTAATTTGGTATGGATTAATTTTATGCCATACTATGTTCATATTCTTTTTGTATTACTTTTTAGCCTAATGGGTTAATGAATAGCATAATGATAGTGTTAGCAATTGACCTTCAAACGAATCATGTAAAATTAAAGGAGTTTTCTTTCCAGTGTTTAGCATGAATAAACTGGATTCCCCATGACATATTATGTTATTAGAGAACTAATATTTATCAACCTATTATGTGTCATTTACAGTGTTGGGCACTGTATTGGTTAGCTCTTACTATACCACAGCTGTGTAAGGAATTATCCCAGTACCAAATACTTAAAATAGCTACATATTTTCATGTGCCTGCTGGCCGTTCATGGTGGTTCTGCTGATCCAGGCTGGGCTCTGCTGGGCAGCCCCATTTCAAGCTGCACATCGGCCAAGTGAAAGGAGCAACCCTGCTTCATGTGTCTCTCACCCTCTTTGAATAGCAAGTTAGTTGATGCGTGTTCTTCTCACAGCAATGCAGTGACACAGGAAGACAAATGTAAATACACAAGGCCCCTGGGAACCGAGGCTCACATTTGCCCTTCCCCGAAGCTGCTGACAGCCAAGTCCAAAGTTTATAAAGGATATACCCTCTACCGGTGGTGCTGGAGACACGACAAAGGCGTAGTTGCGGGCAGTGGGGAGGGATTAGGGTCCATCATTTAATCTATTTCAGGGACACCTTAAATTCTTCCTTCCGCTTAATTCTCACAGAAGCTCTATGAAGCTTTATTATGCATAATTTAGAGGTGAGGAAACCAAAGTTCAAGAGATTGAGTAGCTTTCTCCGGTTTACAGAACAAATGGCGAAGCTGTTTCAATAGCGGGTCTGTTTCATTTCAGGTCTGATCCTAGTTCTATCACAGCAGCTCTTTTAATTTTACCAAGTTGCTAATAAAATTTAAGCATAAATCAGGAAGGAGAAAAACAGAAAAAACTGAATATTTCATTGACCATTTTCCTCCTAATTTAGTTTTACTCTTTTTAAAAAAGATATTCTTTAGAAAAAGTTTAGCTATCTTTTTTGTTTTTGTGCAATTACACTTGTCCCCATTCCCCCCCCCCCATTATTCTCTCCTGTCCAACGGACCCCCACGTTCCACATTTAATCCTCCCCCCTTTGTCATTGTCCATGGGTCCTTTATACATGCTCCTTTATGACCTTTTCCCTTCTTTGCCCCCTTATACCCCTCCTTTCTCCTCTCTGGTTACTGTCAGTTTGTTCTTTTTTTTAAAAAAATATTGTATTTATTTATTTTAGAGAGGGGATGGGGCGGGGGGATAAAGCAAGGGAGAGAAACATCAATGTGTGGTTGGCTCTCCTCTGCTCCCTAATGGGGACCTGGTCTGCAACCCAGGCATGTGCCCTAGACTGGGATTTGAACTGGTGGCCCTTTGGTTTTCAGGCCAGCAATCAATCCACTGAGCCACACCAGCTAGGGCAAGTTTGGTCTTTATTTCCATGTCTCTGGTTATATTTTGCTTGCTTATTTGTTTTGTTGATTAGGTTCCACTCATAGGTGAGATCATATGTTATTTGCTGTCACCACCAGGGTTATTTCACTTAGCAAAAATATTAGATGTTCTATCTATTTTTTAAATTAGAATACTAGATATTCTAATTTAAAAATTAAATCCATGATAGTGAATTTTTGCTTGTCCTTGTATCTTCATCTTTCTTATGCTAGAAGATAAAAAGAAGAATACAAGAAAAAGAAGAATCACACTGTTTTTCAAAGGAAACACAAAAACTTAAAATTATATCTAAAATCAAAACTTCAAAATCCACTCTGATTCCATGTTACCCTAGCATGCCTTTGGATTATGTTCTCATGAATTTATCCTTTTTTTAAAAATCTGAATCCTGATGACACAGTGGTTGCTCCTCCGTGCTTTCCAACTTTCTCAGTTTTCTGGGTCCATATATTGAACATTCTTTTATGGTTCTATGGTCAATATGCTAAAATGCTATGGTTATAGAGATCGGCAAAAAATATTAATAAAAGCTGGCATTCATTAAATTTCAGTCATTATCTGGACTCTTTATCCATCTTAACTTATTTAGTACTCACAAACAGCATGCAAGTTAGAAGGTAGTTGTACTCGATGTCTTGTGGATGAGGAGAGAGGCCCCTAGACGTTAAGACATGTGCCCTGTCTCCCATAGCTGGAAAGGGCATGCAACCAAAGCCTGTCTGAATCTAAATCCTATTCCATAACCACTATCCCAGATTATTTTTCTACTTGGAGTAGCTTATCATTTGGTGTGGGAGTTTGGAGAAGCAATAGCAGTAGGGAAAAAAATGGACAAGCATACAGAAAGTTGCAGTTCATTGTGCTCGAATGTATGTTCTGTAATTGGTGTTATGGAAATGTAATAGAGCAAATGTTCAGATCTCCCAGGAGGATTCCTAGGGGAAGCAATATCAATGAAAAGACAAAAGAAAGGATGGCTATTATAAATAGTGATTGTTCAAAAGTGCTCAACCATTTCTAGGAGGCTGTTTGTATGTTTATTACTTGTGCCATAACTACAATAATAGTATTATTATTAAAAAATCTTAGTTGTATAAATTAATAGGGTTTTATTTAGCTCACAGGTGTGTGGGTTGAGTGGAGGCTAGGCTTGGTTGAGAGACTTTGCTGATCTTGGTTGTATTTCCTAACACATTAGGAAGTTATCTGATCACGTCTGGCCCCAACTAGAGAGCTGATATTTGTGTCACATCCTTCTCATCTCCATCCTGAGGTCACTCTGGGAATGTTCTTATTATGGTGAAAGCAGGAGCTTAAGAGAATGAATCGGAAACCCACCACTTTTTCTAGAGGCCAGGCTCAGAACTGGCACACTGCAACTTTTGACTTATTTATCAAGTAAAATCAAGTGACTAACGAGAAAATCATGGTGGGGAAATATACTGTACCACTTTAGTGGAAGTATAATAAAGTCACACAGAAAAGGACATGAATACAGGAAAGGGAGAAGATTTAAGGCAGAAAAGAATTCTGTGATGAAGGTAAAGTAGGAAGCAACAGGAATTTGACTCTCTACCTAGACAACAACTGTACTGACAGAATGTATCTAGTGTAGTTATTTTTGTCCTATCTTATATCTCATATTTTGTCTTATCTTCCCTTCTTCCACCCAAGTACTAACCAGGCCTGGCCTACTTAACTTCGAAGATCAGAGGAGATCAGGCTTATGCAGAGTGGTAACTCTTGTATTCTATTCTATTCTGTTCTATTCTATTCTATTCTATTCTATCCTGTTGGATTTCATTATTTGTTAAAATCTTCTCTTTGCCTCACAGAGTCGATTTTATCATCCTCTAACAGGTCACAAACCACAGTTTGAGAATCTCAGCTCAGGATGGTAAATTTTGAATATGTGGCAAGACATTAACTGTGAGAGAAAGTTAGAGGTTGGTGCAATTATACGACGTAACGTGCTCACCAAGGAGAAAAGAAGTGTCATCACGGAAGGTGCAGTGTGTGCCAGGAGCACTCGTACAATAATAGTTCATTGGGCCTTTTGACTCTGATGATTTTAGAAATCAGCATAGCTATACTAAAGAGAACAGCTATTGTACTGAGAATAATTTGGTAATAATAGTTGCATAAAAGTTCTTTACAGGGAATCCTGAAAAATAGCTACGATTTAATTCTAGTTACATGGGTTTCTGTTAATGAATGTTTGAGTATACTGAGCATTTGTCTGTGCTTTGTGGCATACTAATGGAAATCACATCACAGGCAAATTTCAAAGAGCTCATAATTCAGGTTTACATAACTCAAAATAAGATAAAATTATCTCCCTGATAATGAAAACTATAAATTTGTTGAAATTTTACTATGTACTATGCTCTCTTCCAAAGGGCTTATAAACATCATCTCATTCAATTCACAAACAAACGTATGAAGTGGTTACCATTATGAATCTTAGAGTGACAAAAGTGAAGTTCAGAGAGCAAAAACTACCTAAGTCTGTGCAGCTAGTACAGGATTTGAACCCAAGTCTTTGTACCCAATGTCTAAGAGTAAAACTCTTCAACGATACAAGATACAAGCTGATAGAGGTGTGAATGGATTTCCCCCTGGGGCTTTGGGAGAGAGTGTGGTCCTGTTGACACCCTCATCGCAGCCTTCTGGCCTCCAGAACAGTGAGAGAAGAAATTACTGTTTTAAGTCACCCACTTGGTGGTAACTTTTTCATGGCAACCTAGGAACCTAATATAGGCAGCTTGACAAAAATGGAAATATGAATCCAATAGTTAGTCAAGATTTTCCTATAAGTTGGGTAGAGGGCAATTTGAAGACTTGGGAGCCAAATATGAGGTTTAGAAAGCACAGTTTTCAAGGAAATTTACAAAGGTTCATATTATTTAATTTCCTGGTTCAAACGGAATAATCACTATCCAATCCAGTAAGATTTTGTACATAATACTGGGGGAAGATATATGTCGTGGTGAGTTAGTGCTTCATTTCACATATAATTCAGTAACAGCATGGCCACTGATTCTTGCATAAGTTCCACAGCAGAGATTGATCATGTGTACTTTTGTGGCCGCTCCAACCCCCCCAAATTGCCACAGGCCAAGCCTTGAGCGTCATTGTTCCTGCACAGAGGCAGGGGCAAGCTGACACTGGGCCATGAGCAAGTCAAGCAGGGGAGAAAGGCTTGCTGTCCCCGGCTGTGCTCAACAATCCAAATCCAGCACCACAAGCACAGCCTGCAAGGGCTATGAATAATTCCAGAGTCCTCAACAGGTCAAATTAGAGGGATGAGTTGGGTGAGACGTTTAGAATGTTAGTACCCCATCTCGGAATGGGGACTGGGAATCACAAGACATCATTTTTATACGCACTGCTATTGTGAATCAGATTCTTTTGAAAGCTCCTGATTTGTTTAGTGTTGTCAACAAATTCAAATTAAATAACAGTGTCCAGGTTGTACAGAGAATGTGAGTGGGTTGCGTACATCTCTGTGGACCGTGGAGAAGCCTCTGATTGAACACATTGCTCTTTCCAGTGGAGTCCAAGGGCAGTGGGACCCAGAATGAAGGTGGAGGGCAGAACTACCAGCAGGATTTTAATCTTCTCGTCTGCAGCTGGAATCTTGCGGTACAGAGGGGCTCCACTGGAATTTGTTGGCAGGGTTGTCAGGGGAAAGAAAAACAGAATGAAAACAAAAGCAGAAAAAGAAAACAAAAAATAATACCCTTGGTACCAAAATAGGATCAGCAGGGACTAGTCCAACTGATCGCCTCTCCACGGTCCTTGAGATTAAGGGAGGCTGGGAACACTTTCTTGTCCTGTTCCCCTGAAGTGTGAGAATTGGGGTACAAAAAGTCCAAATAACTTTTCTGTCCACTCATTATTGTGATGGGAGATTTCAATATCCTGCCATAATTCTCACTTTTCTAGGGTTCAGTGATGCTGAAACACAGGTGACTGTTATCATGACCCACAACAGGAAAAGGGCTGAAAAGTAGGGACTGGCCATTAAGACGAAATGTGGAAAATGTAGCCCTTAGAGCTGTGTTGCCTGGGGGAGTCACCATGAGTTCCCTTTGGTTATATCCGTCCTTGAGGAAACCGTGGTCTGAGGCAGCTGCAAGCCACACGTAGCTAGTGAGCATTGAAAGGTGGCCAGTTCAAACCGAGAGGAGCTGTTAGTGTAGACACATATCCGATTTCACACACATATTCCAAAAACAGGAAGGAGGCAAAATGTCATTCATGTTTTTATGATGATTATTTGTTGAAATAAAAATATTTTGCATATATCGAGTTAAATAAAATATATTATGACAGTTATTTTCATCTGTTTATTTTTTACCTTTTTTTGTTATTTATGATTTTATTGTACTTCAGAAGCATCGTGTTTTTGATTGTTGACATACTTTTACTATTTTTAGTGTCACTGCAAATTCACAGTTGCATGTGTGGCCTCTATTTGTGGCTCACACTTATTTCTGTTGGACCACGTTGAATCGAAAACCCGAGTTTCTTGCTCATGTTTCACTTGGTAGTTGAGTAAGAGAGTGTCATGTAGACCAAAGCTGTGTTTATTTTTCTGAAATTAGGCAAATAACATGACCTCACAAACATGCCTTTTATATAATAGGTATTTCTTACAAATATTTGGATCAAATGCAAGAACGCGAGGCAGCTGATGAATGCCTGTCAAAGCAATCTTCATACGGATGAAAAGGATAATTCCAAATCACAGCAGAAATTATAGTTTACACGCTGAATTAGCCATCTTAATCTGCATAGTATATTTCCTATAATGAATTTCTACGTGATCACGATAAGTTAAGATGTAGCATTTGGATGATCAGCAAGCTTTTATTGATAGATCCATTTATTAGGAGTAAAAGAGGCATTTATCTCCTCCTTACTCAATTTAATTTGCATTCCCTTCCTAGAAATCTTAAAAGCCCTGTAGAGGAATCCGTAATGGACGTTAAACCAATTCAAAGTAGTAAGCACTTTCCTCATGTTAACATGGTTGTCTTTGGAATACAAATGGAGGCATTAATTTTGAAAGGAAGTATACATTTTGTTTGCTGATAAAGGGAGTATCTGAGTTTATGCTATTCAGGCAAATGAATCATTTGTCAGGATATTATTGTTTTTTAGCAAAAATTCAAATATTGTCAATTTAAATTTAAATTATAAGAAGGATAGCTATATTCATTGAGGAAGACAAGAGTTTAAGGAAATAACATTAGTAAGGCATGCACAATGTTCTTAGCATATATATGTATATATATGAATATGTGCTTTTTTGTGCTTTATAAATAAATATTTATTTATATTTAAATATAAATATATATAAATATAAATATATATGTGTATATATATAAAATATGTATCTATATATTGCTGTTGGTGTGTGTGTGTATAATTGTCATGAACCAATGGCATGTCAAATGTCCTTTATGTACATTAGATTTTGTTAAAATAATAGAATTATACACTTTTAGGACTGCTATAGAAAAGACCTGCAACCCAGCCCTCTGCCCAAAGTACGCAGTCCTTACTGAGATCAGGTGCACAGGACCATTATCTGGACGCCTCTGCTTCAGATCTCTGGTGAGAAAGAATTCACAGCCCCACACAGCACATCTACTTGTTACCACCTCTTGACGTTTCACACATTTCCAGTTGTTAGCCATGGTCTTCTTTACACGGTTTCAAATTTACTGCCCTAAAACTTGGGTGCGTGGGCAGTAACTCTTCCTCCCAGATGTGCTTCCTTTCTAGTAGTTCCTAGGAGCACTCAATCCATACTTTTGACTGCATTATATTTAAAATATTCTAAGAGTTCATTCTCTTCCATATCATCATACCTGTTCAGACAGTGCAATATTCTGCTCTGTTGTTTTAAGGCTACTGGCTTTAGAAGGGTTTATGACATAAGCTTGGATAGCAGTAGGTAAGGATTTGGGCTATGGAGTAGCTAGAGGGTCTTGGGTTAAAATCTTTTAGCATTTACTTTGGTTCACTGACTTGGGTCAGAATATTTAACTTCGCTCAGAGGATCTCTGCTATTCCATATTTCATGCATTGCAATCTGGAGTCAGGCTTCATTTGGTACAAGAGTTCCTTTAATTTTAAATATTTGGAAGATAATAATCTAAACTCCCCACCTCGCCAAAATAGGCAGTTCAAAAAGATCTGTAGAGAGTAAACAAAGAAAAAGACAAATTACTTACTCTCAAGGAGCTTGTCCTTAAGTTGAGAAGAGGAAAGAACACGTTCCCGCGGAGGGATACCTGAGTGGTGTGTGTCCCAGGGATGTTACAGAGGCAGGGGAGGGGAGTAGGTGAGAGCTCGGGCCCTAGAACCAGTCTGTCTGAGTTCATGTCCTCACTTCATCACTGACTATCTGGGTGTCTTGGGCAAGCCACTTCATTTTGCTGAGCCTTTTATGTAAAATGTGGGTGACAAAAGTACCTTAAGGCATTGTAGGAATTAAATGATGTGATATATTTGAAACCTGGGCAGTGCTGGTTATGTAGTAGGCACTCATTAAATACATATCACACATAATAACATGCATCTATAAAGGCAGAGAGGAAAGAATATTTTTAAGCAGTGATGAGCACGAGTCAAGGAAGTAAAGGGTCCAAGCATCATTAATAATGGTCTAGATCCCTGCGGGTAGCCATTGCGTTTGTGTCAATCTTGAGTCAGCCCTCGGTTCTTTGATGTGTCCCAGAAACACTTGTTCCTGTATAATGCATAAGCAAGACATGCACGTTTTCTGAAGACACCATGGAGAGATGCAAAAGGGGGTTCGTGGCACTTCACAGGACCTTACACCATGAATCTCCCTTTGAGGCACTCTGTCATTTTCCTAAAATTTCTTTTCAGATGCTAATCACCTTTTCTTTCCACCCTTCCCCAAGACTAAGCCTCCATAG
The DNA here is from genome assembly GCF_004126475.2 of Phyllostomus discolor. Classification (NCBI taxonomy): domain Eukaryota; kingdom Metazoa; phylum Chordata; class Mammalia; order Chiroptera; family Phyllostomidae; genus Phyllostomus; species Phyllostomus discolor. The sequence goes on from NC_040903.2 coordinate 9,613,988, forward strand.
CTTCTCCCGAGAGGCCGGTTCCATCATTCTGCTCCTAGTAGATAGAACCCAGAGTTGTGCGACAACTCAGAGCCCTGACATACTCCCTGTTTGTAGCCTCGCACGCACCATGGTGCTCCACAGTGAAAGAATCTGCCTCAGGAACCCCTCTCATTGAACAGAGAGGAAGTTGCTAGAACTTTCTTTTCCTCTAAAAAACAAGTCAGTGGAGGAAAGAATAATTTTACCTACTGAGCAATGTCTGAGGACTCAAGTTGCATGAGAATGCCTCGCGGAGATGATTGGACTTATCCCGCAGGGGTGAGAAACTACAGCAAGATCTTGGATCAGGGAGATGAGGGATTCTGAAGAGACCGACCTGAGTTTCTGCGACTTGACCTTGAGAAAACTACTCTTTGAGTTTATTTCTCCATCTTTATAATGTGGAGAAAGGTTTGAGCTCAAGGTGATTTATTCTTTCCAGATAAGAAATTCCAAATATTCCACCGCACCCCAGATGTCACCCCGTGCATCACAGCCAGAGCTGATAGGATGTGGGCCTCGGGATCCTGGAGAGCCTGGAGAGCATGCTCCAGAGAGAAAGTCTTGCCTTTCTGAATCGATGTTCTCATGAATAGCTAGAGTGGTGAGGGTTTTCATGAGTTTTTTTCTTGACAGTGTGCCAATCAAGGTTTTATTCGATCTGTTGCTCTTTAAGGCAAGACTTTCATGGGCTTTTCCCCTTCCGTTGGAGTCTGACCTCTGTCCTGCACTCTTCGCTGCAAGCTGTCTAGTGTTGCTGGGGAAGGGAGCTGGGACAAAGCAGGGCATGGGCCCGCACCTTCTCTGTGCTGGGCCAGGTGCACGCTCACAGACATGCCTGGGAGGTAAATGGTCTGAGTTTTACAAATCACTGGGGTAGTAATTCAGCCATTCCTGGAAAAAAATGGCCAAACCCAAGTCTAGGAATGCCTGCTTGGATGATTTAACATTTTTTTAAAATATAGGGAAGTGATTACAGTAAAAGTTAGGATCATAGTTAGAGAAAGATGAGAAGAGAAAGAGGATATCATAGGGGTGGAGCCCACGGAAGGGAGTTTTCAAATAGGGAGCAGAAGGCTGTTCCTTGTGTTGGCTGGTTCCCATGTAAAAATTAATTAAGCTACATATTTTATTTATGCAATATTTGAATTTATGTTTTACTTTATAATAGAAAGATTGTAAAATTTATCTCAAATTCATCAGGACCTTAGTGGTGTAGGTAGGATTCGAACCCAGTGATGATTCTACAAGCACTTGGAAGTGCTCTGCCATTCCTGGCTGTAAGAAGCTGGACTAATTACCATAAGCTTCATCCAATGGCAGTTTGAGAAAACCCCGGGGGGGCTCCCTCTCCCCTTCTTCAATTTCTAATTGGATTTCAGAGAGGCAACATAAAAAATAAAGAATAAGTAGTAAATCTAATAAATTTTGCAACTTATACAAAAATTTAAAAATAAACAAAAATGCCATATGCTAGAAATTGATTTTTTTAGTAAAATGACAAATAATGTTTGGTCATAGTCCAATACCATTGGTCCGCACTGGCCCGAGAGGTTAAACTCGTTATTGCATTCTGCTGGGCCTTTGGTTACTTCATGCTAAAGGGATCTAAGTGGCTTCCAAGCCTTTGTCCTGGGCTGTCATATCTTTTTCCCCCCACAGGAAACTTGTGCAAAGACTTTTGTTTCATTTCTACACTATCCTGTGCTTGAGAGGAAAGTCCAGAATAGATTTTATATTCTGTTGGAATTCATGAGTGCTTTGCTGTTTAAAAAAACATTTTTAATACAGGAGACCATTAATTACTAGGATTCTGATTGTAATTGCCTGGTCTCAGAATTGATGAACAAAGCCATTCTGGAACGCAATCAATTTGAAATCTAATTTGTTGGCGAAATGAACCATATAAACAAAATGCCACTTGCAGTTTGTCTAAAATGAGATGTGCTTAACGAGCCCATCATCTTCCGCGGGCCTCATCACTGTGGGTCTCAGCTACCTCAAATGTCACGGGTCGGACCTGGCGCTCCGAGAGCTGCAACACAACACCGCCCTGCAAGCGGGGCGGAATGCGAAACAGATGGCTCGGCCGCAGTCCCCGCGTGGTGACTTTGGGGGGCTGCTCTCGGGCGGAAGCAGAGTCGCTACCAAGATGAACGGAATGAAGACGCACACTCCTCCGCCCTGGGCCGTGCACCAGAAATCCCTGGGCTTGGTTTAGGTGTCTCATTCCATTCACATGCATTCAGAATACTAAAGGGAGAAGTGCAAGAGACTGGGTTTGGGGAAAAGGATCTGAAATATGTGCATGTGGATGCCCGTACACACACACACATAAAACACACATATATATATTGCATATATAAAACATACGTATACTGTCATGTGCTGCTTAAGAAGAGGGGTACTTCCTGAGAAAGGTGTCCCTGTGCACACATCACAGAGCACACGTGCACACACCTAGATGGCACGGCCGACTGCACGCCTGGGCGGTGGGGGACAGCGTGTCGCTCCCAGGCCACAAGCCTGTGCAGCGCGGGACTGCACAAAACAACACGAGATTAAATCAAGCACGAGACAAAGTGACGCCATCAGAGGACGCAGGAAACTCAGGGTATCTGAGGCGGCCGCCAGCATCACACAGCACAGCGTTTTACAGCGAACTTTTATGGAAAAAACATGGGGTGGGACACAGGTCTGCAGCTGCGGGTATGCACGAGAGTTTCTTCTTTTATTGTGATTTGTTAATTATTATATTCTGGTCCACACAAACAACTGTAAACCTACTTTTGCCCCACCCCGTAAGTAGAAATTACAGTAAAATGTATAGCAGTAACAGAGCAGTAACATAAAGCAAAATGTATAGTCTACGTAAAGCAGTAAAAGAGTTGTTTATTTTCAGGTCCAGCTGGTGCTTAAACAATACGGGTTTGAACTGCCCCAGTTCACTTACATGCAGATTTTTAAAAATAGCTATAGCGGGCCCTTTGTATCTGCGGGGTTTGCATGCGGATTCCACGAGCTGCAGATCAGAAAGAGTATTTCGGCGTTCCCAGATGCAGTTGCCCAATCTCAGATCCCCAACTGCAAATGAAGGACTGTATTACTGCCCTCTTAGTGACTGAACCTGCGAATGCGAAGGGCTGACGGGAGAGTCAAACGTTAAACTGAGCCCTGGCTGGCGTAGCTCAGTGGATTGAGCACGGGCTGTGAACCAAAACATTGCAGGTTCGATTCCCAGTCAGGGCACATGCCTGGGTTGCAGGCCATGGCCCCCAGCAACTGCACATTGATGTTTCTCTCTCCCTCTTTCTCCCTCCCTTCCCTCTCTAAAAATAAATAAATAAAATCTTAAAAAAAAAAGACTCGGGACAGGGAAGGAGGAACAGGCTGATATAAGTAAAAAAAAAAAAGTTAAACTGAATTTTTGACTGTGTGAGGTTGGTGTCCCGAATCCCTGTCTTGCTCAAGGGTCAAAAGTATCATGCATTTTGTGTAATTGTATGTGTGATACTTTTATTTGTCAGGCACCACTGTAGGCTGGTTTACACCGGCATCACCACAGACACGTGAGGACTGTGTGGCACTGTGGCATTATGATGGCTATGATGTCACTAAGCCATGGGTGTTTATAATCTTATGGGACCACTGTGGTATATGCGGTCCCTTGTTGGCCGACACATCTCTTTGGCTCACGACCAGACACAGAGAGAGGGAGCCGCAGAGAGAGACAGAGCTAGAAACCAAATGTATCTGATGGGACGTGCTGTAGAATCTGTGCTTTGTACAAAGTTTGACTGAGCGTTCACTTGGCTTTCTTCATTATGTAAAGCAAAATTTTCTTTAAAAGCCTTATTAATCATCTTTGATGACTTATTACTGCATGATCCTTAGACACTATAAATGCTTGAAATGAATCATGAACTATTAGCATGCATGTTTTGAAGTCTTAGAGTTAAACTTTGTATCTAATTATTTTAAATTTGACAGGCTGTGTGTATCTTGGAGCTCATTTCTTTAATTTTTAAGCAGTTGGCTTAAATAAATTAGTTATTGCTTGAAAAATACAGTAATCTCAAGGCTTGGTAAAACTAGAGTTCTAAAACTAAAACCAACCTAAAGATACGCTTTTTTTTAAAATTTATATATTTAAAAAACTCATGTCCTGCCTACTAGTCAAAGTGGTTGAGTTTTTAAACTCAATTTCTCCAAATGTATTTATAATTTTAGAAGTTATTCACTTTTTTATTTATTGTTTGTCTGTATAATTTAATGTTCATACTTAACTGAAATCAAATGTAAACAGACTACTTGCTATCATTTTTGTTCTGTGAAAGAATCCCCCCTGTCCCAAACAATGGGTGATTTTAGAATGCTTTGACCTCAGACACCGTTTGTGTCTTACATGTTACCAGTGACTAACATAGTTCTGTCTTGTGTTTGAATCCCCTAAATTAGACTTTGTTAGCTTTGTTTTATGCACTCAGTGTTTGAGATTTATTTATGTGTTTACCAGTTTTCTCCTCAGCATTATTATTATTTTTTTTTACATTTTGGAAATTCTTAATGGGAATCATTTATCTTCTTCGTGGTAGTATATTCTTCATACTTTTTAGGCAGTAACCTCTCAGTTCCATTTTCCTGACTGCAAAAACAATAATTTAGTTGGTACACAGATGTAGATTTATAGATTTATTTATTTTCTCTCAGCATTTCCAATGCTGTCACTGAGAATTTGCCTGTGTCTTTTATAAGCAATCACCTTTTTTTAGGTTGCTTTAAAAGTCGTTTTTAAATGGTATTATGCACATTTATTAAGAAGTGTCTAGGAGTAGTTTTCTATTTGTTTCTCCTTCTGGGTGTTTTTTTTGTGCATCCCTGTTTCGATGTTTTTTATATCGTTAGCAATTCTTAGCTCATTGATGACCTCGTCCAGTATTACTACGCTTCTATATTTTCTGTTCTCTTCTGGAATTCACTTGGATGTATGTTAGTTATTTAAAAATTCCCTCCTCTGCCCTGGCTGGCGTAGCTCAGTGGATTGAGCGCAGGCTGAGAACCAAAGTGTCGCAGGTTCGATTCCCAGCCAGGGTACATGCCTGGGTTGCAGGCCATGACCCCCAGCAACCGCACATTGATGTTTCTCTCTCTCTCTCTTTCTCCCTCCCTTCCCTCCCTAAAAATAGGTAAATAAAATCTTTTTTAAAAAATTCCCTCCTCCGTGTCTCTCTCTCCTTTACATATTTCCTATCTTTCCCTTTTCAGGCTGCATCCTGTGGTCTCGAAGTTTCTTTAGGTGTCTTTCACTTCAGTGTTCCTCAATGGTATCAAGCTTTTATTTAAGCTATATATGGACATTTTAACTACAGGGTTGGCATTTTTAATTTTTAGAGAAGTTATTTTTAGGATGCCTAGTTATATTTCTTACAGTCTCTTGTTTTGATATTCATATTTGACATTGCTCTGTTATTTCTTTAAACATTTCAAGCATAGTTACTTTATATTCCAGGTCTGATAATTAGACTATTTGGAATTACAGGGTCTGTTTTCACAATTTGTTTTTTTTTTTTTTACTCACGATGGCTTGTTTTCTCACGAATTGTCAAAGTGTAGGTTGTAATTAGGTTATAATCTCACATTTGCGTGAACTGAATCTGCAGGAGTCTGTTTGGGTCCAGGTTAAGGACAAACTGTTTCACAGAGGATGTGTGTTTCTTTCTGCCTAGCAACCGGAGGTGCCATTACTCTTGGACAACAGCGAGGAATTTTTTGGCACGGGTTTTCCAGGCCGAACAGCAGTGTAATTTTATCTGAAGGCAGATCTATGGTTAGCGATTTTCCTTCCAGTGTCAATCTTTTTGTCCTTGTAATGTCATAGCCAATATAAATGAGCCCTTTTTTTTTTGGTCATTTTTCTTTGTCAGTTGGACACTTAAAACGTCTAGACTTTCAAAGGGTGTCTCCATTCTAACTGCACCTTGCCCAGGCCAGAGTCCTCACACATGACATTAAATCGCTACATTTTAGGTTTCTGATATCAGCCAATACCCATGGGCATGTGTGGTTACATCCTTCTTACTTTTCTCTTTTTACTTCATGGTTATTTTCTGTATCTGTTTATTTCTTCACTTTGAATTCAGGATGATCTCATTATGTGGGGTGTGTTCAAGATGAAGCATTTTTTGGAAAAGATTTTATTTATTTATTTCTAGAGAGATGGGGAAGGGAGGGAGAAAGAGAAGGAGTGAAACAGCAATGTATGGTTGCCTCTAGCACACCCCATACTGGGAATATGGCCTGCAACCCAGGCATGTGCCCTGACTAAGAATCAAACCGGTGATGCTTTGCTTCAAAGGCCTGTGCTCAATCCACTGAGCTACACCAGCCAGGGCAAGATGAAGCATTTTTTAAAAACACATATAAAGATTTGCAGTTAGCATACATTTTTAAATGTCATCTTTTTTGTTGCTTCCCCTTATTCCACCTGATGATAATATTCGAGTGCTCTGCTAGGTACTGAGGGGGTTTTACAGAACAAGTTAAAGGTCTGTCTCTGAGGAATGCATCAGAAAAATCATGCGACACCGTAAGGCACGGTAGAAATGCAAGTTCCACACGAAGAGTCTGGATGAAACGGGAACAAGGGGATGGATGGTCTAGGATGTGCCATTGGAGGATCAGGACACAGGGAATTAGAAAATCTGTCACTACTTCCCTCTTCTTTAGAACAGTGATGACTTTGACAATGATATCTGCTCCCCTTACATAGCTGGTTCCTCTCTCTACTCCTTGTCTAGTTAAAGCCTTTTTGCCCTCAGGTCTTGGCTCGGTCATCACTTTTAAAGGGGAGCCTTCCACAACACCTTGGAGAATCTAAGTCCTTGTTATATACGCCTAGGATATGGGCCTCTTATTCACAGAAGCTAACAGAGTTGCAATTTTAGATTCACCTATATACTTTTAATTTCTCCTCTAGAGTGTATTGTCTCAGAGGTCAATGATAATATTTGACTTTTACTCATTATTGAATTCCTAGCACCTGATATTGTGTTTGGCAAATATTTGATTTTCAATATGCATTTGGTGAGTAAATGAATGAATCCCTCCAATTTTATGTGATTTACTTTTTATACAGGCCTTTTGCTTGTGGCTCTGTCCATTTCATTTGTTAGCATGTTGATTAGTCAAACACACAGCTGACTGTTAGACACAAGACAGTTTCAATGGACACATTTCTGATAGCTGTGGGAACTGAGTGATCCAAAGCCAGGCAACTTTGGAGGCTCTGGGGTTTATGGGATTGGGATAGTCTGGGGCTTCCTCCCTTCCCTGGTCTGCATTAACCCACAGTTCTCTCCTCTACCTTGGTTGAATTTAAAGCTACAGGAGTGAATACAATAAATTTTTAGAATTGAGAGTAGTTAGAGATAAACGTAAAACAATCAAAGCATTATTAACTGTTCTGGACTATACAATGCTCTTTTAAGGATGCTCAGAAAATAGATTGGGATTCTTCCTTGAGGGTATAATATCTGTTTCATCAGCTATGGGTATAGATACAATACTTATGGGTCAAACAGAGAAGTCAACCTAAACAAAAATAGATTAAGATTAAGAAATGAAACTATATGAGTAGATTCTGAAGTGATAGGCCAAGGATAGCATAGACTGGGTTAATTTTAACAGTTTCTCAGGACAGGTATGTAGAGGAGATTAATGGTGTCTTGGGGAGAATAACTAGTTTTTCCTAGGCTTGTGAAGCCTGTGGTTAGGATGTGCACGATGAGAGTCTGCAATGCTGGCCACAGGGCATAACCTGGCCATGGAGAGGATACCATAAAATCTGAGGCAGTGTTCAGAGGTCTCCATTGAACACAGCAGTAACAGGGGATCCACTGGGGAGCTGGAACTATTGAAGCGATATGTTAACAGTGGCAGCCAGGAGAGCAACTCTAGAAGTATTAGGCTAAGCTTTTGTCTATGGGATAAGGTTCTTCCTGATTCTCCTGGCTCATCCGCAAAGCCTTCTATTGACTTCACACTGCTACCGAGGCCACTGAAGACTGAGTCTAGGGAGGGTGACTGAATGAATACAAGGCGGTTATGTCAAACACAGAGCTCGCCCTCCTGATGGGGCTGACTGTGCCAGGCTCTCAGAAGACATAACGCGCTTGTTAAGGTTTGGTGAATAGCACCAGTCTTCACAGAGGGCGATTTGGGTTCCCATAGAGAAGTCATCAACACAGGGTAAGAATTCAGCCAATTATGCCTCACTTCATTGGTCCTATTTAGATGGTAACCCCATGGGGCATGGACCATGTCTTTCCTTGTGTATTGTACAGTGTTGAGGAAACACTTGGCACTCAATAAATACCAATGGAGAGTTTGTTTCTTGTCCCCCTCAGGCTCCCACTGAGCTGATCTGAGGAAGGAATTCCCTTTGAAGTGCCTTGTCCCCATGCTTTTGATAAACAACATGGAGGGACAGAGAGAGATGAGTCATCTCCGTGGTCCTGGAACGGTCTTTGGTATCCATAGATGATAAATGCTGTCTCTTAGTGATATAACTAGGGGGGAGGGACATGTTTAGTGGGGCCATTCAGTGAAAAAAATCTCCTTATCCATAAACATTTTCTTACTTCTCACAGATTCATGATTTGTGCTTTCAAACAGCCACCGATAACACTGCCAAGCTGTCCTGCTGAGATGGGAGGTAGAACCCTTTTAAGTTTTGGTTCACTGTAGTGTAGTCATTCATGAGCTTTACCATGTACACAGAGGAAAGCAAAGTATAGGTGGGTGAGAAACTAGAGGAGAAATTTTAAAAATAAACATCATAGGAATAAAACATTTTAATAAGATAACCTGTGATAACTTGAATAAGCCCTGGTGAGCAGTTACTGATAGGACTGATGTATCTCTATTGAAAAATTACTTACTTTTATATTGTAAAAACATTATAATTTCTGCATCTGGAAAAAATACTTACAAGTCTTTTTTATAGGTATTGCAATTCAGAAATGGAAAACAAAGTAATATGCTACAAGTGAAATACCTTGTAGGCATCTGAACTAATGTATGCATGTAATCCAAAGGAATATATGATTTTCTTTACATACTGGAAATCTCTCAAAGTGGTGTCTGTAACTACTGAGGTCAAGACATTTCATGTCACAGAAGACAGGTACTAATGAGGTTAAGGAATCCCAAGAAGACGTGGCCATGTGGTGCAGTGAAGGCAGCACCTTTCATACATCATGACTCCAGCTTGCTTTCTCTCCTCTCTCTCCTCTCTGCCCCCTCATCTCTCCTATCTCTCTGTCTTTATTTCTATCTCTCCATTTTTCTCTCCTCCTCACCTCTCCCTTCCTTCACCCACTTGGGTATTTTAATTATAAAAATGATTTCACCTTACAGAACTTACAAGGATGAAAGTCAACCTTGAACTTCGATTCAGTAAGGCAGTTAATGTCTCTTAATCTTGAATAACATACAGAATGAGAAGAGGGTATGATGCAGCCAGGATTTTAAAGATAAGTGGCATGTCTACTCATGTTTCTTTTGAGAATAAAGTAAAGCAACTAAATTATGCTCTGAATGATATAAATTAGAAATATGTCAAACCAAAGGTTAATAGAGACTGGGAGATTTTTAAAAATAAATTTCCCATTTTGGAGTTGGTTTATTAAACTTAATCTATTCCTAAATTAAGGCCAAGGGATAAAGCATTAAAATGGTAGAAACTAAAATAAGTGGGAATTCACTCAATGAACTGGGTATTTTGTCACCTTTGGTCATGATGATGAGTTCACAGGGTGAAATCATAGATTTATAGTGATTCTCCTCTTCCATATGAGAATCAGATCATACCTAGGCAACTGTGTTCAGTATTCAATGCCATAAGACCTCAGGACTGGCATATTGAAGGGATTGAAACCCAGGATATTAATGAAAGGTTGAAGAAGCAATGAAATCTTCATTTGTACATAGAAGGTTGAGAGAGTAGATGCGCTGGAAAATTGTGTTGCTATAAGTCATCTTCAGTTTTTAACCAAATTTTTAAAGCAGCAACTTGGGGCAGGGTGAGGCAGAGGTGGTGATCTTTTCTGCTGTAGCTGCTAAGGTACAGGTGATAATAATGAGAAGCATACTCCAATGTGAATGTTGATTTTTAGTTCAAAGCCAAATAGCAGTTAATATCCCAGCTCAGACCTATTCATTCAGTCTTTCAATAAATAACCATTGAGCTCATGTACTAACTGGGTAAGACACTGACAGACACTGGTAAATTGGGGTTGAATGTGAATGATACACTATCTGAACCTATGAATTTTAGTTTCTAGAAAGGTGGACTTTAATCAACCAGCTACAAATTTGGTATTGAATTATATCATGGTGAGTGCTATAGAGGAGAACTATAGAGGGCTAAGGGAGCTTGCGACAGAGGGGATGAGAGCTTTTCTGATGGTGGGATGAAGTGGTCATGAAAGTCTTCGCAGAAGAAATGATATTATTCTGAACCACGAACATCAGGAGAACAAAACAGAGAATGAGCAGGCAGAGGGAAGGGCAAGTGGAAATAAGGACGTGGGGAAGAAGCAGCATGGTGCGTTTCAGGGAGTGACGAGACATCTGTGTGATGGGGACTCAGAGAGAGAGTGGTAATGCAATGAGAAAGGGGAGGCCTTGCAAGCTTTGATAAGGAGTTGAAGGTTTATTCTAAGAACAAGGAGATCATACTAAAAAGCTTCAAGTAGGGGATTAGTATCATAAGATTCACATAGTTGTAAGATCACATTGATAGTAGTATGGGGAATTGTTTGAAAGACTTCAAGGTCATACATGGAGAGGTGTTTCAGAAGCCTGTTTAGTAGGCTTCCATTCATAATAGCCTAACCCACTCTGTCAAGATCCCTGAGAAAGGTGTATGGGCCAAGGACTAGAGCAGGCAAACATTCATATTCCCACTAGGCTCCCTTTCACATTCTAGTCTGTTCTCTGATCTTGGCAAACTATGCTGTACACTATGAAATCTCAAGAGTACCCCTACCCCATTGTTTTCCTCTCAGACCTATTATAGGGACAAGTTGAAATGGGTAGTTCCAAGCATTTCTTAGCTACCATCTCAGGTGTGTGGCAGCTCCCATGATCCTCTCCCCCCAGGTATTTATTTCTGTTACAGGCTGATGAAAAACAGAAAGTCTATCCAAAGAGAAATCCAAAGGCCACCCGTCACTAGCAGCAGGAGCAGTTAACCTCTTTTTATCAAGGTGAAATCACCAGGTTGCTTTTGCACAATCCATGTCCCCAACACTGGTTTTGTGTACTACTGGAGCACCTTTTCCCTGTGAAAAGACAGACCTTCATTCATCCTACAGATTGGAACGTACCTCTCACTGAACATCACATAAACCTCGTGGAACAACATCATCGTCATCCCCAGTGCCGTTGTGAGATAGTCCACAACTGAACTGAAAGAAAAAAAAGAATTGAAATTTTCCCAGCAGGAATAAACCTGTCTTCTAATCTTTAAATAGAATACTGCTTGGAGTTTTTTGTTCTCTTTTTTTGAAAGTTCGTTATGCAGTTTTATTTTTGCCATTCTGTTCCCCACTTGTAATATGTTACTAGATAGTAAGTGATGCTCAATTCCAGTTGAATTTCCATAATTATATTACCATTTGGTTGAACGGTTGTAGGTAGTTAAGTCCTTTAATTGGGAGCCAGTTAAAATTATGCCTTTGGGTTGCTGTCTTCACAACTTGCATTAGTCATTTATTATTCTTTGTATGAGTAGAGACATCTTTTTTCCCCTAAAGATTTATTGTGGTATAATTGATAATTAAAAATTGTATGTATTTGAGGTATACAACTTGATTATATATATATTATATATGATTTTATATTTTTATATATGCATTGTGAAATGTTCACCACAATCAAGCTGACTAGCATATATGTCACCTCACAGTTTTTGTGTGTGGTGAAAACAATTAAGATTTACCTTCGGCAAATATCAAGTATGTTATATAATGTTGTTATGTCAGTCACATTGTTGTCCATGAATATCCAGAACTCATTCATATTGCGTAACTGAAATTTTGTATTCCTTGACCAACCTTTTCCCTATTTGTTTCCTCTCTAGCCCCTGATAATTGGCATTGTACTCTGCCTCTATGGTTTCAACTATTTTAGGTTCTACATGTGAATGAGACCATGCAGTATTTGTCTGTCTGCATCTGGCTGCTTTCGACATCCTCCAAATTAATCCATGTTGCACGTGTCAGGGTTTTCTTCTTTTTATAGCTGAATACTATTCCATTCAGCTATAAAAATACACACCACAATTGCTATTTTCGTTCATCTGCTGATGGACATTTAGGCTGTTTCCATATCTTGACTATGGAATAATGCTGACGTGAACATGGGTGCACAGATAACTCTTTGAGAGCCTGGTTTCATTTCCTCTGGATATATACTCAGAAATTGGGGGGGGGGGGTTGCTGGATCATATGGTACTTCTACTTTTAAGAAATTTTAGGACTCTCCATACTATTTTCCATAAGGGCTGTACCAATTTATATTCCCGCCAACAGTATACAGGATTTCCTTTTCTCTATGTTCTCTCTAATACCTGTTGTCTTTTTCTCATACCAGCCTTTTTAACAGGTGTGAGGTGATATCTCTTTATAGTCTTGATTTGCATTTTCTTGATGAGTAGTGAAGTTGAGTATTTTTTCATATACCTCTTGGTCACTGGTATATCTTCCTTTGAGAAATATCTTTTGTCTGTTTTTAAATCAGATTATTATTATTATTTGCTTTTGAATTGTATGAACTCCTTATATATTTTGAATACTGTAATTACCAATAAGAAATACATATTTGATCTTCCTCCTTTTTCTGAAACAGAGCTCCTAAAACCCTTGGAATTTCTTTAGAGATGAGGGTAATAAAGGTATCTTTTGATATGTTAATTAGGTGACTCTTGGAGTGCTTCTAGGTCAGCTAGGAATGGAGGCTGGTCACCAGAGGAATGTACCAGGTGCTTAGAGGGTTGGAACCTCTACTCCCATCCCCCTGACCACCAGGTAGGAGAGAGAGGCCGGAGGATGAATCACTTGCCCATGGCCAGTAGTTTAGGGAATCATGCTTCTGTAATGAAGCCTCCATAAAAACTCAAGAGGCCAGGGATCTGAGACATTTTCGGCTGGCGAACACGTGGAGACTGGTGAGAGTGGCTGGAGAGGGCTTGGAAGCTCCATGCTTTTCCGCCATGCTCTTTCCCCATTCTTTGCCCCACATGTCTCTTTCACCTGGCTAGCTGTGAGTTATGTCATTTTATTATAAACTGATAATTTAGTAAGTAAAAGGCTTCTTGAGTTCTGTGAGCCACCCTAGAGATTAATTGAACTTGAGGAGGAGGAGTTTGGGGGAACCTGTAAGCTTAGTTAGTTGGTCAGGAGCATAGGTAATATCCTCGTCTTTCAATTGGCCTCCTGGGTTGGAGGAGGTCTTTGGCACTCCCAGTCTGCAGCCAGGGGACCAGAAGCCCAGGGACAGTCGGGGCTAGGGCTGGGATCTGAAGTGGGGGTGGGGGAAGTGTTAGGTGTGAGCCCTCAACCCATGGAATCTGATACTATCTCCTGGCAGTGTCAGAATTAATTTAAAATTTTAGAAACCCTGCTGGTGTCCGAGGGTTGTGTGATATTATGTGTGAAGCTGTCCTTTCCCTTCAACACACAAGTTGGAATTGGGTCCAGGAACCTAAAAGAGATATCAACTTTATTCTATTTATTCTTTTATTCACCAAACACTTATTAGTACTGTCTGTATACTAGGTGTGTGTGTGTGTGTGTGCATGCTTAAGGGGGCAGTGGTAAAGCAAATCAACATTGCATCTGCCTGCAGAGAGCTTATAGGCATTAAACAAGCATATGTCATCACTCAATGAATATATAATGCTGATGGTACACAAAAACCGCATTAGGTACTGCATATATGGAGCTGTCCTTAGTAGATATTACCTCTGCTTTTGTGGAATTTATATGGACCAGCGGTAGAGAGAGATGATAAGTAGTTAGGGAAACAAAAAATGTAAGTACAAATTCGAGTCATGCTCAAAGGAAATTTCAGAGGAACACGAGTAAGAATGATGGAGATTGGTGATTAAAGAAACCCACCTAAGAAACGATGCTTAATTGAGAGTTGAATAGTGACAAGAATTAGCCAAGCTAGGCACTGAATATTTTGTATTCACTCTACTATTTTATGTTTACCTTTTAAGTCGTTTGGAACATTTTTGAGAATTTTACATTTTTGACTTGAGAAGCATACAATCGATTTGAATGTTTGGGGATCCTTAATTTTGTAAATCCATAGAGGTATGCATTGTATAAAAAGTATGTGAATATTTAGAGAAATATTAACTGTAAAGTAATAAACTGAACTTAGGAAATAATAGTGACTTTTACACCTGAAAGATGAAGTGAGGGTCATCTTTAAAGAGTTTGCAAAGAGAAGAGTCTTCCTCCCAGGAGGCTGTACCTGCCTTCACAGCCTACCTTTAGAAGTGCACACTGCCTTGTGCAGCTCTTCAGTTCTGTACGTCCCTTAATTTATTTCCTCCCTTTTATGGATTTGCCTACTTATTCCTATTTCCATTAAGGGTCCATCAAGTGCCTACTTTCAGCCATGTACCATGATGGCACTAGAGAAACCTAACAAGACAGGGCCCCTGCTATCAGAGAGCACTTACACCAGAGGAGCCTGGCAATAAGTTAATCCATTATCGCAGGAAGTGCAGCAAGATCAACATCTGGAAATGCCATGGAGGGACATTTTAATGAACCAAAAGCAACAGGAAAGTTTCCTTGCACTGAGTTGTCTTTAAGAACATTGCAGGGAGAAGCAAAACATAGCCAAAGACTCTGACCAAGCACAGGTATGGGTTCTTCATGAAATAACAAAGGAGCTAGTTTTATTGGAGCAGCGGTTGTATTTATTCCATGTCATCAACGACACCCTCTGGTAGCCATTGAAGGATACAATGCCACCTAAGGAAGATGTTGACCCATCCTCTTGGAGTTTAAAGATTTTTGGAGAATTACAAAAGATGAATTAGATTATCAGGCAGGGATCAAATTATGAAAGACCTTATGTATCAAGCTAAAGAATCTACATTTTATCCTGTAAGAGAATTACAAGGCCAATTAAACAGTACTTGACAAAAGATCAACTTGACTGTAGTTAGAGGCAGAATTGCGAAGATGAAGGTATTTAAGATTTGACAAAAGAAGACTAATTATGAGGCATTTTAAGAATTAAGACAAGAACTGATGGATCACTGAACTAAGGCAAGAGACTGTAGTGGATGGGATTAATTTAGACTATTAAAGAGGTGGAACTTACACATCTTTGGTATTCTGGCTGGGAGGCCGTGCAACTGTCGTAATTCATCAAAACCATGAGTGCTAGAAGCACAGGTGTTAGAATCAACCCATAAGCTTACACTTATATGTATTATGTTCCCATGAAATTAAGAGCCCCTTGTAGATAGAAGGCATTGCTTAAAGCTTCCTTGTAACGTTACATCTTTCCATACTTTAAGCAGCCCTGATATCTATATTGGAAACTCCATCAACAGGCCTTTAGTCAGTTGAGAACTGTATTTGTCGCCCCCTATAGAGAAAAATGTACACGTTCCTTTACATTATTTGAATGAAAAGAAGTGATGCTTTATGGCAATGCGAGACTTCCCTTTGACCGAGAAAAGAACATCTACAATATAAGCTAGAAGCAGAGGAAAGTCTTTATCTCTGACTTATGTATTGTAGAAAAGTAGAAAAGTTTTTTTCTATTTTACAATAAATACAGCTTTATTTTTTTTCTGAAATAGGAATCTCAAAAGGTTCCAGATTACTTAAATAAAATAGCAACCCTATGCTACATCGTGGTCCATACTCTATCCCTGTACTTTAGTGGCCCACGAACTGAAGGGACAGCGCCTCTCAGGAGATCACCTCTCGAGGGAAGCAGAAAAGGCGCACTGGGGTCAGAGTGGTGCCGTGTCGGAGTAACCCACAGGGGGTGCTCGGGAGGAGTCTGTACGGGGAAGAGGCGAGAAGCTCTCTGAAGGAGGGTCAATGTGAGCAATGAATGTTTTACTGATGTCTGGTGTCCCCGGCAGCTTGATTGCCTACGCTGTCTCCTGCCTCCCCAAGACCCATCCCAACTTGAGTTGAATCTCTTCATCCCCCTCCCACACCTTTGCTCCAATGGGCCAGCAGAGGAGAGACTCACTGAAGGCGAGAGGAGCTACAGCACCGCTCAGCAGCACACTCACAGGGGAACAGATGCTCGGGGAGCTGGAGGGTAAAGGGGAGCTCACATCGGCTGACAAATGTTTCTCAAATATTGGATCTGTGTAGAGACACGCATTTGTGAGGATAAAGAAAACAGATATGAGGTAAGAAATTACTTTCAATTCAAGGTGCTGGCTGAGGAAAGGTTGAACCCTAACAAGTGGAAGAATAGCTAGTAAATGTATCCTTGGACTCATTTTTATGAGCCATTACACAGCCATCTTCTCTCCCACAGAGCTGAGCTGCCTTCCCCAATGACAGGGCTTATTTTTCTTTTTTTAAAATTTCTGTAAGAGTTGGGAAAGGAGAGTTTCAAAATTACACAATCTCAAAATTATAAGGAAAACATTGAATATCCAAACAGAATGTCTTAACGCTTTCATATATCATGACATCTTGATGGTTTAGCTCGTACCACAGCCCATTTCATGTCATGTGGGGGCAAAGTTTGCTTTTTTTCACCGTCTACAAATGAGCCAAATGCAGCATATGTTGCATTTCCCAGAATGACTTTCAGTGAAAGGCTGTGGGTGGAGGCAGCCACAGCTTAAGGCACAGAAGCACTATCTGCTTGGGGAGGGGGGGCTCCAAAGGCAAGAGGAGGTATCCAAAGTCCCCAAATCTACAGTGGCTGGACACTGGCGCTGCTCTTCGCGGGGACGGCGATGCCCACGCAAGTGCACCAAGGGCACTTCTGCAAACACGTCCGGCCTTTCCTCATTGGAGGTTTATGGGGCTTGTAATGTCAAGATTCATGAGTTCCAGGGACTGTGTTTGTCCTTGGAAGCAGCTTTTGATCAGTGAAGTGCAACAATTAATTATAATAAATAATGCTACTAGGAGTCCTCACGCAGTCCGCTGAAGGAGGAAGGGGGCCAAAGAAATATAAAGCTTGTCTCTGGCACAGCCGCATCCTTTGGCTGCCGGAATGAGATCCTGTTTGGCTGCAGCACCCACGGCTTAGGGAGCTACTGGTGAGAGGCACTGTGGCTTCATCTCCTCATCCGGTGTCAGCCTCTGGTGGGTGGTAGGGGTGCTAGAAGGAGGTTGAAAGAATCAGGCAGGAATGCAAAATTTCTTTCTATTCATCTGTATTTGATTGCTTTGTGCCCTGAAGCACATGATTTAATTATTTTCATCATTGCCTCAGCTTCCTCGGCGACCAATCTCATCGAGGGCAATAAAATTATTCAGCCTTTACAAAAAATGCAGCCACAGTAATTTTGACTCGATGAATAGTTAAAGCTATAAAATCAGGTCCTGAATGACCACATCCAATGGCAAACAAAGCCTAAGGTTTTCCTAACAAAGTACAGCATAACCTTAACATGAGGTGGAAGTATCCTGCTTGTGATTATCAGTAGACAGTTGTTATTTGCTGCCTACAACCTACATTTACCATCTCTAGTCCACCCCCAAAACCCTGGTGCAGGCGCTATTATTCACAGCCCAAAATGAAGCAAGTCACACTCAGAGACCTTGACATTAGTTGGTGTCTTTCAACCGAGTTCAAGGAGCCCTGAGTTAGTGTGTCAAGTTGGCGTCATCAGGTGTGTGGGGAAGGCACAGGAGTGCAGCTGGAGGGAGGCAGAGATGAGGGCGGGCTTGGGGTCTGGGCAGAAGCAAATCAAAGGATAAAGTGGGACCAGGAGACTCTGCAAATGGAGAGGAACAGGGACTCCCACGGCCAGACCAAAACTCATGCAAGAAAGGTGGGGGAAGTGTCAGAAATGAACTAGGAGACTCTGGGGTTTCTCTGAAAGTGTGATTTATTTGCAAGACTGCAGGAGGAAGCTGTCTGGTACTCGGAGACTCTGACCTGCATGTGTATGGGTGGTGGGTGTGTACAAAGGGGGTGCCCCCAAAACCCGAATTTTGAATTTATTTATTCAAAATTGTGTATTTATTCTTAAAATGTTTAACCTTCAGTCACCTTCGAAGAACTCTCCATTTGATGCACTATGCCTATTGAGATGTTTTTTCCACTGCTCAAGACAGTTTTTGAACTCATCGATTTTGACACCTTTTAGTGCTTGTGCCATTTTTGTTTTACCTCCTCCATGTCAGCGAAACATTTCCTTTTGAGGACTGTTTTCATCCAGGAAAACAGCAACAACAAAAAAGCCACTCAGGGTGAGATCGGGTGAATAGGGAGGGGAGGGCATGGGGGTCATGCCATTTTGGGTCAAAAATTGCTGAACACTCGGTGTGGTGTGGGCAGGTGCGCTCCTAAATCACCCATCATGAAATGGGCAAGCACGTTGAAAGAGTCGTCCAAACACATTCTCTGAAGCCTCTCACTGCCTCTCACAGCAGCACCAGCTTGCACACTCATACAGATGGGTTCCTGGAACACTCACGTAGTGGGGGAAGTCTGTGCTACAAGGGGCCCAACCTCCAAAAGATAGTTCCAGTTTTGGGGGGGTTCCCCCTCCTATGTATGCATACGTGTGTGTATGTTTCAATTTAACCTCCTTTATTTTGGTGATTTCTTTCTCACAAGTGTTTTAAGATCTGCGCCTTTGCTCACTGTGAACTTGAACAGCTAATCCTAAGGCTCACTTTTCCCATCTGAAATGAGGACAGTAAAAGCACAATTTCACAACATCACGGCATGTAGTACATGGATGTGCAGCGTTTAGCACCGTGCCCATTTAATGTGAGTATGTAGGAACTGTCAGAGTTGTTTATTTTTTACCTAGCCTTTGTTTTGCCTTCATTCTTGCTCATTTACTCACTTCCTTAAACCCCCCCAATGCTCAAGGCTTAAGGTATGGTGTTATTTGGCGTTGCACAAAGCCCGTCACGTAGGAAGGGCTGTACTGGAGCGATAGAGAACGGAGCTGTGTGTGAGTGTGTTTGTGGTGGGGGTGGGGAAGGAGTGGAGGCAGGTCCTCTTGAAGGTGTTGAACTGGTGTAGCAGCAAATCTCTTCAAAAAAAATGTAGTGTCTAATAATATTTCTCAACCCACATAAGGGAGTATGAGGCGGGTACAGGATGCCAGTGTGGTCACTAGCAGAGACCTGAAAGAATCGGTGTCCTTGCCCAAGCTGTGAGGTTGTTGAGCTGTGGGTGCATGTGGCTGGCTGGTTTTGCCCAGAGTCATGAATGTTGTTGTTTTTTTTTTTTCTGTTAAACACCTGGCTGGAGAGGGATGGTTGGTTATTTATCTGTAATAAACTCATAGCTGAAGAATTTCAAGTTCATTTATGACTTTTATTAGTTCTTCCTTACATGTACATGTGCTTTATAGCAAATGCATTCTCTGTCACCTGCCACCCACATGTTAACAACTGTCACCCCTGTGATTTCACTGTCTTGCAGAGTCTACAACGGGCCTTGCTAGGGGGCCCATGAACATCTCAGTCTTGTTGGGCTGCTGGTGGGGTGAGATCAACAGGCCGGAGGATGGTTTTTAGTGTGGGACAGTGTGGCTCTGAATCTTAATTTCACTACTTACCAGTTGTGTGACCTTGGGTACAAATGACTTGATCTCAGTGAGCCCAACTTTCTTTATTTTATTACATTAATACCAATCTCCCAGAGGAGCAGTGGAGAGTAAATGGGGTGAAGCACATTAAATGCCTATCCCAGTATCTGGACCTGACAAAAGGCATCATCATTGTGAACCCAATTGCCAAATCCCCTGAGAAACAGAGGGGAAATTCAAACCTCTGTTCGGGGGTTGGATAAAATGATCTTCAAGAAACTGTCCAACCCCAGGCTTCTGTGACGCGGAGGTTACAGACTATGCCTGAGGAATGCTAAGCAATAATGCCTGCAAACACAGGAATGCTGCCTTTCCTGTAATCACTGCAGGACTGGGAGAGCCACTCGTCCGACCTCTTAGGGCTTGACATTTTTCAAGCGCTAATGGGATGTTCTGATTTCCTCAGTAACAATGAGAAATGATTGCTGATATTTTAACATAAAGGGCACTCTATGTTCACAAGCAATTAATCAAGATGGTTTCGCCACATGAAAATGGGTTGGAACTGCAGTGGGAAAACAGAATTCGGGGTTTGGAGACCAGAAATGGCTGTGTTCAGATCCCAGTTCCTCCAAGGAGACGGTGACGGATGTCTTTGACTTTCCTTGTTAATGACGTTGGGATGATAATCCCTACCCACTGTGTCTTATAAGGATTAAAGGCAATAAAGCAAGTAAAGTACCCCTCTAATAAAATTATAGATACTAAAAGTAAATAAAAGAAAAAAATGAAACCCGTGATGTTTGTGTTAATGAAAATAAGTATGATACTTGAAATCGTGGATCAACGAAGTAATTGTACTTAGTAGACATACCCACTTTAGACACTGACATTTCTAATTTCGGAGTGTTTTCAAATAATGTGAGGATGAGAACTACTCCATAAATCAGTTTTCAGGAGTTTACATGTGTTTTATTTCTTTCTTTGCCTTTAAAATGGGGTTCTGCAAACTTGGTCTATAAAGGGCCATGGTACATATTGTAGGTTTCACCGGCCTTCTTGCCTCTGTGGCAACTACTCCATTCTGCCGGTTTGGAAAAGCAGTCGTAGCAGTAGCTGAAGGAGCAGGCTTGCCTGTGCTCATATACAGCCACTCACACGGCAGGCAGTGGCCTGGGTGGATTTGACTTGTGGGCCACAGCTTGCCAACTGATGCTTCAGGATACAGATTTAGCCAAAACTATTCATGAGACACCTGCAGTGTTCAGAATACTGCCTTTGAATTGTTCAAGATGCAAAGATGAACCAGGGGCTTTTATGCAGAAGTAAAACACAAATTTAAAACCAAAAGCAAAACCAATGCTTTTTTTATTTCTATAAAGTAATTGGCCAGAAGTAAGCTTTAAAACACATTGATATGTTAAATAGCTAAGAAGCCACACCCTGGTTTACATCTTGATTTTTGCCAATGTCTTACTATGGTGCTTTGAGCAAATTATTCAAGGATTCTAAGCATCAATTTGCTTCAGATATAATAAGTAAAGATACTGCTATCTCTACTTACTCCTACAGTTTTGGGGAGAATTACACAAGATAATGTCTACAGAGCACATAGCAAGTTTACTGGCACAGAATATGCAGCACATACATTCTAGTTATCATCACACAGAACTGTGAAGGAACGCCACTCCGAGTGTGCAATCCCTACTCAAGCCGCAGTGGAATCAACCATGGTCCAAGCCTCTCTGGTCTAACTTCTCAGATTCTACTCATCTTAAGAATCATGAGTAGATAGCTCTTTGGAAAGACATCCCCAGAATTGTCACAGTATGCTGCAGGCTGTACTTGTATTTATTAGCTCAACTTTTGGCCAGTTCTTAGTCATCATGATAATGCATTTTCCTTTGCATAATTAATTCCTGTCTCCTTATCACTCTCTGGGCACGTTTTGTTCACTAGTCCCGTGTAGCACACGGTTCTCAGTAGACAAATGCTAAGACCAGGTTTGATTCTATCAGAAATGTTGCAGACAACATCTTACCCTCTTGTTACTGCAACCATTTGCCTATCAACTTCTTCACGTTCTCTCTTGCTACTAGTCTATAAAGGGTACTAGGATAGAACCCATGAATTTTAAATACTCTCAACATATTTCCAGGATCGTTATCAATGCTATTTTAATCCTAAGGTTTACTCCCTACAAAGAAGTTCTGTAACATGTCTGTTTCTTTTTTTTTTAAGATTTTATTTATTTATTTTTAGAGAGGGAAGGGAGGGAGAAAGAGAGAGAGCAACATCAATGTGAGATTGCTGGGGGCTGTGGCCTGCAACCCAGGCATGTGCCCTGACTGGGAATCGAACCTGCGATGATTTGGTTCGCAGCCTGCGCTCAATCCACTGAGCTATACCAGCCAGGGCAACATGTCTGTTTCTTACTTTGCTGAGTCCCTCACTTGTGCTGCCTAAAATAAACATTGTTTAGTTTCTCAGGCTCATTGATACTTGAAAAATAATTATACTGCTTCATTGTTATTAGGTTAAACTATAAAGTTTGCCTTTTTTTGGTAGGTCAAATGGTTGAATATTAAGAATTTTATATGGGTCAACCTAAGGCTATTATTATCATCATGGAGTGAATATACTTTTTGATTAGAGTTTAAGCTAAAAATGAATTCCCACCACTGGGCAGAAATATCGATGTCATGATTTTTATTAGGTACATATGTACTTTACCTAGTAACATATAGTCAGTTTATTAATTTAATAGGTACTATATAATATTTACAATACACTTTCATGCATTATTGCCAAGCTAAACAAACAAAGGCATGTGTTTTTAGAAGCACATAGTAGATTAAAGATATGAGGCAGGATGGGGTAAGTACTAGGGAAACATATAGAGTAAGTTTACTAACTCATTCTAGAAGAGCTCACGCAGATGGAACAGACTGATGACATCAATGACTCCAATTCTTCACTCTTCCCTGTACCCACAGCCTTTGTGAAGTGACTTTGCAGCTCCTCCCATCAAGAGGCGGCGCCTTTTGCTCACCCCTTGACCTGAGGCTGGCCTTGCCGCTTGCTCTGGCCAGTAGAAGACCGCAAAGTTGTGTGGTGTCAGGTCTGGACCCTGCCCCTAAGTGGCCTTTCCCACAGCACTTGCTTTGATGGGTTCAAGACACGCTACCCCAAAGTATGACACCTTGGCATGTTGGATATTTCCCCCCTGAAACAGGCCATACACCTTTAGAGGAGAGGTAGGCTCAGAGAAAAAGAGCATCCTTATCTCTTAAGACAAAGGGACATTGAGAAGAATCCTGACAAATAGTTCTTGCTAAGTTTCCCCTAGTTTACAGCAGTTCCCTCATACTCCTTAACTGATCATATTCCTCCGTGACTGTCCACTCTTTGTCACACCTAGCATAAAGTACACAGGTCTAGTGACTGTTTCTCTGGGTCTTCATTCTTTCTGAAGGCTCCTGTGTCATGCAAAACTTACTTTTAATAAACTTGGATGCTTTCCTTTTTCAATACATCTTCAGCAATTTAGTTTTCATACCCAGCTATGGACCCTAAGTAGGTAGAAGAAAACTTTTTCCTCCCCTACAATTTCACAGCATCTTACCGGGTTCCCCTTTGTACAGCCCAGCCTGACCTGCTGGAGGATGAGAAACCATTCAGATTATAACTGAGCCATCCTGGACCAGCTGGCCCCCAGCTGTCCCTGCAGCCAGCTGTAGATACACAGGTGAGCCAGGTGTCTAGCTGAGCCCCACCCAGATTGCTGGTCCACAGAATCATGAGCCCAGTGAGCTTCTAAGTTTGGGGGGTACTTTGTTAAATAAAAAATGAATGCTGATAGACAAATCTCAGAGAGGAAGTTAGATTTGAGCTAGTTCTTGAAATGAGAAAAGAGACTGCTAGATAAAGACAAGGAAATTGGATACAATGCATCCAGGCAGAGGATGCATTATACACGTAGGCTTAAGTTCATAAAAAAGGCTTCTTTTATTCTAAAAAAGTGAGAAATCCAGTAAATCCAGATCCTATTTATTATATGATATAGAATATGTGTGTGCGGGTTGTCAGCATGAGTATGCATGTTTGGGATGTTGGTGGGATGTGATAGAAACGCATCTGGTAAAGCAGAGAGGAATATGACACAAAACCCCTCAGAAACTTGTAGGCCAAGCGGAAATGTTTTCCCTGCTTATTTGTAAACTCTTTGATCTGGGCCGAGAAAAAGAATTAGAGTGAGTGACTAGTCCTTGAGAGACGGCTGCATGCCCTATACTCTGATGGGTGCTTTGCCCACCCATCATCTCTAACACCCACCCCTCGCTTTTCGGGATGCTGTGCCAATTCATGGGAAAAGAGACAGGCTTAGAAGTCAGAGGACTATTTGGCATGTTTTTTTGGGATAGTCTTGAGTTATTCCCATAGTCTCAGCTGGCAATGGTGTCCTTCTCAGTCAAGAAGTCTGCTTCTGAATGATGTTATATTGTCCTACTTAGAAGTTATATAAATGTCCTGAGTTTGCAAAATTTAGGAAGTGGCAGACTTGACATTCAAACCTGCAAGACATGTTAATATTAATTATTATATTCAAATGACATCACCTCTCACAACATTTGGTGCATATAGGCAAATATTTGCTTAACATTTTGCTTTTGCAAAGATTTGGGGATGAACATTTTTATCCTGCGGGGTGTTTCTCTGACATGATCATTTGAGCTGGGAGAAAGCTTGCCTCAATTTATAGAACTCAAATGGCCATAAGAATGCATTTTTCTTACAAAGTCAGATTCACTGCTATTGACACAAAAAAGAAACTTTTTAGAGCCATACGCCATGCAAAATGCACACAGATAGGTGTGCTGTGGGTGAAGGGGCAGAAAGTTCAACCATTTTCACCCATTTCCCAGTCACGTTTGAAGACTGATGTTAAATCAGGAGATCTGGCACGGACTTTGTTCTTGAATGGTATCATATCTGCCTTTGTGTGCCAGCCACCACAATTACTGAATATGTAGACACTTCATTTAAGCCAACCAAAGCATGATTCTGACTCGAAAATTGAAAGAGCTGTCATGGTGCTTGACTTAAGTTTTGAAAATAGATCATGTTTCCCAGTTGGACCTGTGTGTACCTTTCAGCAAACTTGATGTTAATTGCTTTGTTCTAGAGTAGGTCAAGTGTGCTGTCACTTCTTTCTGATTATATATTTCCTGCAGCTTTTTAGTATTCAAACTTGTCTTGCTCTATCACACACAATCGATGTTATACACGATCAGCAAATTAACACACTGCCCAAACAATTTCCTGTGTGGTTATTAGGCAGTCTGATCAGAAGCTGCTCAAAAGCTTCGCCACAAATGAGTAAGTCTATCTAATTTGTAAACTATATTTAAAAAGCATGTGAAGCAAAGCTTTCAGCTCTATAGCGTAGACGACAATGCCCCCTTTATAGGAAGGACATGTTGGCGTTCCATGGTTGTATTTACACAAAGGATTGTAATTCTGGGAGCTGTGACGCTAACCACCTGGGTTTTAAGGCATCTGTACACAGCAGGGCTTCTGCATTGGGCTTAACAAACATTCCCTGAGCATCTGCTGGCTGCCCCTGCTTCAGGAATAAGAATGAGGAATGCTTCTTGTGTGCTTGCTGGTCAGAACAGCACCACATCAGACTGGTATGAGCTCGGATCCTGTACTCCAAACTTATCAAGGACAATGAACTGATCAGTGTTTGAAGACTAAATTTTTGTTTTTCAGGTTATAGAACAAATACACTTGGAAATTTGAAAAAAATTAAAATTAGAGAAGAATATAGCCCTGGCTGGCATAGCTCAGTGGATTGAGCGTGGGCTGCAAACCAAAGTGTTGCAGGTTCGATTCCCAGTTCAGGGCACATGCCTGGGTTGCAGGCCACGGCCCCCAGCAACCGCACATTGATGTTTCTCTCTCTCTCTCTCTCTTTCTTTCTCCCTTCCTTCTCTAAAACAAACAAACAAATAAATAAATAAATAAAATCTTTTTTTAAAAAGGAAAGAATATAGAAAAAATCAACATCAGACTTGGCAACTATTAGAATGTTATTTATTTCCTTTCAATCTTTTTCCTCTGTTTATACATATTTGCATAATTATATCACACTTGTGTTTACTCTAGTTTTCTGTCATTTATACCTTGCTTTTCCCTCCATAGCAATAACAAAATGTGTGAATTTTCTAGCTATTAATGTTCTTGGAAGACATCTTACTGGTTTCATGCTTTACAAAGTTTTGAATGTGCCAAAATTTATTTCCTCTTTTCCTTGTTTATGGATATTAGACGATTTCCAGTCTTTATTATTACCTCTTTGAGAGGCATCTTGATATACTTGTGTTTACATCACTGATTATTTCTTTTATCTAGATTGTAGAATTGCCATTAGTGATTTCCAAGTTATAAACTTAAGTGATTACTTTATACTTACCTAGTAATACCTGTTCAGAATTTTAAATTTAATAATTCTGTTGGTTTAAGATTAAAATTATATTAGACAATTTTTAAACCAAAACCAAACCTGGCTTTCTCCTTCTTAGGGAATATAACTTTCAAGTTTTTTTGTTTGTTTCTTAAAGTATTTAACATACTATCAATTAGTAACATGCTTATATTGCTGTATCATAACTTTTTAATATTGATATCACTTATTGTCTTTCTACTATGAAAGACAAAGATTTAGTTCTCTTAAAAGTCTGCTTTTCCCCCTTACTATTTATTCAGACACTTCTTTAATCTCATTAACACAATATAATTACAGCAAATTATTTACATCAATATTCAGTGTTTGTAGTATTATGACTATGTAAATATTATTTATATGTAGATCCAAGTATATATATCAGATCTAATTTCTTTAAAACCTTTACCTTTTGGGAGGGATGCTCATAATTGTCTTTATTTTTAATTGATAAGTTTTCTGTTTACCCATGTCCAATTCATCCCCACATCCCCTAAGAAAATTATAGAGCAGGCAGACAGGCAAACATAATGAGCAAAGGTGCAGGGGAGTCTCTAGCTCCATTTTTATGTGTCCCTCCTGCAGTCCTCTGACTGCCTCTCTAGGTGGGGCGAGTTTTTTCTCAGGAATCTCCAGTTCCTTGCAACCTAACCTAACCTGTCCTTCTTCACAATTCTGTCCTTTCAAGAATGCTATGTAAATGCAATCATACAGTACATAACCTTTTGAGGCTGTTTTTTTTTCATTAGCAGAAGTTCCTAGATATCTGTCTAAGGTGGTGTTTAGAGCAATACCCTGCTCTGTGCTATCAGTGAGGGTTACATGGCATGAAGGTCCCACAGTTTGCTTCACTGCCTACCCAACGGGGGACATCTGGATCGTTCCCAGGTTTGGGCTGCGTGTACATTCATTGTCCAGAAGAGCTGTTTTAATATTCATCTCCAGCACCAATGTCATAGTTAAATATGTGTCTGCTCCCTGACTTTGGAGTGCAAGGGTTTCGTAACCTATCAATGTCTGCGTCCCGAAACTTTGCTGAGTTCTTCCAGGTAACACGTGTTCAGAATAAATCGATGTCTGAATGTCACTTAAGATGTTCTGAGGCAGAGGGGTGAGTGCCGACGTAGGACTCCACACATCACGGTGTTTGGGGACTCTGTCCCGGTTTCACAGAACGGAAGGGGCTTACGATGTCCAGCCGCATCCACGGGAAAGCGGCTGCACTACCTAATTAAAGGCACCTAGAGTGGAAGGTGTGTTTAACATAGCTGGGTGTGTCAGGACCAGTAAAGAGTGGAGTTCGTGTGCTTGAGGCAAGGGCAATAGGATGGAGAGATAGATTAGGACCACATGGAGCACAACCTTGAATGTCCAGCTAAAGATCTTAACTTTTTTCTCATTGATTTTCAGAAACGGTGTCAGATTCATGTTTGGGGAAGGACTGATAAAAGCTGCGTTTTAGTGGGTATTTTGGCAGCCTTTGCTCCAAGACTGCAGTTATTTATGTCCAGACGATATGCATATTCTCGCCCGTGGGTGGAGAAATCGCTGGTGCTTTGTTGTTTTGGAGAAGCAATCGGCACATCAGGACCTATTAAGTGTATGTGATACCAGTGAGCCGGAGCTGCCAAAGTGGGGGGGGAGGGGAGCCGCGGAAGCAGTCACAGAATCCTCAGGCAGAGAAGAAGAGAGACTGGAAAATCTAGTCCCTAAATCCGAGCCGTTTTCACCTTGCTTCCTGTCCTAGCTCCTCAAGCCTCATAATAACAGTAAAACAGCCCTGGCCGTGTGGTTCGGTTGGCTGGAGCACAGTCTCCTGAAAAGAAAGGTCTTGGGTTTGATTCACTATCGGGCATGTTCCTGGGTTGCTGGTTCTGTTCCAGTCCAGGGCATGGGAGAGGTAACCAATCAGTGTTTCTCTCTCACATTGGCATTTCTCTCTCTCTCTCTCTCTCCCTCTCTTTCTCTGTCTCCCTCCCTTCCTTCCCCTCTCTCTGAAATCAATAAGCATGTCCTCCAGTGAGACATAAAAAAAGTAAAATAATGCAGCTTCCATGACTTCTGTTCCTTCCATGTAATTTACACATCATTTAATCCTCACTGCGAGCGTGTCAAAAGGCATTTTTACTCTCATTCTAGTTGAACTAGAGGAATTCTGGTACCATTACTGAATCCAAAGGGCAGTAATGAAGTAATGCATGAAAGAAAACCAGGTGTGAAGAGCAGCAAGGAAACTGGAGTGAAATAGGAGCAGGTGACCCCAGGAGAGTCCTGGGAGAGGACCCACCCATAACAGCTCTGGTGAAGGTGGTTATTTCCTTATTGACCCTGCTGGATGATAGCATAGCTCCACCTCAAGAAACAGGACATCTGTGTATCTCTATCTCCAGAAACAGATGCTCATTTTAAGGAGTTGGCTCGTGCAATTGGCTGTCCTTAGCGTTTTGATTTCATCACCTTGAGGTGTTCACAGGCTTAGAGTTTGGTTTGCTGCATACAAGGTGCCACGATGTTACAGCCCCCCAGACCACTGGCCTCCTGGTTTAATGAATTTAACACCACCTCTACACACACGCTCTGATCACGCTAAGCTTTTCCCCTTCCCGACCACATCAAGATACTTCACAGTTCTGGCCTTTACCGAGGCTGTTCCTCCCGCCCAAAATATCGCCCGCGTAATTTTGGCCAAACGAGCCTCCCTGCTGGTCTTCCTGTGCAGATCAGGGGCTCTCTCCCCCCTCGAAATCTTCGCAGACCAAGGTGACTCCATAGCTCACCTGTCACTGTGCATTACCCATGTGCCTCCGTCAGAGCGTCCATGACACATATGATTGCTTATCCGTGTGTTTGCCTGTCCTGGTTTCCAGGCACTCATGAAGACAGGAAGCGCTGCATGACCTTTGTTGTGGTGTCCCCATGCTTGACACCTAGCAGGGACCAAAAATGCGTTTGTAAACAGGTGCCTGAGAATCCCCGTTACTAGAAGATACGGTTTTCATGTAACAGGGCAACCATTTCTTTCCCAGTGTGCGATTCTCCCTGGTGATGTAATAGTCTTCCATCAGTTTGTTAGAAAAAAATGTTTATAAAGCAAATATGTAAAAATGAGTTTTAGTACACACGGTGCATTGATTTTTTTTAAAAAAAACTAAGCCAACTGTTAATTTGGAAACTCAAAAGTTAAAGACTTGGTGAAGTATAAAACTGAATCGGAATGTCATTACCTATCTGTGGATTATTTTTTTATGAGAGGAAACCAAAACCATAAATAAAACAGAATGAAGGAACTTCCTTCTGCTGTTGTGAGCCACTGAAACTTTACCTCCGGGCAAAGGAATATTAACAAGAAATAATATCAAATTTATTTTATAAATTAATTATGAATTATTTAAAAATATCCATTGGGCCCTGGCTGGTGTGGCTCAGTGGATTGAGCTCAGGCTGCGAACCAAAGCATTGCAGGTTCGATTCCCAGTCAGGGCACATGCCTGGGTTGCAGGCCATGGCCCCCAGCAACTGCACATTGATGTTTCTCTCTCTCTCTCTTTCTCCCTCCCTTCCCTCTCTAAAAATAAATAAATAAAATCTTTAAAAAAATACCCGTTGGATATGCAGCAAATTACAAAAAATATTGCTGGGTGAAGTGAAATACAGTTGATGTTGTTTATCGAAAAATAAAAGACTGTACGAGAGCCCAGTTACCTGTTTCTGAGACAAGAGGACCTGAGATGTGACAGCCTACACACCCACTAGATGGCAGAGTTACCATTTCAAAGGAAGAACTGCCTCTCTTCTTCCAAAATAAGAACTTCCAGCAAACAGAATTGAAATGTGTTTATTTGTACGGCTATAAATATGGCACATCTGATCTAGTTTTCCACTGGGTTTCATATTTTTCAGTGATTTGTAGCCAGTTTTTTTTTAAAGTCAGATTTAGGAAGTTATTTGATATGCAGCCACGTTCTTTCCAAATAATCAAAGTTAATCCTTATTTCTTCTTTTTAATCAGCTATTGCGTGTTCACAGTGTCATTAGCTGAAAAAAGCAAGGATGGAGCCGTTCTTTACGAAGTGTGCTGTCTTTGAACTGTCCCACAGAGCCCTCAGCCCACGTCCATGAGAGCATCTCTGGAATTTCTTCACAGCTCCAGAAAGCCAAAGCAGCACCTGCTAAGTTTCGTTAGACTCCAGCCAGACAGGACAATCACTGCTGTTTCAAAACCACTCCTCCCCTGGCCAGTTGTGACTGGCCGAGACCAAGCTTTGTAAAGGTAAACGGAACTGAATTTTCAGACGAGTGAGGTTACTTTGATCAAGTAAGTGAATGTGTGTGGCTCATCTTCGCAGAACAGCATGCATACAAACGAAGCCCTCTTTATTATTACCAGTTATCCTGATTATTACTGTCACTAATTTTTTAGAAAAAAAATTCTAAAACCTTTAGAGGAGTGTTCTCCAAGAAACTTGGAAGTCAGGAAAAAGAAACGCATTTCTTTCCAATCTGACAGAGCAGACCAGATGTGTTTCAACCAACATAATTGTTTTTTCCACTCGCAAAGTTCATGCCGAGGAACGCTTTATGAAAGAGAAAAAGGAATCGTCCAGAAGTCTCTGAATATTCCAGATTTCCTCATACCCACGATTTTTCAGAAACTGCTAGCATTTCTAGCCCAGACAGATGAAGATTACATCCCCCCCAGGGCAGCATCTGCGGGGTTGCCTCTCTATTAGCAGAGAAAAGAACACACTGGGAAGAGCCCCTCCCAACACGAAGCAGAGCGATGTGTGTGTATCACGAGGTCTGCAGAGCGAAATATGAAACAAATACACAAAAGGGCTTCCCCCTCCATTGAAAACAAACAACCCCAAACCAACACTCCTAGGTTATTCTTGAATTCCCCCTCCCGCCTTGCGAGGAACAATAGGGTTTTGAAATCTCTCTCCAGCCTCTGGGCAGTGTTTAGACACCAAGGATTTTCATGTATCAGGAGATCCCTGTCTTCCTGCCTAATCCTACTGGAGCACGGTGCCTCAGAGCACAATGGGGATGCATGCATGCCTAATTTCCATAAATTACACAGCCTGACGTGTTCATAAAGACAAATTCCGATTGTGAGCCATTAAACCTAATTCAGGGGCCTTTGATGTCTCTGAGAAAAACGGAGGGTGGGGGAGCCCAAGCATTCCCACACGGGAGTGTTCCCGAGTTGGGGAAGGGAAAGGAGGGAGGTCCCATGTGGCCCCTCTATCTCTTCATTAACGTGGACGTGTCGCTCTGAGACTGAAGCTGGTGCCTTCTCAGGAAAGGAAAACCAATCAATCCATCCATCCATCCTAAACGCTGGGGGGCAAAGTAGCATCCATCCATCACCTCTCCCAAAAGCTGGCCTCTAAATTTGAGCCCAGAGAAAGTCTGCTTCTTTGAGCTCTGACTCGACTTCTTCCTCTTTGGAAGAGGCCCAGGCTAGCCGCCCCTCCTCCAAGCAATAGTCTTATGCGTTTGTTGATTTCATATTCATTCATTTATTTTTGTTTCTAAACTCCTTCTAAGCTTTCCTGCAACTAGGTCCTTAGATCCAAGCGGCCACCATCCAGGCCTCTGCGTTCAGGTACCATCGCGTTTTCATCATTTCGTCGTGGAATTTCCTGGACGGGTCTGTTCTCAGCGTCCTGTTGACATAATTTCACACAGGGGTTACAAAGAATTCTGTGAACCTGCTCCCTTCCTGTTGACTCTCCCTCCTCCACGGAGCCTGGTGCTCAGAAGCCGGCTCTCTTTTAAATCCGAAAGCAGGATCACCTCCCCCCCCCCCCCAAAGCAGGAAAGGTGTGAAAAGCAAACAGAGGAAAGCAAATACAGTGGCCTTTCAACAGTTGCTCAGCGCTCCCTTCAGTCTGAGAGGTGATTCAGGGAGTGAGAACTCTGAGCAGGAGGCAGGATGCGGACCCTGGATCCATTTCTTGGTCCTGCTGAGTTAGTCCTTCACAGGGTGGCTTTGTTGTGAGACGTGAAGTGTTAGGAATTCCTGGCCCCCCCCCCACCCCCACCCCCACACACCAGTATGCAAATGTACTTGCATTTGGACACAGGAGAAGGCTGTGGGATTCAGGGCCCCTAACTGGAACTAGTGAGCTGGAAGCTTCCTTAGGCCTCTGTAATTACTCCTGGTGGGATAATCCAGGCACACCTCTGGGAAGAGGACCTTTTCCCAACTATGTTTGTAAACCCTGGCTGGAAACCCTGGGGGCCGGGCCAGAAATCTCCATGTGGGTAATCTCAGATCCAAATGAGTCAAAATGTCATAACAGAGAAGTAGCGCCAAGAAGTCCTGTAACAGCAACTTGAACTTTGCAAGCACAATACAAAGCAGCTGTTGATAGCCCAGGACTGTGGAATGCGGTGGGTGTGAGCCTGAGGTGTTGGTGGGCAGGCTGGACGCGGGTCCACGGCCAGGGTGGCACTGGGAGGCCAAGCAGCAAGAACCCTGGGCCGAGCAAGCAGGGACTCCTTTACTGGAATGGCTACCAGGGAAGGGACCAAGCTCAGGGTAGGCAGGGTGAGTGGCTCAGTGCGTGGTGCACCAAGCAGCGTTCAGTAAATGCATTTCGACAGGCTAGCAGCCCAAAGGCTGCTGGGCCACCGAGACAGGGCCGGAGAATCAGAGCCCAGCCTACGCTCTGGCCACCTGAATCCACGCGTCGGCAAACTGTGGTCCGTCCATTCAATACACATGTTGCGAATCGACCTTTTTTAAAAAACTTAAATTTTATGTGATGTTCTTGAAATTGTCAACAGTAAAAAATCTATGTATATATCCTTCCTGCACAAAATGAAACCTCAGCATGACTTTGTTCTGCAACTTTTAACCCAAATCCCACTTTTTGTTGACATTACCTGGGACTTAAAACCCAAATTTCTAATAAATGGGTACTTTAAATTATGTATTATAATATTACTAATATTGTAAGTATATAATTATATTTTTATGTTCTATTTAGAACACTTTATGAAAAGTATTTCCTCAATTGCTTTAAGTGTAGAAACTTCCACAGTGCTGGCATAGACTTCGTGCACCTTTAGTTTAATTTTTTATGACCACTTGTTGTTGAGACTGTACCGTGATGTCCTCATGTCTTGCTGTCTGTTCTTTCATTCATTTCCAGAGAGCTCGCATGCAAATTGGAGCATGCATTTCACACAGAGCACGGGAGCAATGCACACTCTGAATTCGCTCACGAGGCCATCTTCCTGTTTTTCTCATACCAGGACCACAATGTGACAGCTGCAGAAATTTTGTGTCAAAAATTTGCCCACTTTAAACACTAAACTATTCATTTACTGAACCTATTCATTGAGGACCTGCTCTATGCCGGTACCTCCTAGGTGCTGCAGACAAGTGAACAAGGCTACAGAGTCTTTCACATTTTATTTACTTATTTATTTATTTATGTATTTATGTATTTTCAGAGAGGGAAGGAAGGGAGATAGAGAGAGAGAAACATCAATGTGCGGTTGCTGGGGGTCATGGCCTGCAACCCAGGTATGTGTCCTGACTGGGAGTTGAACCTGCGACACTTTGGTTCTCAGCGCGCACTGAATCCACTGAGCTATGCCAGCGAGGGCTAGTCTTTGACATTTTTGAATGTGCATTTATGGGGGGATTAAAATATGTTGTCTTTTATTTTCTTTCTCCCTCCCACACTTCTTTGTCATCTTCCTTTTCTTGAGTGGGTGCATATGGGTGTTTCCTTTGTTTTTGAAATTGAAAAAAGTTCATCTAAAAGTGTGTCTTTTTCTTAACTCATTTTTCATAGTCTTTAGAGAAACTTTTTAAATGTGCAGCGTTATGTTAAACACATGCTAAGCACTCTTGCCACCTTCATGTTTTAATTTATTCTTTTCTCTCGTTTTGGTCTCTTCATTTTTTTTGTTTTGACATCTTGAGTAATTTATTAGGCTAGTTCTTTTCTCCCCTAATTTGTGTTTCCATTGTGTTCATTACTCTCTACATTGTGGTTTTTAATTCAGCAATTATGCTTAATCCCTGCGTGTTCCTTCTG
Source organism: Phyllostomus discolor (assembly GCF_004126475.2). Taxonomy (NCBI): domain Eukaryota; kingdom Metazoa; phylum Chordata; class Mammalia; order Chiroptera; family Phyllostomidae; genus Phyllostomus; species Phyllostomus discolor. The sequence continues at coordinate 9,648,372 of NC_040903.2, forward strand.
GCCTTGGATCATGCACCCTCCATGACTGCTTATTCTGGTTGTCTTGTGATGTGTGTCTTCTCTAATTTGTTTTGAAAACATAATAGAGATATTGTCAAAACCATCATTCCTTGCAGCGCGTCTATTCTACTGCTACCCCTCGCCTCTTCCTCGGCCTGCTCTTTCCTTTGAAACAGTATGTTTCGTTCGTCTGAATGGTTCTCTTTTTGTTCATCTTGACAAAGAGTGAGCTCTGTTGGTTTTGTGTAGATTGTGCAGGTTGAAATGAGTTCTGTCAGTGAGGTTTCCTGTCTGATTCTTACAGATCCCTTTAGGAAACGATAAAGGAAAAGTTTTCATTTACTCCATGTGCATTTAGCCCTTTTCTGAGATCCAGAAAAGGGGAAGAGGTAGATAGATGGTGGGGATTAAAGAGGGAGCTGATGCTGTAATTTCTCCTGGCCCAGGTCATTGCTTTGCCATTTTGTTGACACCCCCCCCCCCAGATACTTCTCTTTCTTTGACACCCCCAGTTGCTCTATGGACCCTTTGATCTCCGTGGCCTTTGTCACCAGAAGTGCCACCATCTTTACCAGAGGTCCTCGAGGGTTACACAATCCTTCCCACCTTCTTTACTAGACTTTCCAACTTTGGTATGAGTGGTTTTGTCAAGTTCTCATCCAATTTTTTGGTCAGAACACAACACAACCCCCTCACACAAAAGCAACGTCTATCCCTTTTGTGTTAATCTGATTTTGTCCAAACTATATTTCAGCGCAGACTGTGAGCTCTTCCCGATAATTCTTTTTGTCTGATGACATCTCTGACTGGTTACAGACGTCATTAACTAGCCTAGCTTCCAGTGTGATTGGACTTGGGCAAATAGTAGGGAAATCTATGTACAATGCTTGGTATCACATGTTTAAAGGAAAGGGACGCATGTAGTCCTTTTCTCTTCCCTGCCTGCTCAGTGGAATGTGCCGGGGTGAGAGGAGGTGGAACAGTCATCTTAGGCATGAGATGGGAACCACACGTTAAGGATGGCAGAACAGTAGTAAGACACACCAAGCTTGGGTTCAACACCATGCAACTGCATAGCGGACCTGGAATGCATATGTTTAGACTGTCATGCAAATGAGAAATAAACCTCCCCGTTGTTCAAGCTCTGTTCTATTGCTCTTCGTCACCTCTTATAGGAATCTGTGCATGTCACTCTGCTCTGTGTCACATCTGATAGAAATCTCCGTGCATGCCACGCTGGCCTGGTTTCCGGTAGTGAGGTTGTGTCCGTCATTTTCCTAGAGTCTAGGGGGAGGAGATGTCACCACCTACTCCCATTTTTGAAATGATTTCAAAGACTGGTAGAATTCTATGTTAAAACAACGCCACCTTACCTGTGATTGGTTTCCCCTCCCTACATGCTTTCATGTACGTGTGTGTGAGATACTACTGTTACCCTATCAAGAGGTAGTGCTTTCAAGAGGTAATGTGTTTCATCAAAGAGGTAGTTCTTTGATGAAACACATTATTTAGAACCTGCTCCTATCCAGGCCCCACTGAGCATAAGGATACTCCAGGCTTCCTTAAGACTTTTCCATTTAATAGAGAGACACAGAGACGGGAGAAGTAAGCATAGGAAATGTACAGGGAACAGCGAAGGCGTGGAGGAGGGGGTGGCGGCTGAGCTTTGACCCAACAGGGCCCCAGCTGCTCTTACTTAGAAGCTTTGAAAAGAATTCACATCTCTTTAATATTTGATTCCCATGAGGTTCCCAGTCATACAAGCTGATTTTTATTCTCTCTTTGTTGTGAGGAATGAGTGGTTGAAAGGTAATTAGTTAAGAAGCTTGAGATAATTGTCATTTAGTCATAACTATTAGTGATATTGAGAAGTGGCTTTAACTAGTTGTACAACTCTAGAAATACCTAGTGGTAACAATCCCTTACCTTCTAAATGCTTATAACAGAGCATTTCCTTGTCACACAATTTGCTATAAACAATATACATCAGACAGGGCATGGAACGCTCAGTGCCAAGCAAAGTGTATAAGCGATACAATACCAGTAATCACTGGTTGAGTGACTGCTCTCTGGGTGTTAGGTCTTTGCTGTGGTTGTGTATACACACAACTCAAGTCTCCAGAGTAGGGTAAGACAGAGGTGAAGACTTAAGTGCTGGTAATTCACTCTTCCTACCCCAAAATCATGTTACTTTCTGTTCACATTTCTTTGGCTATAAGCAGTCATATGACAATCACTAAATTCAAGTGGACATGGCAGTAAAATCCTTCCATGTGCCAAAAAAAGGGGGGAGGGGAATGACTATTGGTGAATGGTTGCAAAGCCTGCCACAATGGGCTAGTCTTTTATTGAGGATGTTTACACATGTATTCTTTAGTGAAATTTGTGTGCAACTTTACTTCTTGTGCCATCTTTGTCAAATTTAATTATTAGGCATATATGAGGATTATAAAATACATATGACAAGAAAATTAGATATATATATATTTTCTTATAAGTTTTCTGATTGCTGTGGACTGAATCTGTGGCCACTTCAGATCCATATGTTAAAGCCCTGACTGCAATGCAATGGCATTTGGAGATGGAGCCTTTGAGTAGTAATTCAGTTTTGATGAGATCAGGAGGCTGTGGCCCTCCTGAAGGGATTAGTGCCCTTGGGAGAAGAGACACAAGGGAGCTTACTCTCCCTCTCCCTCTGCCCCGTGTGGCCACCGAGAGAAGGTGGCCATCTGCAAGCCAGGAAGAAAGGTCATTTGACTTCTATCTCCATGCGACCCCAATAGACTAAGAGGGTACAATCCACTCCGTATCCAGGAAGACTGCTCTAGCCATCTGCTGAAGGACACCGAAGGCTGCCGACATTGAGTGGGGCCTGGCCAGAAAAGGGCACACTAGAAGTTCTGGGTGAAGACACAGCCAGCTCTGCTATTGGTCATGTGATCCTGCAGACTCGATGGTGTTGAAGTGTCAGTAGTGGGCAAAGACGCTGTGTGGGGCTTACGGCAAGTTCCAGTGGAAGAATCACAATGCAGACGCCTGGCATTCTGGGGTAAGGCTGTGCCACCTACCCTAGATGGTTGGGTGCCATCTGAGAAACATTCCATGGCATGCCACTGGGCTCTGGGAGAGGTGGATGACTGTTGACCGTTAGAAACTAAGTGACCCTGTAGCCAGAACTTCTCCTGTGGGCTGGGTTCTGTCATCGCCACCCAGTCATGAAGTCGGACAAGACCAGCTGCTGTCCATCAGAAGATGGAAATGGTACAACTGGGATGGGCCACAAGGAGGACCTGAGGGAACGTGTGTACTCCGTGAGCCAGTAGATCCCGTGTCAGCCACCACAGGTCCACTCGTGTTCCTTCCCTGGTTTGTACCCACGCCCTTAAGGGGCTTCTGTGAAAGCGTTTAAAGGAGGAGGGAAGAAAGTGAATTTGGCTTATGAATGGGTTGGCTTGGTACATGGGTGAAGCCGAGCAGAGATGATTAATGCACTACGTTGAAGGGAGACTCTCCCCAGTGGGGGGAGCTGCAAACATTGTACCTGCTCACCCACTCGATGTGGAAGAAGCCGTGTTTGGAAGGGAAACATATAGATTCCTGGGTGGTGTCGAAAGACCAGACCTTCTGGGGCTGGTGGGGGACAGCTGCAAGGGAGAAGGTCCACTGAGTCCGCTGGCCACATCGTGGACTGTATGACCCCAAAGCAGCTGGGCCCCTACAACACTAGACCACCTTTCTTCTAGCTATACAACCAAAGTTCTAGCTCACTGAAAACACTCCAGAAAAGATGGGATGCTATGCTTTATTAAATCTGAGACTTTCATGTGGCACTGTGTCCACCCAAGTGTGGGTGCGTGGGTCCAAGACCCATGGTGCCGAAGCAGGAGGGGCCCCCTTTATCATCACCCGCAATGACCCCCTAGAGGATTTCATTCTTACTGTCTCCTCAACTCTGAGCTCTGCTGGGTTAGAGTTTCTAAGTCTCAAAAGAGACCAACAGATAAAGCAAGGGACCCACTGAATTATAATTTACAGTTGCAACCAGGGCACTTTAGATTCTTTGTGCCCAGAGAACAGCAGCCAAAAAGAGGTGTTTCCATAGTGGCAGGGGCGAATGACCCTCTTCAGGAGGAAGAGACGGGGCTGCTTACACACAGTGGTGGCAGGAGGAGTCAATGAGGAGCTCAGGCGATCTACGTGGGAACCTCCTGGTACACCCTCGTCCCATTGTAACTGGGAATGGATACGTGCAACTACCCGGAACTGAGAGGGATATGACTATCAGGTGTTCCAAGCAGGTGCTGAGGTTTGGTTCACACCATCAGGACTGGCCACCCAAATGTGCCAACATGGTACCCGGGGGTGAGGGGAGCCTAGTGGAGGAGGGAGAAGATGTGTGCCCATTGTACCCCAAGATCAACCGCTGTCCCAGGGGCTGAAGTCCACCCCATCAAACTCCTTTTCCCAAGATTTCGCACAGGTGACACCACCCAGAGGCTATGATGAGCAAACTGAGGCTCATGCAGTTAAATTTATGCTCAGTGTCACACAGCTAGGAGAGAGGGAACATGGGAAAATGCAATTCTAACTCACACCCAAGAAACTCTTAAGACATCTTAGTATTATGTGTACCATTCCTTTCTTTAGGGTAAGCAGTGTCAACATCAGCTAATGACGGGAGAGGCTGGGAAGACAGGGGTTCACATACGGGACAGTCCTGGGTTGAACATTATGGCAGAGATTTTGCAAAAGAAAAGCAGAACTCTAAAGAGGTTAGCACTCAAGTTAGGGGCGTATGGAAAAATACACCAAACCTGGGGACAGGTTGTTCTGGCCTTATCATTTTCTCACAAAGCAGTCCTTGAAGACTTCTCCCTGTGTGGCACCCCATGTTTCTGTAACTGCCTAGAAGTCTCCTGCCCCTCCTTCAAGGCCTTGTCAAGTTTCTGCTCTGCTGGAGCGCCTTCTCTGACCTGCCTGTGTACATATCTGAACTCCCCTATGTACATAGCTGCCATCGTCATCATCATCGCCATTGCCGTCACCATCATTATCGTCATCCAGTAACTTATGACAATTACTAACTGCATGTCTAGCTCCACACTGGATTGCAAGCTCCTTGAGGTCAGTGTTAAGTTTTCTAAAGGCATTTTTCTGTACAGCCTAGCTGACTGAGTATCTGGAGCATAACAGGTGACCAATAGTAAAGCTGGGATTTGAACCCAGCTCTGGTTATTACATGAATGAATGAATGAATGAATGAACAAACAAATGAATGATAAACAGATTCCCTTATAGGTTTAATATGGGCAATAGGATGTGGGGATACATTTTAAATGACTTTTCTTCGTTTTGATATTTTTATCTTGGAGAAAAAAATTGTGATGTTTCACAGAGTGGTAGATCACGTTTCAAAACTCTGGGGGTAATCTAATGTATGATCATCTATCATTCAGTAAGGTGTTTTCCACAGCTAGCTGTGTTGTCACATCTTGACTATTTGGATCCGACCCTGAGAACCTGAGGAATTGAGATACCAGGCTAGCGCATGGAGAATAAGCAGCATATGGTCGTGTGGGACGGAGTGTCCTCTTGAGACACTGATGGGAATTTATGCTGCTGTTAATTTGCAAGCTCTGAAAATCACAGGGCTAACTTTCCTATTAGACACCTTGACATAACTGAGTGAAAAAGAAGTAATTTCATCAAGCTGGTAGGAAATGAGCCCCAGTCTACGACGCTATAGAAATGCTTGTTCTGAATTGTCAGGGGGTCCTAGTGCCCCCAACTGTTTTTTGACCCATCAATCTGAAGAGGAAGACAGGGGTTTTACTAGGAGACCGTTTTTCAGAAGGGCTGACCGCTGAGATGTGTGAGAGCCAGTGGAGGGGTAAGCTGGTGCTCCCGCCCCCCTCCCACCAGGCTGTGCCGCCCTTCCCATGGACGGTTATTTCTATTCATGTTACAGAGCACAACCACGCACTGTACAGAATTTGTTCTAGAGAACTGTTCATGTCTGCAGCAAACCAACCTTTCCACACCCTCCTGCAGGGATGTCTCAAATGTGCTTTTGATCCCTCCCACCGAGTCTATGCAAAGGATCTCTGGCCCTGGGGGCTCTCCTGTGTTTCAGTGAATTTGCTTCAGTGACAAGCACATGTGGCAGGTATTTCAGAAAGCAGCCATAGAGGTTCATCGGGATAGTTTAAAATTCTCTCACATGTGTAAGATCTCTGAGATCTAACATTTTGGTTGACATGTGTGGAGTAAGTTTCTTTTTCAAAATCTTTTCCCATCTGCAGCATTGTCTTCTTAACTTCTCCTGGACTCACTGTTGGGCCAGGAGTGAGGAAAACCGTAGGTGGCCTTTGCCAAAGAAATAGCCATTTGACTCTGCATATGTCACTCAGGAAAATTTTCCATCATTGCCTCAGATTTTGAACTTGTAAAATGATTTGTGGGAGTGGGAAGAAAGGGTTTGATGAGTTCATCTCTCCGTGGATTTAAATACCACTTCTTTGCTAAAAATGTATACATATCATCCTCAGCCCAATTTTTTAAACAGAGGTGGATGTCTTCAATCAAATATTTCACAAATATATCAAGGCCAGCATGCAGAACTGAGGCTAGTGTGTTAATAGTGTTTCTGTTGTCCTCTGTGATGGTGAATGATGCCAGCACCTGTCTGGTTATACAGAGATACTTAGGCATCATCCCAGGTATTACAACTCTAATACCTACCATGTGCAAGTCTATATGGGCGTTGGCCCGAATTTCCTCCTCATTCCTCGCTCCTATGTTAGATTAGCCTTTCTGAACTAAAAGATGGGTAATTGTTTAAAGTATTTTAAGTACTTCTTGATATATTTTTCCCCTTCAAATAGCTACACTTTTCACTGTTAAGACTAGATCATGAGATTGAAAGAAGACAGGAGAGGGACATGACCTACAGAAGAGAGAAAAGGGGGATGTAGAATGCTCTTTTCTGGCGTGGGTGTCAGACGGGGAAAGAGGACTTGAAGAGCAAGGGGAGGGGTGTCCTTGTACTATTTTCCACTCATCCCCTTCAAAGAAACATTATTCTTCATTCACTAAGGCATAGCCTTGGGAAATTTTGACCTGATACTTGGCAAGACATCAGTGTCTTCTAATGCATAGGAACCAGTTTGTGTACAATGGAAGGAGGTGTCTAGATGGGTTTAGTGACCTCCCACAAAAATGAAGACCTGGGGTCAGGATGAGGAGGTCATGGGGGGCAGGGAGAGGCAGGGATTTCTCTCTTCTTTGCTTATTACTGTGCATTTCCAGAACCTAGAACACTGCCTGGTGTAACATAATAGGTACTCAATCACTATTTATTGAGTAGAGCCCTGGCTGGTGTGGCTCAGTGGATTGAGCACTAGACTGAGAAGCAAAGGGCCGCCAGTCTGATTCCTAGTCAGGGCACATGCCTGGGTTGTGGTCTAGGTCCCCAGTAGAGGGTGCATGAGAGGCGACCACACATTGATGGTTCTCTCCCTTTCTTTCTCCCTCCCTTTCCTTCTCTCTCAAACTAAATAAATAAAAATCTTTAAAAAATGTTCATTGAGTCAAAAGGTATAACAAGATGCCTAAAAGAATCAGACACTTTTTCAGACATTATCACAGGACATCCAGAGACCAGGCAGGGTGGAGGATGTCTTTGGGAGACAGAAGAAGCCTCCCATGCCACCTCATGGACTCAACGCACGGGTTTGGAGCTGACACCGGGTTTGCATGTGAGTTCCCCACTCCCACCTCAAAACTTAGTTCTTAAGTTAAGGGAGGAGGAAGGGACAACACATCCTGAATTATTTTGAATTCACTAGATAACAGACATTTTAAAAACATAGAAGAATATAAATTGTCCTTAATTGATGATTTTGTTTTTCTTTTGTCTCTTGAGGGAACAGGAAATCTGTTACAAAAAGAATGTTGTGAGGTTGTGATGAGCAAGGGCTCATCCCCAAAAGGAGTCACTCACACGTGTTTGTGTCTTTTCACAATGACGGGTTTCTTAGGGGCGACTCCCCAGTAAGCCAATAGAGTTGCATGTAGGTTACATACAGAGAGAGGAACTCACATGATAGAAGCGAGCAAACTGAGTGTCTGCGAAGTCCTGGTCACTAGCACATCCACAGGTAGGAACGCGGGGCTTGGTCTCCAGGCGGGTGGCTGCAGTGGTGGCACCCGTCAGTGGTGGAGTGGAGATGGGGCAGGGCTCCAAGCATGACCTGGGGCACAGGCATGTGGTGGGTGGTCGGAGCTCTGAGTTCTGAGAGCCCACGGGGGTGAAATTTCCACTCATATCCATGCCCAGATGAAGTCTTTATCCAAGTGTCCAGACTTGTGGGTTGGGGAATTCTGGGCCCCTCTCTGGGACATTCCCGTTATACCCCATCACCTGAGTCTTGACTTTGCACTTGACATAACTGTCGTGGCTGACAGTGACTCTGTACTGGACTGTCAAAGCTGTCCAAAAAATACCCTCTGCTCTTGCTCTGTACAGAGGCGGCCCTCGTCACACGTGCTATGAACTCCTGTGTTCTCTCTGCTTCCAGTTCTGTTCTTTTGTAAAAACCCTGTATTGGCTTCACACAACGTGGCAGAATGTTGAGCATTTATTCAGACCCCATGTGGCTCCACTCCGTCCTCAGTTTTACCTCTTGTCTCCTGTATATCTCTTTTGCATTCTCCGTTTCAAGGCCATTGTTTTAGGCGTCTGGTTTAGAGGGTAGTGAAACATCTGGCCCAGATAGGGGCCTCAAGGTGCTGTATGGACTAGTGATAGCCAGCTTTCCCTTTCCAGCACCTGCACGCCAACACACCCTCTCTCCCTCCTTCCTTCTCTTTGCCTCCTTCCCTCTCTCTCTCCCCCTCCCTCTCTCTTCACATATGCAGGAAATCCCAAGTGAAGAACTATTTATAGTTCTACCCCCGTGTCACCTGAGCCTTCAGTCTTGTTGGTTCTCCATCCACTCGCCACCTCTTTTCTCCTCCCTTCCACTTGAAGGGACATATACATTTTAAAATTTCAACTGAAATGTCACTTCCTCTGTGAATCCCTCCCTTTCCTGTGCCCAGTGGCAAAATGAAGTATTCTTTGCTGTGTTTGCATTTCCCCCCTGCATGTACACCTGCCCCTGCAACTCTAAAGCTTTATTTCCTTTTGTTGTGTGAATCATTAGCATTGTTTTCAGTCATTTAGAGCCAGAGATTGTGTCTTAATCCCCCTTGTATCTCTAGGACCTCATGTGCTCTCCGGTCCATAACAGGGCAAAACAATGTTTCTTCTCTGACATTTCTCTGTGGTTTCTTCCACCTCTGATGAGCTGAGATGAAGAGAACACTGGATTGTAATATTAGAAACAATTGGATTGAGTTACCACAGAAACCTCCTGGAGCTCAGGTTTTACCTGATATTGGTGAAACTTCTCTTAGCATTTTTCAGGCTTCAAATAAGTCAAATTCAATTCCAGTATAAAGAGGTGACACGGTGGACAGGCCATGCCTACATGGGAGGCTTGACTGTCATTTTGGCCATGCACTAGTGACACAAGCTTGGCAAAGTCATTGGACGCATGTGACTTCAATTTCTTTCATTTAAGGAAAACTAATAGCTTTATTCAAATGGTGGTTGAAAGTAAAAAATGTGCCAACATAAATGGCTGCTCCTTGGAATTGTAAAACAATGTTGTTTCTCAGGATGATGTGTTTCAGAAAGTTCCTGGTCCCCTTTTCACGCCTTCACATCAGAAGCAGTAAAACAAACCCTGGAATAAGAGTCGGAGGTTATTGATTGGGGGAATAAAGCAAGAAACATTTTTATAATAACTAGTGCTGCAATCACCGCTAAGATTGGCTCTCATTTGATAATGAAATATGATTCCGTGAAATAGTACTTAGCTAAATGTCAAATGAAGGTTATTCCATTAAAATGCTCTTTTAGTCCAATCAAGCAAAGACAAGCTCATGCCTCTCTTACCATTACAGAGTACAGCTATTAGTGTGAAATTTTTGTGTTTATGCAATTTGCTTTGGCTGGAGGAGTTTCTGATCTTTTTTATTCAGCTTTCCTACAGCATAACAGTTTCACTGGGAATCTTTGTGTTAATGAAAAATTACCCATTTCAATATATAATATACATTGGTATATTATATACATACCACTCTATGTATATATAGAGTACATACATATACAACTCTATAGCAGGGTTGTCAAACTCATTTTCACTGGGGGCCACATCAGCCTCGTGGTTACCTTCAAAGGGCCGAATGTAATAATAGGACTATATAGATGTAACTACTCCTTAACTAAGGGCAAGGAGCTCATTGCTCCCGCCAGGTAGAAACAAGGTGCGGGGCCGGATAAAACAAGGTGGAGGGCTGGATTTGGCCCACGGGCCTTGTGTTTGCCACCTGTGCTCTATAGTGTCGTATGTTTGTGTGTATGGGTATAGTTCTAATCTGTTCCTTCAAGATGGGACCACACATTATGGAACTGGAACACATGCAAGGCTTTGTCTTGATGCTGAGGTTTGGCAAATGCACATGCTCTAAGACGTGAAGAACTAGCTTTAAAATCAGATGCTGAGTACAAGGCGGGACTAAAGTAGATCTATGGAAATAAGATGAGAAATAACACAATGATTAATATATAATATGGAAAACAATTCAATGGAAAATAATACAATGATTAATAAGTAATAATACCAGACTACACCCTGTGTGTTGTGTGCTCAACAACTGTAACCCTACTTTTGCCCCACCCTGTATTTTGTCTTAGGTTCTACACCTAAATGAGTTTGCACAAATCGTTTAAACTCTCTGAAGCTTAGTTTGCCTGTTTATGGAGTTAAAGTTATAATTCCTCAACCTGTTTTCTCTTACTTGTTTTAAGGTGCAAAATAATTAGATAACTTTATTTTATAAAATTTTTATTTTTATAGTATTATAGTTGTCCCAATTTCCCCCCTTGCCCTCCTCTACCCAGCCCATCCCCCCATTCCCACAGTCAACCCCCACCCCATTGTCCATGTACATGGGTCATTCATGGGTGTTCTTCGTCCAGTCCCTTCCTCTTCTTTGTACGATTATCCCTTCTCCCTTCCCTTCTGGCTGCCGTCAGCCTGTTCCATGTTTCCATGCCTTTGGTTCTATTTTGCTCATTAGATTCCTCTGATAGGTGAGATCATATGGTATTTATCTTGTACCAACTGGCTTATTTTGCTTTAAAATTGAAATGTAAAGCAATAGATGAAATAAGGAGTAATATGAGACCCAGAGCATAGTCTTTGTGGCTCGTATTGTATCTATCAATTGTTAACTGAATGATCTTAGGCTGATTACTTAGACCTCAGTCTTCTCTAGCTCTGTCTGTTAAAAAGAAGGAAAGGGATTTGCCTTACAGATTTGTTGTGAGGAATTCAGGGGGTGACATTTGCAAAAGACCTTGCATATGATGGACATTCAAATATCAGCAGTCTCAGGGTCTTCCTTCAACCATGCCTATGAGTCCAAACAAATCAATCCATTTTTTTCTGAAAAAAGAGTTGAATACATTCTCACTTGTAATGCCCATAACTTGTTTTTTTTTTTAGCACAGTTGTGGCAGTCCTTTTCCCCCCAAACACTGAACTACCTTGGCTCCAATCTTGATAGATCCCGGAGCATCTCTCCCACTCATCCCTTGTTCTCTTGTCACACTCACTTGGCAGATGAGTGAGTGCAGGTGAGTCATAGGCTCCTGTTAAGCCACAGGCTAGTATCCTTTTGTAGCAAATGTCTATGAGAAATGAAAAAAAGGTTACTTTACCTTTATTTCTTATTATATTTTGTTTTATTTGGGAAGAATTTAGAGGCTAGGAGGATCTGATAAAATAGTGACACAATAGAAGATATATGTATTGCTAATCCACTACACGTTAGCATGGTACTCCTGCTGACAAGTCCAGAGTGATGGATTCACCAGCGGAGTAATGATAAATGTCTTCCAAATGGTCCGTCCCCTTTGTCTTTTCAGCATATAAAGGGGAAAACTCTCTTATGTCAACTGAATTGTCTTAGCTCCACTTCTACCACATCTCTGTTTTTTTCATTTTTAATGCTTCTTTCAAGTTTTCATTTCTTGCATATTTCATAATATATGCACACACATACATGTACATATGTATATGCACATTCAACACACATACAGGTAGATATAGGCATATATGGACACACATATGGGCATGTATATGTGCACATATATACATCTAGATATGTGTGTGTCATGTGTGTACCTCCTGAGAACCATTACTCCGTATAATTCAGAATCTCACACACAATTCTAGAATTGTAGACTTGGCAGGAACTGTTGGTAGCTGGCATTTTCTTTTTTCATAAATAGCCTTTTCAGAATTTCCTTTAAAACAGCCCCCTGCTTTATTCCCGGCCACCATGGCAAATGACTCTGTTGATGGCATGAGACAGAACTCCCCCCTTAGCTGTAACTTGTTTGGGAAACACCATGTACGGGATCCGGACTACCCACAGGAGAATGCAAGACAGACAGAGACATTTCCCGACCAGCACTTAGCGGCTCTCTGTGTACCTTCACCTCAGGGCTCAGCCAGAGGCACTGGAGACTCTCAGGGGTATGGGCGAGGTGTGCAGAATCCCCGAGTTCCCATCCGTTGTTGCCCACAACCCATACAACAAAAAAGCATTTATTTTGTAATTTTACTACTAGGAGATATCAAGAATATTTTCTAAAATGAAAATGTTTGCAGCAGATAACACATGCCAATATTTTAATGTCATACCACATACCTTAATAGAAAGATTAGCTGATTAGTTATATGAGCATGTGACTATTCATTCATTCATCCAACCAACCACATTGAATAATGTGATAACACATTGAATAATGACCTTGAGTGCAAATCTATGTGGCCTTGAGAATAAATGTAATGATGAAAGCTTAGTCTATTCCCTAAAAGTGTTCACAGCTTCCTTGCAGCCAGAAGACAAACATAGAATGGGCTGTAGTTCAGGGTATACTACAGTAAGTGCCTTCAGAGAGGCATGGTAATTACCACTGGGGGATATGGATAAGGGAACATTACTTCTAGCCGGGGCCCAGCCTAAGGGAGAAGGGTGTCTCGAACCAAACACCAAATGGGGAAGGTAGTCAATTCTGAGAACAAACTAGATAAACATACAAAGATAAAACAAAGAATGAAGAATGTTGGAGGATTTCATGCATAAAGGAGATAGTGAGAGGTAAAGCCAGAGAAGTAGTATTGGATTTGAACTTGAAAGGCCTGA